>NC_091617.1:152366758-152669398 GCF_027580195.1 Bos mutus | reverse complement strand
GAAAATGACCATGTATAATAAGCTCTTATATTTCTCCTTTGAGAAGTGGCATTTGATGAAACAAAGCACAATTTCCTAAATCCCAAATTCTATTTTTACTTTCATCTGTGAAGTTACTTTCTCTGCTTTTTCATGTTTTCTGACTGTCTTTTATCTCCCCGTTTTTCTTTTCTATTCTTCTTTAAAGAGTAGGAATTTTCAAGCTGTGCTTCCTTGTCAAGTCAAAAGGCCAAAGAATCAGAACATATGCATGGGTCTTTTAGTTTCTGATTGTTGGGAGGCCTGGTGTGCTGCAGTTCATGGGGTTGCAAAGAGTTGGACACGACTGAGCGACTGAACTGAACTGATTTCAGAATATGATGAGGTCATGTAGATTTTTCAAGGTAGAGAGTTGCTCTATGACCTAATCATGTCTCTAAGAAGTAGAATTTGGAAGGAAAAAAGGAAGTAATTAGGCCTCTCCCTCGTAAAATGCCTTTAAAATGTGGATTTAAGAAAACATATACTCCAGAGTCAAACAGAACCAGCAGAAAAAGCCTCCAGATTTCAAAACACAGTGGGTGTGGGACTTGAAGAAAATTTAAAGAGACTAGAGCTATAAACCAGTCTGATCCCCTGAATTAACCAGATTCCAGCCCAACCTCAAGATGACACCATCTCCAAGAACCACCATGCTAAGGACAATTCTTGGATGCAATCAACATGATGCTCTAAATTGACTTTGCCTTGATGAGCTTTTTGTATTCAAACAGTTCAAAAAAAAAAAAAAAATGAGAGGCATGGTATGAAGTGCTCAGACCCACATCAGATTTCCTGGATTTGAATCTCAAATCTACCAGTGTTAAAGGTTGAATCGTGCCCACTCCCTGGCTCCCCAAATTCATAGGTTGGAGTCCTAAGCCCTCAACACCTCAGAATGTCACCTGATTTAGAGACAGAGTCTTTATAGGGGTAATCAAGTTCAAATGAGATCACTAGAGCGGACCTCAATGCAGTATGACTGGTGTCTGGACACACAGGCCACACAAAGGGGAAACACCTGGTGAAGATGAAGGCAGAGGTCGGGGTGATGACCCTACAAGCCCGGGAATACCAAAGATGGCCAGCAAACCACCAGATGCTCAGAGAGAGGTCTGCACCAGGTTCTCCCTCCCAGTCTCAGCAAGAACCATTCTGCAGATGACTTGATCTTGAACTTCTGGCCTTCAGAACCATGAGACAATCCATGTCTCTTGTTTAGGCCACTCAGCTTGTGGTTCTTTGTCATGGCAGCCATGTATACAAACAAATACACCCAGTTATCATATATCTGTTGGTACAGAGCAGGACCTTGGGGGCCCCAGGGCACAACAGTCTTTCTGTGCCCCCCCAACCCCCGACCCCCACCCCACTCCACCCTGTTTCTTGATTACAGGAAATATGCTTCATTCTGCCTCTGTGACTTACCCTGAGTTCCAACAGGCAGATTCAAATATTTGCTAATTAGGGAACAAAGAGAATGCAGAAAGAGAGGAGCAGTCAAGAAGCAATAGAGCACCCTTAGGGCAGGGCTCCAAAATCCCTGCAGATGGTGATGCAGCCATGAAATTAAAAGACGCTTGCTCCTTGGAAGGAAAGTTAGGCCCAACCTAGACAGCATATTAAAAAGCAGAGACATTACTTTGCCAACAAATGACCATCTAGTCAAAGTTATGGCTTTGCCAGTAGTCATGTATGGATGTGAGAATTGGACTATAAGGAAAGCTGAGCACCGAAGAATTGATGCTTTTGAACTGTGGTGTTGGAGAAAACTGTTGAGAGTCCCTTGGACTGCAAGGAGATCCAACCAGTCCATCCTAAAGGAAATCAGTCTTGAATATTCATTGGAAGGACTGATGCTGAAGCTGAAACTCCAGTACTTTGGCCACCTGATGTGAAGAACTGACTCATTTGAAAAGACCCTGATGCTGGGAAAGATTGAAGGCGGGAGGAGAAGGGGATGACAGAGGATGAGATGGTTGGATGACATCACCGACTCCATGGACTTGAGTTTGAGTAAACTCTGGGAGTTGGTGACAGACAGGGAGGCCTGGTGTGCTGCATTCCATGGGGTCGCAAAGAGTCGGACACGACTGAGCGACTGAAATGAACTGAACTGAACTGAACTGAGGGTGGGGTCTTGGTTTCCCTCAAGGGCCACACACAGCAATATCTTTGAACTGTTTTGCAGATACAGAACTCCCCACCAGGTGGGAGAAGTTAACAAGATGCTGCCCACAAACACAGAGCCCCCAGACCTGTTGGAAGCAGAAGGTGGATGATACTGACTCCCATTTACATCACCACCAATCAGTCAAAGAACATCTACAAACTGGCACGCTCCCTCTGAACTATGACTCTAAAACTCCCCACAAGCCCCTTCAGGTCAGGGCACACAGTTTTGAGGGAATTAGCCTGCTCTAGTCCCCTTTGCCTGGTAAAGCAATAAAGCTATTCTTTTCTACTTCACCCAAAATTCTGTCTCTGAGATTTAATTTGTCATCAGGGTGCAGAGGCCAGATTCAGCTTCACTGTGGCTCTGGGTACAGCTCTGGACACACGTGGATAATAGCGCCCAATGCAGATGTTGTTAGAAGGATTAAATGAATGAATACATGCAAATGCTTCAAGTAGAAATTGATACAAAGGAGGCCATATATGTATTTGCTAAATAATATTTTTAAATCAACAGCTACACCAGTCTTTATAGGGATTATTAATTTGTCTGACTTTGCAGCCTGTGTGGGATTAGAGGTGGTTTTTTAAATTCTTTAGGAAATCTAAATGCCATTACTTATTCCAAGCACGGCCAACAAACTGTTAGAACTAGAGCTACGTTGTTGTCTTCGTTTTTCTTTCAATAGTGTGATCTGGCAGGACCGAGGGCCGTTAGGTTTCTAATAAATTATTAATCTGCGAGTTAATAATTCATGTTAATTGGTGCTATAAGTCACTTTCTCTGGCAAATGTGAGCAAAGGTCATAACTTTTTAACAGCAGAGGTGAAACCTTTTCTAAGTTTCTTTTTCCATGCGCTATCATGGAAATATTAAGATATGGAAGGAAAATTTTAACCAGAGCTGGGGACACAAGATAATTCCAAGGGTAAAAGGTCTAGCCCTTCAGTCAGGTTTCATGGCCAGCACTGTGTCCACAGCCCCAAAAGAAGGAGAGAGGGGGCTCCAGAAAACAGAGGCTACCAGTCCCATGACAGCCTTCCCAGGGAGGACACGGCCATGCAGGTTTGTGAATCTTTGACAAGATGACATAAAATAATTGTAAGTGCTGATTCACTCTTGATAAAAAAAAATCTTTTTCAGAAACAAAAACAAGGCCTTTTAGACAATAGCTCACCAGGGGGATATTTTTTTTTACAACAAATAATAATTCTTCTAAATTACAAGGCACAGTTTTAAATATAACAGGCCCAGAATCCTAAGCAAATCGTTCTCACTATGGACTTCTTTGATTTTAATTAATGTATGTACACTCTGCCTTTTTTTTTTTTCCAGAAAGAGTTTGAGGTTATTCATGATTGCAGACCACAGAAAGCAAGAAATTAAAGGCCTGTTTTTTTTCCTGTTACCTTTTTTTAATTTATTTATTTTAATTGGAGTGTAATTGTTTTACAATGTTGTTAGGTTCTGCTGTACAACAACGTGAATCGGCTATAAGTAGACATATATCCCTTCCCTCTTGAGCCTCCCTCCCAACCCACCCCTCTAGGTCATCAGAGAGCACTGAACTGAGCTCCCTGTAACATACAGCTGCTTCCTACTAGCTATCTGTTTTACACAGGTGTTAGTTGCTTAGTTGTGTCCGACTCTTTGTGATCCCCTGCACTGTAGCCTGCCAGGCTCCTCTGTCCATGGGATTCTCCAGGGAAGAATACTGGAGTGGGTTGCCATTCCCTTCTCCAGGGGATCTTCCCCACCCAGGGATCTAACCGGGGTCTCCTGCGTTGCAGATTCTTGACCGTCTGAGCCACCAGGGAAGCGCAACTTGCACGGGGTGGTGTGTTGTACTCTCTCCATTTACCCAACCCTCTTCTTCCTCCCCGGTGTCCACAAGTCCATGCTCTACATGTATGAAAGGCTTCACACCTTGATAAATGTGCATTTACTGTGCAAACTCACTGATTCACCCTTGGGTCCAAGAGGCAGTCACGAGTGGCCCAAATGTTCTGAGTGTTTTCTGCCTTTGTTAGCCTTGATCACTACCTGAAATCTTCATAGCAAGTCACAGACTGGTGTCATGAACAGACATTTGCCCATTTGGAGAATAAAATTCTTCTTAGTAGATTTGTTTGCAGTTTTGATTAAAAGATGTCAAATATGCAAAGAATGATGTATGAGGACTTAGGATAAAACAAAATGGAAACCACTAAAGACTTTCAGGGCTAGAAGTCCAGTCATCTAGCTCTTGTTTTTCTAAAGAAAATTTGAATCGCATATGCTTTTCATTGTGCTCTTTTCTGTCATTTACATATTGGAGAAATGTATATTTGGCAACAAGTCTTATTTTTAGGAGTCCTTGAAACTTGCCCTTTGAAAATGTTTTCGTTTCTGGCACATATGTGTATTTTCAGCAGAATGAAAATACAAAGCAAAAAAGAAAAATATGTACAGAAAGGAATGATTTTTCCAGCCCCGTGGAGCACAATAAGAAAGCAATCATTCAGTTGTGACTTTAAAAATGGATTCGTGCCTGGATTTTCCAAGTATTTCCTAATAAATGACCATTTCTCTACAGAAGTGAACTAATGTAAAGAGACAGGTTGTTCCAGTGCCAGAACTGAGCAAGCAAAAGGGATGGAGGTTGTATTTTTATAGGAGGAACTTGACCAAATAATACCCACTCTGTTTCCCTGCAGTCCCTTGGGCTGATGCAGAAGAAGGTGTCATATGCCCATTGCATGGCGTGGAGCAAGTTTTCCTGGCCTGACTCTCCATCACCACCAGACTATTATTTGCAATCAGTAACAAAGATTCATCCTTGTGTCCATCAAGCAACAAGGAGAATCTTTGTCACTAAGTGTAAATAATAGCTACACTTCACATTAGAAGAAGGATGGCCTTCACGGTAGACTTGGGTGGATTCAGAACAGGCTTCATGGAACCTTCCAGCCTGTGGACCATTTAAAATTCCAGAACTCCAGCAGAGGTGGGTGGTCAGCCAAGTGTTCCCTTTTGTGGTTGGCTTCTGTTATTAAGAGCAATGGAGTAAGGCTAACCTCTTAGTACTTAAAAGTGTTCAGTCTTATTTAAAATATGCCTTATGAAAGCTAAACAGGCACACACCTAAATGCATCCTTGGACTAGATGTTGTATTAAAGGAAAACTGTAATGATCTATTACTGGGATAAAATTGGAATATGGACAGCAGATTAAAGTATTATATTGTTGTTAAATTTACTGAATTTGATAAGTGGTATGTGTTTATGGAAGAAAATAATTACCCTTGTTCTTAACAAAATACACTAAAGTATTTAAAGATGACAAGTCACAATGTATGCAATCTACAAGCATTCAGAAAAGTATTATTTTATGTCTGCATATATGCACATGTACATGTCTATGTATACACACATGTACCTGTATATATATGTGTATATGTATATGTACAGAAAGAGAGCACAAATGGGAAAGCAAATGGAGTGAAATGTTCACAACAGGTGAATCTGGGTAAAGAATATTTGTTGCTCTTTGTAAATATTCTTGTTGGAGTTTTCCTGTAAGTTCAAAATTACTTCCAAACAAAAAGTTTATTTATTTTTGAAATTATGTTTTGAAGAAGAGTTGGAGAATGAAGAGACCAAAGCACACATAAACAATTTATATCTTAGAAAATACTTATCTGTGAGATGGGAAGATGGCAGCTCCTTTCCATCCTCAGTTACAAGTTGACATCATAAACGCCCTTTGTATGTCCATCCACCCAGCTCATTCTTATCTCTCCAGTTCTCCTCATCAGTAAACAGCCTTCAAAAGCATTGGGCTTGCCCCAAAATATCTACAGACAAGAAGCACTAGAGTGAGCATCTTGGTGCAATGGTGCACAGCATCGCCTTGGCACTGAGACCTTTCATTCCTGATGCTGAAACATCCCCTGAATCAGCAAATACAATTCATTAAAGTTCAGTATTTCAAAACTTAAAACACCTTTGAAATAGATGGCTATATGCCAGACAAACATATTAAACAATGTTTTCTGATAATAATTATTATTATAGTTCTATTCTAAGCTTTCTAAATATATTGACCCGTTTATGCCTCAGAATCTTAAAGGAGAGGTATTATGATTGTTTCCAATTTACAAATGAAGAAACCAAAGCCCAGAGAGACTAAGTATCTTTCCCAGGGTAACAGAGCTGGTAAAGTGCCAAATTTGAACCTGTACGGTCTGACTTCACAGCCTACATTCTTAATGACCATGTTAGACTTCTCAACTAACCCCCTCCTAGGACGCAGACATCCGTCTACCTGCTAGCCCTCTGAAACCATTCTAATAATCCTAATCGATTGGTTAGGATGTCACTATAGATATTGCACTGTCTTTGTTTAAAATCCCATTACCAGAGTTTCATAAAACAAACCTCTATTGAAAAGTCAAATTTATTCCACGACCACTATTATGAATCTAAGGCCAAACTCATTGTATGCTGAGACCAGTCAGTTCAATCGCTCAGTTGTATTCGACTCTTTGCAGCCTCATAAACTGCAGCATGCCAGGCTTCCCTATCCATCATCAACTCATGGAGCTTACTCAAACACATATCCATTCAGTCGGTGATGCCATCCAACCATCTCATCCTCTTTTGTCCCCTTCTTCTCCTGCCTTCAATTTTTCCCAGCATCAGGGTCTTTTCCAGTGAGTCAGTTCTTCGCATCAGGGGGCCAAAGTATTGGAGTTTCAGCTTCAGCATCAGTCCCTCCAATGAATATTCAGGACTGATTTCCTTTAGGATGGACTGGTTGGATCTCCTTGCAGTCCAGGGGACTCTCAAGAGTCTTCTCCAACACCACAGTTCAAAAGCATCAATTCTTTGGCGCTCAGCTCTATTCATGGTCCAACTCTCACATCCATACATGACCACTGGAAAAACCATAGCTTTGACTAGACAGACCTTAGTTGGTAAAGTAATGTCTCTGCTTTTTAATATGCTGTCTAGGCTTGTCATAGCTTTTCTTCCAAGGAGCAAGCATCTTTTAATTTCCAGACTTTAGTCACCATCTACAGAGATTTTGGAGCCCAAGAAAATAAGTTCTGTCATTGTTTCCATTGTTTCCCCATCTGTTAAGCTAGAAAGATTAAATAACTAATTGCTTCTCCATGAACACGTCAACGATTTTCTTATAACCCAAAATAATCTCTCCCCTTGAAATCCACTGTGGCTCATTAGGTGGCATTTGGTTCCTTAACAAGAGGAAATGTACTAGTTCTGTGAGCATAATCCCTGAGTGACTTGATCTAAGGCTTGTTTTCTTAGTTTGGCTAGTATTTCACATGGGTTTGCATCTGGAAACCTGTTTTCGGACTTCCTTGGTGGTACAGTGGGTAAGAATCTGCCTGCCAATGCAAAGGATACAGGTTCAATTCCTGGTCCAGGATGATCCACATGCAGAGGAGCAACTAAACCCCTGCACCACAGCTACTGAAGCCCATGTGTCTGGAGCCCACGCTCAGCAGCGAGAGAAGCCATCACGATGAGAAGCCCCTGCACCCCAATGAAGAGCAGCCTTCGCTCGCTGCAACTGGAGAAAGCCAGCACAACAACGAAGACCAGAATAAATCAATAAAACCAACAAATAAACAAAAATTACTGTTTAATAAAAGGAAACCAACTTCCCCCTCTGAGGAAGCCTGTGACCCATGGTAAGCCTTTCTTTTCTTTTATTTTTTTTTACTGACAGAGAGTTGATTTATGTTTCAGGTGTATAACAAAGTGATTCAATTACAGACAGAAAGGTATTCTTTTTCAGATTCTTTTCCATTGTAGGTTACTACAAGATATTGAATCCAGTTCCCTGTGCTGTATAGAGTAGGTCTTCGTTGTTTGTGTCCAGAGTAGTATCTGTTAATCCCAAATTCTCAGTTCGTCTCTCCCCTTGCTTTCCCCTTTGGTAAGCTTGTTTGTTTCCTATGTCTGTGAGTCTATTTGTGTTTTATAAATGAATTCATTTGTACCATATTTTAGATCCCACATATAAGTGATATCATACAGTATTGGTCTTTCTCTGACTTACTTCACTCAGTATGACAGTCTCTAGGTTCATCCATGTTGCTGCAAATGGCGTTCTCTCATTCTTCCTTATGGCTGAGTAGTGACTCAGATGGAAAAGAATCTGCCTGCAAGGCAGGAGACCCAGGTTTGATCCCTGGATGGGGGAGATCAACTGGAGAAGGGAATGGCTATGCGTGACAGTATTCTGGCCTGGAGAATTCCATGGACAGAGGAGCCTGGAGGGCTACAATCCATGTGGTTGCAAAGAATCAGACATGACTGAGTGACTAACACACATGCTGCTGCTGCTGCTACTGCTAAGTCGCTTCAGTCGTGTCCGACTCTGTGCGACCCCAGAGACGGCAGCCCACCAGGCTCCCCGTCCCTGGGATTCTCCAGGCAAGAACACTGGAGTGGGTTGCCATTTCCTTCTCCAATGCATGAAAGTGAAAAGTGAAAGTGAAGTCGCTCAGTCGTGTCTGACTCTTAGCAACCCCATGGACTGCAGCCCACCAGGCTCCTCCGTCTATGGGATTCTCCAGGCAAGAGTACTGGAGTGGGGTGCCACTGCCTTCTCCACACATACAATACTGCTATATATACAAAGAGATATATAGATACACATACATACACACCATATCCACTTTATCCACTCATGGACATTTAGATTGCTTCCATAATGGTACCCCTCCTTGAAATAAGCAATCACTTACTTCATGTAATAGTAGTAGTAGTCAGTCAGTCAGTTCAGTCGCTCAGTCGTGTCTGACTCTTTGCGACCCCGTGAATCGCAACGCGCCAGGCCTCCCTGTCCATCACCAACTCCCGGAGTTCACTCAAACTCAGTAGTAGTAGCCGTGGTAGTACTAGTGATGGTAGTACTGGGAGCTTCCCAGGTGGCACAGCGGTAAAGAATCCACCTGCCAATGTAGGAGATGCAAGAGAATGCAGGTTCTATCCCTGGATCAAGAAGATTGCCCAGAGTAGGAAATGGTCACCCAATCCAGTATCCTTATTTGGAAAATCCCTGGATAGAGGAGACTGGCAAGCTACAGTCCATGGGGTCAAAAAGAGTAGGACACAACTAAGCCACTGAGCAGGGTCCCCCTCAATAACTGGGCAGAAGAAGCAGTATCCAGTGATGACGAGAGGCATGGGCACTTCCTCTGACTCACTTGAACTCTGGCCTGAAACAGGCAAAGCCCTAACATACTGACACAGCCGTGACCTGGGCATGACGTTGTTTCTGATGAGTCTGTTTCTGAGTGCTTAGACTAGACTCAGCCAGACCAGATTTCACTCTGATATCCCACCACGTTTTGTTGAGTCACAAAACTTTCACAAAATTAAGTCAGGCAAACCAAGGCTTAGCTGACTACAGTCACAAGCATTTAGGAAGAGTGGTGGTAAAAAAAATAATAATAATAAATAACAGAGATGCTTCTCAAGGTTGACAAGCACTCTCTTTGCTGTTCAATTATGCCCTGTTTATTCTGCATGCTTTATTTCATCCATCAGTCTCTTTCGATATCCCTTTTGAATTATATATAGTAAGGCTATTTCTTATCAAACACCAGGCTCTAGACATTCATAACTTTCATGGGCCCAGAATATAAAACTTATTGTTGCCTTTAAAATATCTTTCAAAGATCTTGACTTTGCCAAATTTTATTGTGTCAGAGTTCATACATATAGTAATGCCACTAACCAAAGACATCTTTAATGTAGCATCATACTTTCAATGTCTCTTTAGAACATGAGTCAACATGATTTTTTCCTAACGCGTTGATATCTCAATGTCTTTATCCTCTGCTGATATCAAAACTCCAGGAAAAATACAGTGTTTAAGAAACACTACAATGTTCCCTGAAAATATATAGCACAAAAATTTTACAGACCAAATACAGAAATAATCATTTTCTCCTCCTCTTTCTGTGTCTTTCTTCCTATCTTCTACCCTTTCTTCTTCTGCTGCTGCTGCTAAGTCACTTCAGTCGTGTCCAACTCTGTGCAACCCCATAGATGGCAGCCCATCAGGCTCCTCCGTCCATGGGATTTTCCAGGCAAGAGTACTGGAGTGGGGTGCCATTGCCTTCTCCGTTTCTTCTTCTAAGAACTTTCAAGTAAAAATTCGAAAAGGAGGAAACTTCCCAAATAAAACTAAACAGGCAAAGTCATTGACATAGTATTTAATTCTGTACATGATCATAAAATAATGCTTTGTGTTAAAAACATTTTAAAAAATATGAAAAGTTGTTAAGAGTGAAATTAAAACCACTCAGAATTCCATTAACCAGAAATGATCAGTTTTCTGTAATAAATATAGCTAAATTGGAATTAAATAGTATAAACAATGTATTCTAGTTTTTTTCCCTTTAAGGTAGTGGAAGCGTAATACAGTGGACTTAGTGTACTTTGCAAACATGACTTTTCATAGCTGTGGTGAGTGTCTCGTATGTGGATGGTAATAATATTGGCATAACTATCCTCTTGTTGCTGGAAACATAAGTCTTAATAATGTATTGCTATTATAAATAACATTGTGACGAACATCTTAAGGTACCACTTGGTTGTTGATAATCCTTCACAACAGCATGAGCCATGGGCCTCTTCTCAGCTACTATGTGGATATGGATTGCTGATTTTCTGACTTGGACCGCTGAGAAAATGTTCCTGGCTGGCTAAGACACTTTTCCAAGGAAAATATTACAAAGCTTATTTTCAGTTATCCTTGATAATGGAGGGAAAAAAGAGATGAAAACCCCAATTTCATGTACTTTCTGCTGGTCCTGAAGATGTGTGAGAACAGATCCAAGAATTCCTAGACACCGTGGGTGGCCTTGAGGGGCTATTTTTAAAACTAATTCGGTTCACTTTCTTTTGTGCCAGTCAGAAGTTTGGCCGATGAATCCTTTTGCCCCTTCTCTCCAAATTTGAGAGATTAGTCAGTGTTACAGCCTACATGAAGAGAGATTATTTTTCCTTAGACAAGTCACAAACACAGGAAGGAGGACCATATACGAGATGGAAATGCAATTAATTTTGTCTACGCCCTGAAAGTAGCTCATGAAATTTCCAAGCCAAAGGAAAAAGACAAAGATTGTTGGGTGAGAGGCCAGAATTGGGAGCCAGGAGAGCTAGATGGTGTGATAAGGCAGAAGCAAGGGGTGGGGGAGGGCCCTGGCGGCCAAAGGGTCAACAGAACAGAGCCAGAGGTCAACGACCTGTGGGAATCAATGGGGGAAGGGGTTTCCTTTTGTCCACAGTTCAGAGGACTTGCTGCTTGGAAACACAGCTTACGACTTTCATAAGCACTCTGACCAAATCCCTAAACCACAGCCTAAGCAAAGCCTGCAATGTATCATTGGACGTAATTAAAGGTTCATACCCCATTGGTGGCAGAGGGTGAACCAAGGTGACTTACTGAAAGTAAGTCTTTTCCCATCCCACAAGTCTCAGAATTCTCTTCGATTTGGCGAGGTTCCACGAACAGAAGACAGACGCACATTTACCACGACTCCCTCCATCTTGCGAGAAACGGCATTTTCCTGAGGAATTCAGTGTGCTTCTCCAGACATCACATGTCCTCCCACCCAGAATCTAAAGAAGACTCTGGGAGGAGAAGGGCGGAGAAGCTTTAAAATGCCTAGACACACACTGAGTCACTGAGGGCTCTTCCAGTGTGGGTAAGGGCCACCACTGGGCAGAAGGGGACCTGATTTCAGACTGGAGCCCTGGAGACAACAGGGCAAGAGGGGGAAGAAGGGGTGGGGGGAGCTCAAGTAGCAGGCTGCTCTTGGCAGGGTCAGCTGCTAATTTTCTTTGGCTGGCTCTGACTACCTGTCTGAAAGCGCAGCAATGCAGGAAGGAAATTTTTCAAGAGATTAAACTATTATTGTTTCCTGTGTGGCTGTCTTCGCTGGTGTATGAAAAAAAGCTTTAAGGGCACTTGAAAAGAGATTTGTCTGAATAGCAGGGCTGTTATGATTCATCTCCCCCTCCAGTCGGGATCTGGCCAATTTCCTCAGGAAAGTGGTTGATTAGGACCCATGGATTTATCCATGGCCTAAATATAAGATGTCATAAAGGTGATTAATGGTGAGCTCACCATCAGGGGGAGTTAAGAGTTTGTAAAAGCTATTTTTAATGGTTCAGAGGGAGGAAAAAAACCTCATTTGTCACCTTGCCAATGTGTTTCAAGAGTTAAAAAACTTCTTTGTGGCCCCCGATCATTCGTGCTACCAACTGTTAAAGGTCGTTGTATTTTCCGATTTTACAAGTTTGTTTGAAAAAAAATTGATTCAATGTGTTTTGCTGTTTATAGAAAAGTACACAAGGAAAGGAAAATGAAATGTATTTCCACCATGATTAGTGACTGTTGCTTCTGGTAGCACTTAAGTACAATAAACTTGGTTCTTTTTTTCCACCCTGCTTTGCTGTTTATGCCCCTGCCATACAAATAGCAATTAATGGAGGGTATATGGAGACAGTTTTCAGAGCCCAGGCGAAACTGGCTGGGGTTCCCATATAAGGGGAAATCAGAGTAGGTTCAGAAAGCAGACGATGGCCCTCATGGGCACTGATGGTGTCCAGTGTAGCTCAGTGATGTCACATTATCCAGAGATGCCCTAAAATATGAACTCATTGTCCTGACAACTCCACAAGGCAAGATGCTTTCCCCAGACACAAGGCAACTAGCTTCGTTTAAAGGGACTTAGAGGATCAGCCTTCCTGTAAAGCAGCTACTGAATTATCTAAAATTGGCAATCAACCATTGGCCAAATCAAGCAGAAGAGCACCAAAAAATATTCACTGGGGAAAAAAAAAGGTGGCCAGTGTTGGCTAAATATTTGGGCATTTTGTGGATGATGGAAACATGAAGGCGTAGGTGCTTTTGCTAATGTGTATAGGGTGGGCTTGGCTCAGTCAGTAAAGAATATGCCTGCAGTGCAGGAGACCAGGTTCCTGGATTGAGAAGATCCCCTGGAGCAGGAAATGGCACCCCACTCCAGTATTCTTGTCTGGAGGATCCCATGGACAGAGCAGCCTGGCAGGTTGCAATCTATGGGGTCACAAGAGTCAGACATGACTTAATGACTAAACTCCTACTACTACCATAGGGTGGGTGGGAGAAGACGGGGTGAGTAACTGTTGACATACAATCAATTGCTACGAACTATTTTGAGTAACTCACAAAAACGAATGAAATCCTTGTATCATTTTGTAAGTTGACCTTCGTCCACATGGGAAACCTGATGTAGTACAAGCTATGCCTTAATTTCGCAATTTGTTTGGCAACCATTTATGGGGACTCACTAATGGAGCAGGAACACTGACTGCTGGGGAGGCAAATATGACTAAGGACTCAATAAGCTCGAGAGTGAGCCTGGCAGATAAAGAAGGTTCTTGCAAGAGCAAGATATATGATTTGATTATATATATACAGTCACCCAGGTTGAGTTACGGAGAGGTGAAAAATTTTCCCCCAGCATGCTAGACGGAGAGATATAGTAGCTCTCATTGCTAACCAGAAGCTTCTGCTGAAGGGTACAACCCAGAAGTTGCCAGAATGGCTCCTTTTGTGTCCTGTTGTCCTGGACTTACTCTGGCTACCACACCCAAGTGCAAAGGAGGCTGGGAAATGTAGTCTCCAGCTGTGCAGCCTTTGTCCCCTGAAACAAAGGAATTTCTATCACTAAAAGGAAGAAAGGGAGAACAGCTACTGGAGGGCAGTCAGCAGTGTTTGCACTGATCGTGTTAAACTATGTCACAAAGGAGTCCAAAAGTGACCATAGATAAAATAACCAATGGGAGTTCGATGTATGATGCAGGAACCCAAAGCCAGTGCTCTGCGGCAACCTGGAGGGGTGGGATGGGGAGGGAGGTGGGAGGGGGCTTCAAGAGGGAGGGGACGTATGTACACCAGATGCCTATTCATGTTTAAGTATAGCAAGACCCATCACAATATTGTAAGGGATTATCCTCTAATTTTAAAAAAATTAAGTGTTAGCCAGCAAAAATTTTCTGTTGAGTGTGCAAGGCACAGGGCTGCACACTGCATTCTACAACAAAGGATAAGACACACGATCGTTATTTTGCATTAAGACAGCGTATAATCAACATTGCTAAATATTAGAAAAATGCAAATCAGAACTACAATGGGGTGCCACCTCACACAAGTCAGAATGGCCATCATCAAAACGTCTACAAATAATAAATGCTGGAGAGGGTGTGGAGAAAAGGAAAGCCTCTTACGTTGTTGGTGGAAATGTAAACTGGAGCGGCCACTACAGAGAACAGTACAGAGGTTCCTTAAAAAATTAAGAATAGAGTTGCCATATGATCCTGCAATCCCATCCCTGGGCATATATTAAGAAAAGACAAAACTCTAATTCAGAAAAAAACATGCACCCCAATATTCACAGCAGCACTATCTACAGTAGCCAGGACATGAAAGCAACTTAAGTGTCCATCAACAGATAAACAGTTAAAGAAGATGTCACATATATGTGTGTGTGTGTGTGTGTGTGTGTATGTATATACACACACAATGCAGTATTACATTTAAAAGAATGAAATAATGCCATTTGCAGCAACATGGATGGATCTACAGATTATCATACTAAGAAAAGTAAGTCAGACAAAGAAAGACAAATAGCATGCGATATCACTTACATGTGAAATCTGAAAAAAAAAATGAGACAAGTGAATATATTTATAAAGCAGAAAAGAAGAGCTCACAAACTTAGAAAACAAACTTTGGTTACCAAAGGGGAAAGGATACAGATGGGGGTGGATAAATTAGGAGTTTGGGATTAACAGATACCATATAGTAGTATAGTAGCGCTAGTGGTGAAGAACCCACCTGCCGATGCAGGAGACACAAGAGACGCAGATGTAATCCCTGGGTCAGGAAGATCTCCCGGAGGAAGGCGTGGCAACTCACTCCAGCAATCTTGCCTGGAAAATCCCATGGACAGGGGACCCTGGAGAGCTACAGTCCATGGGGTCACAAAGAGTCAAGCATGATTGAAGTGACTTAGCATGCACACACTACTATATATAACAGATAAACCACGAGGACCTACTATATGGCACAGGGAACTGTATTCAGTGTCCTGTGGTAACCTAAAAGGGAAAAGAACCTGAAAAAATAGATAAATATATGCATGTGTAACGGAGTCACTTTGATGTACACCTGAAACTAACAACACTGTAAATCAACTATACTTCAATTTTTTAATTGCTTACTTTACATTTAATTATTTATAATATGTGAATATTTCTAAATAAAATGCCATCAATTTTCATAGTAAAAGAAATAATGATACAATATGTATAAAGTTTGGACAAAAAGCAGTAGAGAATTTAATTGCAAGAGGAGCCAAAGGAGATAAGACCATTTTCAAGTCTTCAGACTCCAGGAAAGATGGCAAGAGTGAGGAAGATCCCTGGCACTGACGTTAGCCACTGCATGTGAGCTCTTCCAGCAGCGAGCAGTACCCCATCCATCTTTGTGCCCCCAGTGCCTAGTTAAAGCTCATTCCCTGTCACTTACTGACTCCTGATTAACACTGAAGAGAGGGGAAGAACACTTCAGTTGGCTTTTAAATAATGGATAAGATGGACAAAGGCCTATCACCAAAGGGCCATTTGACCTTGGTCCCACAACCATAGGGTCTCAAATTTGGACTTTGAGGCTACACATATGACATATAGAGATGACACACAAGGCTGAGTGATGATGCCATTCATCACACAACTTTGATCTCATGTGGTGCTATCAGACTACCACCCTGTGGAACGCAATGAGTTAGTTTTTATAAACCTTGTGCCTAACACGAGTTTACTGATGGTGGGTTTTGCATTTGGGTTCCAAAGAATTTGTTTGTCTAATGTAAGCCTAGATATTCTGGAATATTTGCAATGTTGTTTTGGCATTTCTTCCCTTTGTTGTTGTTGCTTTTGTTTGGCTTTTTATACGGTAAGTCACCTCCATACAAACAGGTTCTATTCTGTCAGTGCATTCGTAAGTCCAATTTTGTTCCTTAAGTCCAACAAAGTTAGCCCAGGTACTTAACTAACACAGTCAGCTATATAGTATCGTGCTGTTAATAGGTGTATGATACTTCTCACACAATAATACATAAAAAAACAAACACACAAAATAAAACATTTTAAATCTTACAGTACCTTGGAAAGTACAATAGAACAGTACAACAGCTGGCACACAGGGGCTGACATGGAATAAACAGGCAAGAAGAGTAACTGACTAGAGGAGGGAAAGGAGGTGGGAGATGGTAGAGCTGAAGGGTTGTCAGCTATCGGAGATGGAGGGCCAGCTGCAATTTCACCCATGCCTGATGTTGATGGAACACACGTTCGCATCTCTGAAAGCTCGCAACTTGAAGATTCGTATGTAGGGGACTTACTGTACTTAGGATCTCAAAAAATTTGAAGTATCCTGGGCCTCTCTCAACCTTTAAAAGTTACAGACTGGATATTCCAAGGTGGTCCATTCCCAACTATATTCTTAAGTGCAAGTTCCCTGAACAGCCCGTCTTCTATTGAGCTTCATCTAGTTTCCTGGGGTAACGTCACTGGACTTCCAGTAATTTCCTGGCCCTTTCCACCCTTCCAAGCTGTTACTCTGAAGACCTATAGTCTCACTGAGCCTGGGCCCTCAGGACACCCATCTCCTGGCGTCCAGCTCAGTCCACTCATTCATGGGGAGCAGATAAGCAGGGAAAGAGAGTGAAGGTGGATATACTCTGAGGTCACCTGCATCCCTAGGGCCTGTTTAGACATCACAGTGTTTTGAGGCACCCACCATCCCCTCCCTTCAAACTTGATAAGTACCCACCTAACTAAAGCCAAATTCCAAATCCCTAACAAAGGACTTCAGTGCAAGCAATCCCTAAGTGGGTTTTCTAAAAATAGGTGTTTTCCATATTCCATGCCAACCCCCTAGGGTTCATCCTAGTACGAACTGTTCATAAAAACAACACCAGGGGGAAAACACTTAGTACAATGACTTTTTCCCAAACCTTAGTCTCAAGCACATAGAGCAGTGATACTGGAATGAGAAACAGACCTTGTGAAGCAGCATTTCAGGACCAAGTCTGGTTTCTCTCCCCTTCTCCATCTATGATTTTCCGCTACATGACAACATCTAAGTCTCTGACTTCCTTGAACAACTACTGAGATGCTGGGATGACTTTTGGATCTTGAACTCCAGCCTCCACCTCTGTCTTAAGCCACAGACTCACATGTGCCACTGCCCATTAGGGATGGACACTTGCATGCGTGTGTGCATGCTAAGTCACTTAGGTCATATCTGACTCTTTGCCATCCTATGGACTGCAGCCCACCAGGCTCCTCTGTTCATGGGATTCTCCAGGCAAGACTGCTGGAGTGGGTTTCCATGCCCTCCTCTAGGGGATCTTCCCAACCCAGGGATCGAACCCACACCTCATTATGTCTCCTGCATTGGCAGGCATATTCTTTACCACTGGGCCACCTAGGAAGCCCAGGGATAGACACTTAAGTATCTCAACTTCAGGTACTCAAAATCCATCCTTTTCAATCTGTGCTTATCAGCTTATCTGAATTTGCTTGTCCTCCAGGCTTCCTGTGTGCGTAAGAGGCACTAGCACCTTCCTCCATGCCCAAACTAAACATCTGAGCATCACCCAGCCTCACACGTGATCAACCTCCAAGTCTTGTTGATTGTCTTCTAAATGCCTCTCAAATTCATTTGCTGATAACACCTTGTCCAGGCAACTCTGAACTTCTTTCAATAATAACTCTATAACTGGCCTCTCTGAATCCACTATTGCACAAATTCAATCTGTCCTTCTCTCTGCAGCTGGAAGTTATTAAATATCTTTTTCCCCATTGATTCAGCAAATAATCTGAGAAGTATTTATGTGCCAGGCATAGTGCTGATCAAGCAGAGGATATACAGTGGTGAGCAAAAGAGCCGTGGTTCCTATTCCCATGGAGTGTAGACCAATCAGATCATGTCACCTCCAGGCTTTATATCTGTGGTGGGAAGAATCATGACCCCCAAAAATGTCCACATCCTGGTGAGAGGGACGCACAAGCTAAGGAATGCAGTGAAAAATGAAAGCTGCTCAGTCCTGTCTGACTCTTTGCAACCCCATGGACTGTAGCTTGCCAGACTCCTCTGTCCATGGAATTCGGGCAAGAATACTGGAGTGGGTAGCCATTCCCTTCTTCAGGGGAATCTTCCCCACCAGGGATCAAACACACATCTGCCGCGTTGCAGGCAGATTCTTTACCATCTGAGCCACCAAGGAATGCAGGCAGCCTCTAAAAGCTGAAAAAGTCA
Source organism: Bos mutus (assembly GCF_027580195.1). NCBI lineage: Eukaryota > Metazoa > Chordata > Mammalia > Artiodactyla > Bovidae > Bos > Bos mutus. The sequence continues at coordinate 152,650,803 of NC_091617.1, read as the reverse complement.
AGAAGAAGAATTCTCCCCTAGAGCTTGTGGAAAGGAACGCACCTCACCAACACCTTGATTTTAGTCCAGTGAGACCCAGTCAAATGTCTAAAACTGTCTTGAGGGACTTCCCTGGTAGTTCAGCGGTTAACACTCTATGCTCCCAGTGCAGGGGTCGTGGGTTCAATCCCTGGCTGGGGAACTAAAATCCCACATGACTCATGGAGCAGTCTAAAACAAAAACAAAAAATTAGAACTGTGTTGATTAAAGTCACCCAATATGTGGCAATTTATTAAAGCAGCTACAGAGAATTATATCCCAGCATTCACAGTACTTGTATAATACAGTTTTCTTCAATACTTTCATGATGTCTTTGGGATAAAGCCCAAATCATCAGACGCAGACTTGGCTACACGCATCCTCTTTCCCTCCCTCCCCACCCACTGCCACCAACTAAAATTCTTTCAATTCTCAGAGGGGCTACATGCATCCTCTGAGGCTGGAACACACCATCCCCACTTTCTGGAACCTTCCTCTACTTTATCTGATGCCTCCAAACCCCAAATGCAACCTTCAATTTAAAGGCCGTTTTCTCCAAGACATCTGGCCAGAAGCCCTTCATCTAGTCGCATTAGAGGCTTCCGTGCTCCCTCTACTTTCTCGTCCGCAGTGAGCATCATATCTGGCGCTGTCTCAGCATCTCTGCTCCCCACTGAACTATGAGCTCCTGGAGGGCAGAACCTACAATTGTCTTGTTAACCACTGGGCCCTCATCACCTACCATAGCTGGTACTGGGCAAGACTTTGCAAAACGAATGGATGCATGAACGAATAATAAGGGACAAAAGATAACATTTGTCCTTCAGCTGTAGAGTAGTCCTTTGTGTGTACAGCTGGCCATTGTTCACATTTAAATACTTACTTCATTATACACAATATTTTTGACCTCTTAAATTCTGATTCCTTGACTGAAATACCTTCAACTGTTAGGCACCTTCTTACTTCCGTGGTGGCTCAGACAGTAAAGCCACAATGTCTGCCTACAATGCAGGAGACCCAGGTTCGAGCCCTGGGTCAGGAAGATCCTCTGGAGGAGGAAATGGCAACTCACTCCAGTACTCTTGCCTGGAAAATCCCATGGATGGAGAAGTGTGGTAGGCTACAGTCCATGGGGTCTCAAAGAGACGGACATGACTGAGCGACTGAACTGAACTGAACTGAACTGAAGTTTTTATCAAGTGAGATTCTCTTGCTTCCTGGGGTCCCCCACAAGGTGTGGACTGAACCTTGTGGGACTCACTTATTTCAACAGAACATCAGTCCCTGAACACAATAGAACCAGTGACTGGAAGCATCCACAATAGCCATTGAGCCACAGCACCTGGGAATTCACTCATTCCTCTAGAAGATGACCCCACCAACTTCCTACAGCTGAGCCTACACGGTAAGATGTTTCTGCTGCAGGAGCGGCAGGGAGCCCCTTCTGTTCTGTCCACTCATCTCACACAACCCCCATCCCTGCTCCTAGGGGGACCTGAACCTCCTTTCTGGGGACTCTCTTCCCTTTTCCCACCCACCTTTGTGGCTGCTAGAGAAGGAGCTATGATGATGCCCTTCAGTGGTCAACTTTCAGGCCAATTGGAATGTTACCTGGAAAATGTAAAACAGAGAAAGATGGACCGCTCTCTCCCATTCCCCACACTGTGCATCAAAGAAGCCAAGAGAAGAAAATCCAGTCCAGAGAGAGAGGGGGGAAGAAAGTGCAAATCCAGGTGGAAAAGGAAAAGATAATCTCTGAGGGTCACTCCTCAGACCCGCCTGATTCTCGTCTTTGGTACCATAAGACATTTCGACAACCATGTAACAAATTTTCCTTTTCGCCTCAGCTATTAATAGTTTAAGTTGGGTTTTCATCACTCACAACTATGACGCACACTTTCATAGCAACTCCCCCTTTAGCCTCCTTTTAATCAACTACAAAAACAAGTCTACTGATAAATCCATCTGTGGCCACATGGAAACTGACACCTCATGCAAAGTAAACCACGTTCTATGTAGCACACTCTACTGCAGGAAAGAATGGAAGACGACCCATTTAGCAAACAGAACCAAACTTAATATATGCAAGGGGTTACAAGAGTGAGACCTGCATTCGCTGAAACATCAGGTCTACTTTAAGAAATTTCATCTAGAACTTTTTAATCTTTACTACTAAAAAAAAATGAAGGATTTGTTTACAACTCATAGCAAAACCTAAAATCTTATTTTCACATCTTTTTCAAAAGCTTCCATGCACAGACCCAGGTTCAGTCCCTGGGTCAGGAAGATCTCCTGGAGAAGGGAATGACAATGCACTCCAATATTCTTGCCCGGAGAATCCCATGGACAGAGGAGCCTGGCAGGCTACAGTCCAAGTGGTTGCATAGAGTCAGACACGACTGAGCAATTTTCACTTATGCACAGTAGTATCTCCCACCTCTGTCCATATTTCCAGAACCTCTTCCTGCCACCACCATCCAAGCCTACCCACTGTGGTCCATCATCATTCATTCTTTCAACAAGCATATGTGCCAAACATTTCAAAGATAAGGAGAAACTGGAGAATGAGTTGAGCAAAATTCCTGATCTTGTGGAGCTTACACTTTATAGTGGGGAAATAAGACTTCCAATCTTCTTGATCAACTGTACTCTCTTCTTTGTGTAACTTTCTAAAATAATACAATAAAGATCTTTCCCTCTCCCATCACTCACATTCTGTACAACAAAACTTTTTGTGCTGACCTGGAAAACACAGAACACTTTCAGCAATTCTTCTAAGCAAGGAAGAGATGGTAAATACCCGTTCTTGAACTGTTTTTCTTGTCATACAGTCTAAATATAAAAATGGTATGCGTATAAAGTTGAGATATGGATATACATATCATATATATATATATACATATGTATATGCTTGTGTGTTTGTATGTATGCCAAATGAAAGATTCAGTCTCTGTTAGATGGGATTTCACAGAATGCACAGTTCTGTCAACTGAATAAAAAGAATACTTCCTAGAGGACATAACCCTGAAAAGTCAGATAAGGTTCAGGCACGATTATTGTTGTTCAGTCAGTAAGTCATGTCCAACTCTTTGTGACCCCATGGACTGCAGCATGCCAGACTTCCCTGTCCTTCACTATCTCCCAGAGCTTGTTCAAATTCATGTCCATGGAGTTGGTGATGCCATCCAACCATTTCATTCTCTGTCGCTGGCTTCTCCTCCTGTCCTCAACCTTTCCCAACCTCAAGGTCTTTTCCAGGGAGTTGGCTCTTCACATTAGGTGGCCAAAGTGTTGGAGCTTCAGCTTCAGCATCTGTCCTTCCAATGAATATTCAGGACTGATTTCCTTTAGGATGGACTGGTTTGATCTCCTTGCAGTTCAAGGGGCTCTCAAGAATCTTTTCTAGGACCACAATTAAAAGTATCATTTCCTCAGTGCTCAGCCTTCTTTATGGTCCAACTCTCACATCCATACATGACTATTGGAAAAACCATAGCTTTGACTATATGGGCCTTTGTTGGCAAAGTGATAGCGCTACTTTTTAATATGCTGTCTAGTTTTGTCATAGCCTTTCTTCCAAGGAGCAAGCATCTTTTAATTTCATGGCTGCAGTCACTGTCCACAGGCATGATTATGGCACTGTAAATGGAAAGAACTTATGAGCAAACAAAGAGAGAAAGGAACGTGGGGAAAGGCCGGTAGACCAGTGGACCTGGCTGTCCAGGAGGTCTCTTGTAGAAGAGGCCCCAAGGCTATGCAATAGACCTGGGCCCCACTGAGAGGGTCATGAATTGTCAGCAAATGTGTTTGATCACTTCCTCCAGGCAATAGTTGGCTGTGGAAAGTTGTAGGGGAAAGGGGTAGGATGGAGTCATTGAAATTCACATAGGAAGCGAAATTAAAGGCCATCTAATCCTCCCAACCTGTTAATCAGGCATTTTATAGATAAAGTAACTGAGATGGAGCAGATGTTACCCCAGGGTCCTAACACTTCTCACTGCTCTCATCCACATGATATTCTAAGCATTCGTCACTATCTTAATGAAAGATTATTATTATTATTGACATTCTGGTGAGTGTGTTAGTTGCTGAGTCATGTCAACTCTTTGTGACTCCATGGTTTGGGGTCCACCAGACTCCTCTGTCCATGAGATTTCCCAGGATAGAATGCTTGAATGGTTTGCCATTCCATTCTCCTGGGTATCTTTCCCAACCCAGGAATCGAACCCAGGTCTCCTGCATCGCAGGCAGACTCTTTACCACATGAGCCTCTAGGGAAGATTAAACCGAGGCAATTAGTAGAAAGGGAGGGTGATGTGGGTGCCAGTTGGCTGCTAGAAATTTTTTATTTAAACTTTCTAGGTTAAAACTAAGCATTATACTAAACCTATATGCAGGTCAGGAAGCAACAGTTAGAACTGGACATGGAACAACAGACTGGTTCCAAATAGGAAAAAGAGTATGTCAAGGCTATATATTGTCACTCTGCTTATTTACCTTATATGCAGAGTACATCACGAGAAACATGGGCTGGAAGAAGCACAAGCTGGAATCGAGATTGCCGGGAGAAATATCAATAACTCAGATATGCAGATGACACGACCCTCAAAGTGAAGAGGAACTAAAAAGCCTCTTGAAGAAAGTGAAAGAGGAGAGTGAAAAAGTTGGCTTAAAGCTCAATATTCAGAAAACTAAGATCATGGCATCTGGTCCCATAATTTCATGGCAAATAGATGGGGAAACAGTGGAAACAGTGTCAGACTTGATTTTGGGAGGCTCCAAAATCACTGCAGATGGTGATTGCAGCCATGAAATTAAAAGACACTTACTACTTGGAAGAAAAGTTATGACCAACCTAGATAGCATATTAAAAAGCAGAGATATTACTTTGCCAACAAAGGTCCATCTAGTCAAGGCTATGGTTTTTCCAGTGGTCATGTATGGATGTGAGAGTTGGACTGTGAAGAAAGCTGAGTGCCAAAGAATTGATGCTTTTGAACTGTGGTGTTGGAGAAGATTCTTGAGAGTCTCTTGGACTGCAAGGAAGTCCAAACAGTCCATTGTAAAGGAGATCAGTCCTGGGTGTCCATTGGAAGGACTGATGCAAAAGCTGAAACTCCAATACTTTGGCCACCTCATATGAAGAGTTGACTCATTGGAAAACACCCTGATGCTGGGAGGGATTGGGAGCAGGAGGAGAAGGGGACGACAGAGAATGAGATGGCCAGCCAACATAACCAACTCGATGGACATGAGTTTGAGTGAACTCCGGGAGTTGGTGATGGACAGGGAGGCCCGGCGTGCTGCGATTCATGGGGTCGCAAAGAGGCAGACACAACTGAGTGACTGAACTGAACTGAATTGATAATGTGGTAATAGCATAAAAATAAGGTATTGGGGATGCAGAGGAGAGATGCAAATAATTATGACAATGATAATAAATTAAGTGTGCACATGTGTATAAGCATGTGTGCATGCACACACACATCTAAACTGAGTTGGTGTGGAGGCCATGCAGAAAGAAGATGTCAGGCTTGACGTCCATCCATGTGTCCATCAGAGTCTCTCTGACAGAGAAAATCCTCAGTCACGTTCATTAAGGAGAGAATATCTGTGTGATGAGGAGAGAGATAACTGGGCCACTTCCCCTCCTCCCCTAGTCTTAATGTAATGTATCCAGTTTCCTCGTTGTTTATTTGACAGGGAAAACTCAGAGCAATTTTCAACTGCTGAGTTTCCTCCTCTTGTGACTCACATGCAGGTGTGACTGTGGGCAGTCAGTCCAATAACTCTGAATTCCATGCCTTTAGGGAAACACAAAATGGATTCCAACAAATATTACAAGAAGAAAGCACACTCAGGTTGTTGAGGTCTCCAGACTCTACCTCTAATACATGCAGAGTCACAGGAGGAAACTATTACAAGGCTTCATGATACTCTTGACCCGGAAGTGGAACTCACTTCCTGGTGGGGCTCAAGTGACTTCCTGTACCCACTCTTAGCTTCCAAATCAAATTTCAACTGTAGAACTCATTGTGCATACCTAACTAGGGCAACAGAGAGTTTAATCCTCTCCAGGTGGCAAGAAGCTGAGGGAAGGACCACTGTTCAGACATGTGGACCCTGAGGGAAAGCACTCTGCACCCCAACCCCGTCACCTACCTCCATCTCATCATCCCCTCAAAGAAAAGAATTAACATCAATGGCCATTGTAAAGAAGAAAAGTCAGAAAAAGTGACAGGAACGAAGGGGGGAAAAATACAAAATGAGAATGGTAGCTCCTCTATGTGTCACTGAGGCCTGAACTAGTTTTCATGTGAGCTGAGGCACCAGCTGTGTATGGAGTTACAGCTCATCCACCAGCAACATGGAGCAGCTCCACCCTCACCCAGGAGCAACAGCATTTATTTGCTGTAACAGAAAAGGTCTATCTCAGCCAGTGGGTCTCCACACATCGTTCAGGATTAAGTGCAGGTTTCAGCTCCTTGGTAAACCCAATACTTTATAAAGTAGTTTGGGACAGAAAAATAAAACATAAAAAGAATATTTTGGTAGAAAATCATATCCACAAAAATTCAAGAAGTAAACATGTCTATTAAATAAATTTCATAAGAAAATGATAGAGAAGGAGAGGAGAGAGAAAGGACGTTTCCCTAGACACAAAATGTCTAAAAGAGGCTTGGGGCAGGACACCCAAACCTAAAATAGCTCTCTACTCCGTGGCTTCTGTGGTCTTTCAACAAAAGTTAACTTTGCTGGCTTGGAGTTTATTACTGAACTCCAGGGTGAAATATTGAAGTGAAAATGACTACAGAGAACCTATTTAGTTAGACCTTCCTGGCAGGACCCAAGTTGGAGGAGAGGAGGGAAAGGGCTGTTTATCTTGACAGAGGATTTCCTTACGAGAGCATGGAAAACATTCTTTTTGTCAAATACGGTTAATGGTCACCCAGGAACACAAAGAGTAGTTTCAGTAGCTTAAAATCAATGTGAGGTGACTGGGAGAGGTGTGACCGTGCCCCCACAGACAGAACATGAGCTAACTCACGGCCGTGACTTGGACAGAGGCAGTGTTGTTGATGAGTGCATAGGGAAAATGTCATTACCTAATGCACTTTCCACTAAGGAAAATGTAGTCACCTACTTAGTAGGTAGTGGAGAGAAACCCAACCAAAAGCTGAGCAAGTGGCAGGATGAACACATCCTCCAAAATGCCTTGAAAGACACAGATGCTGTTCTTCAAATAGGAAGAAAGAACAAGGATGCCCTCACCATTCAACTTCCCATCCTGATGGAAATGACTAATATTTTGCCACATTCCAGCTGACTTCCTCTTAACTCTGTGGATGTTTGTCCTGGTTAGAGGACTCTGAACAGAGCGTCTATGATGGAAAGAGTATGGAATGATGGAAAAACCTTGGATGTGCAACTTGGTTATATAGGCTCTAGTCCCAACCCTAATGATAACTAGCTGGGTTTCCCAAGACAATGAAGCATCTCTCTGGACCACAATTTCCTAAAGATCTTTTTAACAGGTAAAGAATAGAGTTATGATGTTAGGAAATCCCTAAAATCTCATCTATATTATAGACAGATCTCCAGATTAACCCACAAATTTTGTCAATATCCATAATATTTTGTGGATATCTTATTTTCATTCTTCAGGCTTCAGAATTAGCTCAAGGAACATTGATAAAGGTCCATATAGTTAATGTTAAGGTTTTTCTACTAGTCATGCATCGATGTGAGGTTTGGACCATAAAGAAGGTTGAGTGTTGAAGAATTGATGCTTTTGAACTGTGGTGTTGGAGAAGATGCTTGAGAGTGCCTTGGACTGCAAGGAGCTCCAACCAGTCAATCCTAAAGGAAATCAATCCTGAATATTCATTAAAATGACTGATGCTGAAGCTGAAGCTCCAATGCTTTGGCAACTTAATGTGAAGAGCTGATTCATTGGAAGAGACCTTGATGTTGGGAAAGACTGAGGGCAGGAGGAGAAGAGGGTGACAGAGGATGAGATGGTTGGATGGCATCATCAACTCCATGGACATGAGCTTGAGCAAACTCTGGGAGATAGTCAAGGGCAGGGAAGCCTGGCATGCTGCAGTCCATGAGATCACAAAGAGTTGGACACAACCTAGCAACTGAACAATTTTATTTCAGGTTTTTTCCACCCATCATTCTTAAGGCACAGTTTTCTGTATCCTTTCCCTACATACACTAAAAATTTTTTTTACTAAAATAAGATAAAAATTATTTTTGTTTTCAAATTTCTTTCAAATTATAATTAACTAAAATACTCTTATCGTCTACTTGGGCCACAAAGGGTCATTCATATTTCCTGGTTCAAAATTGTATAAATTCTTTGTTGCTTTTATATAAATTCTTTTATAAATCAGAGTAATAATATTGGCATGCATGAAGTTTGCTAGGTGATTCTGAGCCCATTTTGAGCTTTGAAATTCAAACAACAAAAACTTGAAGCAATACGTGGTAAAGCTAGGCTAAGTATTTGGAAGAGTTTGTGTCTGATATGGTAGATTTCAAATATTATTCAAAAACTCTCTAGCCATTCCCACCAAGGGGTGGAGGCTATGTCTCCTCCCCTTCAATCTGGCTAGGTGATTTTAACAAACAGAAGGCAGTAGATGTGATATTCAGTTCAGTTCAATCACTCAGTCATGTCTGACTCTGCAACCCTGTGGACAGCAGCATGCCAGGCTTCTCTGTCCATCACCAACTCCCGGAGCTCGCTCAAACTCATGTCCATCAAGTTGGTGATGTCATCCAACCATCTCATCCTCTTTTGTCCCCTTCTCCTTCTGCCTTCAATCTCCCCCAGTATCAGGGTCTTTTCCACTGAGTCAGTTCTTCCCATCAGGTGGCCAAAGTACTGGAGTTCCAGCTTCAGCATCGGTCCTTCCAATGAAAATTCAGGACTGATCTCCTTTAGGATGGACTGGTTGGACCTCCTTGCAGTCCAAGGGACTCTCAAGAGTCTTCTCCAACACCACAGTTCAAAAGCATCAATTCTTTGGTGCTCAGTTTCCTTCATGGTTCAACTCTCACATCCCTGAGATTCCCTGGTGGCTCAAATGGTAAAGTATCTGCCCACAGTGCGGGAGACCTGGATTCGATCCCTGGGTCAGGAAGATCCCCTGGAGAAGAAAATGGCAACCCATTCTAGTACTCTTGCCTGGAAAATTCCATGGATGGAGGAGCATGGTGGCTACAGTCCATGGGGTCACAAAGAGTCAGACACGACTGAGTGACTTCACTTTCTCACATCCATACATGTGATATTGGGCCCCTTCTAGGCTTACTCGTCTAAAGATCTTATAGCTTTTGCTTGCTTTTAAGAATGATGCCAATATATGAATAGACCCTGCCAACCTATTGGAAGATGAGAGACTTTGGGCATAGTTACATTATTGCCCCAACCTCCAGCCAATTAAACATGTGAACTAGGCTACCTGGGACCAGTTACCACCTGGCTGACCTTCCAAATGACCACAGACTCATAAGCCCAGCCAAGATCAGCCTCCTCCTCCCTCTCCCACCCAGCCATAGATGTTGCTTCCAAGGACTGTCCTTAGCAAACATCCTGCCTGCCAGTGTCTGCTCAGTCAACCTCTGAATGAACCCAATCCATGGCAACCTCAGGCTCGAAGATGATGCTCTGAATCACTTCACATAAAGTACCAAGACCAGCAGAATAATGTCCTCCTCAAAGATGCCCCCACCCTAATCTTCAGAACTTGCAAATGTCACATGGAAAAAGGGAATTAGCAGATATGAATAAGTTTAGGAATTTGAGATGGGAAGATTACTAGCCTGGATTATCTTCATTGACTCAACTAATCATTCAGTCCAGTTCAGTTCAGTCACTCAGTCACGTCCGACTCTTTGCGACCCCATGAACCGCAGCACACCAGGCCTCCCTATCCATCACCAACTCCCAGAGTCCACCCAAACTCATGCCCATTGAGTCAGTGATGCCATCCAACCATCTCATCCTCTGTCGTCCCCTTCTCCTCCTGCCCTCAATCTTTCCCAGCATCAGGGTCTTTTCCAATGAGTCAGCTCTTTGCATCAGGTGGCCAATGTATTGGAGTTTCAGCTTCAATATCAGTCCTTCCAATGAACACCCAGGACTGATCTCCTTTAGGATGGACTGGTTGGATCTCCTTGCAGTCCATATGAATCCTTAAAAGCAGAGAAACATTCCTGGAAGTTCTGGTCGGACAGAGATATGACTATGGGGGGGATGGGGTCAGGGAGATGCAACCTTGATGACTTGACGATGAAGTAAGGTACGCTGAATCAAGGGTTGTGGGTGGTCTTTAGAAGCTGGAGACCTGTCTGTAGAAGCACTGTCCCTGGTTGCCCAGTGGTTAAGACTCTGCATTTCTATTGTTGGGTGAGTGTGTTTGAGACCTGTTCGGGGAACTAAGATCCCACGTGCCAAGTGGTGCAGGCAAAACTAAACTTTAAAAAAAATAATAATAAAAATAGAAGCTGGAGAAGGCAAGGAAATGAATTCTTCCCTAGAGCCTTCAAAAAGGAGAAAAACAAAATCCAAAAGGATACATGCACCCCAATGTTCATTACAACACTGTTCACAATAGCCAAGATATGGAATCAACCTAAATGTCCATCACCAGATGAAAGCATAAAGAAAATGTGGTACATATATACAATGGAATGTTGTTGTTGTTGTTGTTTAGTCACTAAATTGTGTCTGACTCTTTTGCGACCCCATGGATTGTAGCCCACCAAGCTCTTCTGTCCATGGTATTTTCCAGGCAAGGATACTGGAGTGGGTTGCCATTTCCTTCTCCGACCCAGGGATCAAACCTCCATCTCCTGCAATGGCAGGTAGATTCTTTACCACTGAGTCACCTGAGAAGCCCACAATAGAATACTGCTCAGCCATTAAAGAAGGAAATAATGCCATTTGCAGCAACATGGATGGGCCTAGAGACTGTCATCCTGAGTGAAGTAAGTCATACAGAGAAAGAAAATATCACAACATCCCTTATGTGTGGAATCTCAAAGGAAATGATACAAATGAACTTACAAAACAGAAAAACTCACAGACTTGGAGAATGAACTTACAGTTGCCGGGGGTCGTGGGGGAGGACAGGGAGAAAGGATAGTTAGGGAATTTGGGATCAACATCTACACACTGCTACTTAAATGGATAACCACCAAGGACCTACTGTATATCACATGGAATCTGCTTAGTGTTATGTGGCAGCCTGGATGGGAGGGGAGTTTGGGAAAGAATGGATACATGTATATGTACAGCTGAGTGGCTTCACAGGCTATATCCTAATACAACATGAAAAGTTAAAAAAGAAACGCAAAACCTTGATGTTAACCCAGAGAGACCCAGATCAGACTTCTGACCTCCAGAACTGTAAGATAACACCTTCATGTTGTTTGAAGCCACTACGTGTGTGGTAACTTGTTACAACAGCTATAGAACACTAGTACAAATAGAGACGATTAACAAATATAAAATTCCCAGTGAGAGGCTACAGGACCTCAGGACACTTCAGAGAGAAAAAGGTCACTCTGATGTCTCTTGAGAAGCTTGTGTGCCTGCCCATCAGGAAAGGTGAGCCGCATGTGTTAAGATTTTCACAGACAGGAAAAAAAAAAAAGATGGCATCATATATGGACTTGAAACAGAAAGTCACAAGGACACATACTTGCTTGTGGTGAAGCTGCTTCTGCCAGGGGCAACTCCACGGTGTCAAGCTGAGGGGCACAGGATTGATTCTGCTGTGACATTCAGTGATTCTCTCCATTCAGGCTAGCTGGCTAACAAGGAGGACTTTGATGATCACACACCTTGGGGCTCAGCTGGTAAAGAATCCGCCTGCAATGCGGGAGACCTGGGTTTGATCCCTGGGTTGGGAAGATAGCCTGGAAAAGGGAAAGGCTACCCACTCCAGTATTCTGGCCTGGAGAATTCCATGGACTGTATAGTCCATGGGGTCACAGAGAGTCAACACAACTGAGTGACTTTCATTTCACTGAGAGCTATTTATCAAACTTCTGTAGTGAACATCAACTTTATTATTTATATATAGTATCATATCTCAGTGAGGTTTTTTGATGGCTTGGAGAAAAAAACAGTGAAGAACAATCAAGTTACAGTAGTCCTCTCATCAGGGCTGGGTCACTGGGCATTTAGTGTACTTTATGAAGTCCTTTATTCATTCAGAGCACAGTTCACACCATTACACAGGTTGTCAAAACTGGAAGAAAACCCAGAGTCATCTTGTCTAAGCCTGTCATCTTTCGGATGCGGAAACCAAGGACTAAGATGTTATTATTGTTGTTGTTTAGTCGCTCAGTGGTATCCAACTCCTTGCAACCCCATGGACTGTAGCCTGCCAGGCTCTTCTGTCTATAGGACTTCCCAGGCAAGAATGTTGGAGTAGGCTGCCATGTCTTCTCCAGGGGATCTTGCTAAGCCAGGGATGGAACCCAGGTCTCCTGCATTGCAGGCAGATTCTTTACTGTTGAGCCACCAAGGATCAAGATGATCACATTATTCACCAAAGGCCACAGAACCAGTCCATGTGGGGACTCACCTTCTGCCCTTGACTGCTGGGCTCATCTCTCCCTCTCCCACCTCCCGCAGGCTGCCTGGGGTTCTAGAGAAGAGGGATCCAGATTCATAGCCAGGGCCAAACTGAGCACCTGAGTGCTTCTGGCCAGCCAATAATCTAGCCCCTTATAACAATATGAAGTGTCTGTTTTACATTTTTTTTTAATGAGAACATGTATTTATATTAATAAAAAATTGTATTATATACAGGAGCCAGTTCAATTCCCAGTCCAGAGTAACTTAAATATTCTACAAAAAATGAGGGCAAAACATCTCATGTTATTCTACTTTACTAAATAACCAGACAGATCTTTGGGAGACATATAAAGGGCTTAAAATATATAGATAGAAAAACAAATAGCATAAATTAATGCATATATGTGAAATCTAGAAGAACGGTACTGATGAACCTATTTGCAAAGCAGAAGTAGAGACACAGACGCAGAGAACAAACATGTAGACACAGGTTGGGGAGACGAGGATGAACTGGGAGATTGAGATTGACATACAAACACTATTGATATTATGTGTAAAACAGATAGCTAAAGAGATTCTACTGTACAGCACAGGGAACGCTCTCAGTGCTCTTTGGTGACCTAAATGGGAAGGAAATTCAAAAACAGAGGGGATATATAAATATATATATTCAGTTCAGTTCAGTGGCTCAGTCATGTCCAACTCTGCGACCCCATGAATCACAGCATGCCAGGCCTCCCTGTCCATCACCAACTCCCGGAGTTCACTCAGACTTACATCCATCAAGTCAGTGATGCCATCCAGCCATCTCATCCTCTGTCATCCCCTTCTCCTCCTGCCCCCAATCCCTCCCAGCATCAGAGTCTTTTCCAATGAGTCAACTCTTTGCATGAGGTGGCCAAAGTATTGCAGTTTCAGCTTTAGCATCAGTCCTTCCAATGAACACCCAGGACTGATCTCCTTTAGAATGGACTGGATCTCCTTGCAGTCCAAGGGACTCTCAAGAGTCTTCTCCAACACCACAGTTCAAAAGCATCAATTCTTCAGCGCTCAGCTTTCTTCACAGTCCAACTCTCACATCCATACATGACCACAGGAAAAACCATAGCCTTGACTAGACGGACCTTTGTTGGCAAAGTAATGTCTCTGCTTTTGAATAATGTTATCTAGGTTGGTCATAACTTTCCTTCCAAGGAGTAAGCGTCTTAATTTCATGGCTGCAATCACCATCTGCAATGATTTTGGAGCCCAAAAAAATAAAGTCTGACACTGTTCCCACTGTTTCCCCATCTATTTCCCATGAAGTGATGGGACTGGATGCCATGATCTTAGTTTTCTGAATGTTGAGCTTTAAGCCAACTTTTTCACTCTCCTCTTTCACTTTCATCAAGAGGCTTTGTAGTTCCTCTTCACTTTCTGCCATAAGGGTGGTGTCATCTGCATATCTGAGGTTATTGAGATTTCTCCTGGCAATCTTGATTCCAGCTTGTGCTTCTTCCAGCCCAGCATTTCTCATGATGTACTCTGCATAGACGTTAAATAAGCAGGGTGACAATATATAGCCTTGACGTATTCCTTTTCCTATTTGGAACAAGTCTGTTGTTCCATGTCCAGTTCTAACTGTTGCTTCCTGATCTGCATACAGGTTGCTCAAGAGGCAGGTCAGGTGGTCTGGTATTTCCATCTCTTTCAGAATTTTCCACAGTTTCTTGTGATCCACACAAAGGCTTTGGCATAGTCAATAAAGCAGAAATAGATTTTTTCTGAAACTCTCTTGCTTTTTCCATGATCCAGCAGATGTTGGCAATTTGATCTCTGGTTCCTCTGCCTTTTCTAAAACCAGCTTGAACATCAGGAAGTTCACGGTTCACGTATTGCTAAAGCCTGGCTTGGAGAATTTTGAGCATTACTTTACTAGCGTGTGAGATGAGTGCAGTTGTGCAGTAGTTTGAGCATTCTTTGGCATTGCCTTTCTTTGGGATTGGAATGAAAACTGACCTTTTCCAGTCCTGTGGCCACTGCTGAGTTTTCCAAATTTGCTGGCATATTGAGTGCAGCACTTTCACAGCATCATCTTTCAGGATTTGAAATAGCTCAAGTGGAATTCCATCACCTCCACTAGCTTTGTTCGTAGTGCTGCTTTCTAAGGCCCACTTGACTTCACATTCCAGTATGTCTGGCTCTAGGTGAGTGATCACACTATCGTGATTATCTGGGTTGTGAAGATCTTTTTTGTACAGTTCTGTGTATTCTTGCCACCTCTTCTTAATATCTTCTGCTTCTGTTAGGTCCATACCATTTCTGTCCTTTACTGAGCCTATCTTTGCATGAAATGTTCCCTTGGTATCTGTAATTTGCTGTACAGCCGAAACTAATACAACATTGTAAAGCAACTATACTCCAGCACAAATTTTAAAAATAAAACAAAATGTATAGAACAAATCAATCTGATTGTTCCTGGTAACTGACACTGCAGATTGCATTGTTTGCATTCAGATTTCAGCATCTATGACTTTATGTTTCTATGGCAATAATTCTCCACAGGTGGAGGTCTGGACAATTTGGGAGTGGTTTTGGATTTTCTGTTATTTTCACCAGAGGATACTATTGGTGGCCCAAGTGAGACTTTCTTGGCTGTGTTAGTTGTGGTATAAAGAAACCTGAGTTAACTGGTGAACCATTTGAAGAGATATTTAAATTCATTGCTAAAGCTGAGTGTCCTGGACAGCTGCCCAGCTGGCCCAACCCTTACTCCAATTCTGAACGTGGGCACTCCTTCAGGTCTTGGTAGATAAGAAAGGGACTATCTTAAGGATGCTTGGGTCCAACCCCAGGGATGCAGCAGATTGTTTCAGAGGAGAATCAGCAGTCTGCATAGATGCTTTGACCACATGATCCAAGTTTATCCTCAGACACTAATACCTATCTCTGTGGAGTGTCCTCTAGCAGTTAGTCTCCATTTTAAAGGAGGAGAAAGAGAAGAAAAGAAGGAAATAGGAGATGAAAAAGAATGAAGAGGGAAGGAGAGAAGGGAGGGGAATAGGAAGAAAGGAAAGAAGGAAGGAAGGAAGAAAAATAGACCTTCTATAATAGCTGGAGTAGAAACTATCCAAATGTCCACCAGCAGCTGAATTGAAAGTTCATCACGTTATATCCTTAACCCTTAGGTGCATGCATGTTAGCCTCCAGTTAAAAGGTTTACAACTTAAATACACCGGTTCTGCTCCTTGATCAGGTATCCTCTGACCTCAGTCTGAAAGCAAGCACCCTCCCTGGTTCCCTATGCCCAAGAAGAGCTAATAAAAACAGACGTTGGTGGAAATCAATTCTGAAATTAGAGCCTCAAGATAATTCCTGGGAGAAATAAAAAGAAGAAAGAAAAATGGTTCTGAAACACCTAATTGAAGCCTGATGATTCTGTCTACAAAGAAACATACCACTGGCATTATTATAAGTCAACTTTTTCTCCAGGTCCTTTCTACATGCACATTTCCAAAAATTTGGCTCATTTCTCAGAAAGACTTCGTAAATGCCCCCACTGTTTACTAAAGAGCCAGTCTTGAAGAGCAGGAAAAAGTTTATAAGCTGCTAATGAGGGTTTAGCACCCTTTGAGGGACAAACAGCTCCAGTCAGCAGCTCCACAGAGGGAAATGAGCCCCTGTGCCCAGCAGGTACCAGCCAGGAGGCACAGTCCTGCATTGATTGCTGGGTAGTGTGGCCTAAAGGGGCTCTGGGTCAATTATCATTCCACAGACCGACTCCATGGAAAATATGCTTAGCCTTATGCTAATCTCTGGATTCTCCAAACATCAAGGCAGATAACCAGAAAGCAACAAGCTCACAAGAGTAACAGCTAGACGGGTGACTGCCTTATGCCACTTTTCCTTTTGACTTCAGGGAATTTGTCCGCAGGAGCAGACATGAGGTAGACTCAGTCCCATCTGTTTGCTTGTTTCACTCATTCATTCATTTAACAAGCATTCAGGAAGCTCTGATTTTGCACCAGACACTCAGAGATGCTGCATACACCGCATTCAGCAAGATCTTCAAAACCCCTGCCCACAATGAAACGATGCTCTGGTGGGCAACTCTAAAACATAATCAGGTACTCGCAAAAAGATTAGGTAGTAATAGATGCTCTGAGGAAAAGCCAAGTGAAGTAAGGAGATAAATCCCGTTGGGGCTGCTGCTTCTGCAAAGTGAAAAGTGGAAGTCGCTCAGTTGTGTCCGACTCTTTGCAACCCCAAGGACTATAGAGTCCATGGAACTCTCCAGGCCAGAATACTGGAGTGCGTAGCTGTTCCCTTCTCCAGGGGATCTTCCCAACCCAGGGATCGAACCCAGGTCTCCCGCATTGCAGGTAATCCTTTACCTGCAAATTGCAGGTGGATCCTTTACCAGCTGAGCCACTAGGGAAGTCCAAGAATACTGGAGTGGGTAGCCTATCCCTTCTCCAACAGATCTTCCAGACCCAAGCATCAAACTGGAGTCTCCTGCATTGCAGGTGGATTCTTTACCAGTTGAGCTACCAGGGAAGTCTGGGCATGCATACTAAGTCACTTCGGTTGTGTCCGACTCTGTGCCACCCCATGGACTGTAGCCCACCAGGCTCCTCTGTCGATGGGATTCTCCAGGCAAGAACACTGGAGTGGGTGGCCATGTCCTCCTTCGGGGGATCTTTCTGATCCAGGGATCGAAGCTACATCTTCTGTTTGGCAAGCAGATGCTTTACCACTGAGACACCTGGGAAACTCAGATGTAGAAATACAAGGAAGTATATATAGATTTTTGATGTTTAAAGGTTGAGACACTCTTTTTGGTAATAGTTTGACAGTAGATTTTGAGGAATTAAGGATGCCTCCTACTTTGGGGCTTGAACCAAGGTGGTGCCATTTACTGTAACATTCTTATGTCCAGGTCCACAGGAGTAAAAGACCTTTCTGCCTATGGAATTCCCCCTGTCTCTATCGTCTAAAGAAGCCAGAAGTGGCTTGGACATATTCCTAGGCACGAGAAATGGTAGCCTCATTATTTTATTTCAGCCCTTAGAGACTGTAACTCTGGGAGCACACAATTCATAAATAAATTCAGAGTAGCCTATTTATCTCCTCCTTTTTTCATTTGATTGAAATCCTGGGCATCGGTTTCTACTAGGATGATGAATTTGGCTAGAACTTTGTCACATTTATTCAAGACTAATATGGTGTTATCTAGTACAAGAAACAGATGAGAAATCATTCCTGCAGCACTGAAGTTCAGACGTGGCTCAAAGGAAACACACGAGACATAAGGAAATCGTTGGAACACAAACACTAGACAGTCCTGGGCTGAGCTAGAAAAAGTCTTTGTTCATCCAGAATGTAGTATTTGTAAGCACGGGCCAGGAGTAAGGAAGAAACCTGAGCACATTGTAGTCATGTTTTCAAAGGTGAATTTTCTTAGCATAGTTAATCTGGATTAGCAATTCAGCAATTTAGGAACCCTGATGCTGGGAAAGATTGAAGGCAAAAGGAGAAGTGGGCGGCAGAGGATGAGACGGTTATATAGCATCCCTAACTCAATGGACATGAACTTGAGCAAACTCCAAGAGCTAGTAAAGGACAGAGGAGTCTGGCATGCTGCAGTCCACAGGGTCGCAGAGTCGGACACAAATTAGTGACTGAACAACAACTTAGGAAAATCATCGGGTCAGTGAATATTTACGGAGGCACTTCTAGCTCCCAAATATCACAGGGTGTACAGTGGGAAGTGAAATAACCTGCTCACTTCCCCTGTGTAACTGATGGTCTAAAGCAGTGGTCCACAACCCTTGGGCCGCCAAGGACTGGTTCCATAGAAGATGCTTTTTCCATGGACCTGGGGCAGGGGGAAGGTTTCAGGGTGATTCAAGTGCATTGCTTTTATTGCGCACTTTATTTCTATTATGATTATTACATCACCTCCACCTCAGATCATCAGGCATTAGATCCTGGAGGTTGTGGACCCCTGGTCTAAAAGGAAAGGCAGCAGAAGCAAAGTAATCATGAATTATGAAATAGATGCAAAGCAGAAGCACAGGGCAGTGTAATGCATTATGGGGACCAACCTGGCCCAGGGAGTGATGCTGAAATGGGATGGGTGGGTGTGAACGAGGCAAAGAGAAAAGAATCACTGCATTCAGGACAAACAGCACAAATCAGGGCCAAGAAGTAACCCTGCAGCATTTTCAAGGAACCCTGAGAAATGAAGATGGAAGGACCTGGGGGAGAGTGCTGGTAGAAGATGCGGGGTCAGCAAGAACCAGATCGGACAATCAGGACCTAATACGCCGTGCTGTTGGCTTACTCTAAAGGCAAAAGGAAGCCACTAAGCGGCCACAAGTAGAGAATCAAGGGTTGGGTTTTTAAAGATCACTCCGGAAGCAGGATGAGAAGAGATGATGGGGACAGGAGTGATTGTGGCTGGAGAGGGGAGAGGCTTGATGAGTCAGGACAAGGAACGGGAGCTGTGAGAGTGATCACGAGGCAGGATCTGCAAGACTAGGTAATGGATGGATGTGTGACCGCATGCAGGGTGGGGAAGAGACGGGAAGTGTGGAGGGCGGAGATGGATGCAAAGTCCTGGGTTTCTGGCCCAAGTATTTTACTGACACAGAGAATTCCAGAAGTTTGCACGAGTCTCTCCGCTCAGTTTCAGTGCCCACCCTAGGTGAAAAGAAAGTCATCTGGAAGGACATCCAGATGGAACATCAAAGAAACCAAAAGGACAGAGAGACTGTTTGGGAGCCTGATGGGTATGGAAAGCTGGACAGAAGGGGAAAGCTGCTCACCATCCACAGATATTATTAAGCCCTCCCTCCCTCTGACAAGATGAGAAGGAGGTATGGGCTTCCCAGGTGGCGCAGTGGTAAAGAACCTGTCTGCCAATGCAGGAGATGCAAGAGACGTGGGTTCGATTCCTCTGTCAGGAAGATCCCCTGGAGAAGGAAATGGTAACCCACTCTCGTGTTCTTGCCTGGATAATCCCATGTCCAGAGGATCCTGGTCGGGCAAGAGTCAGACATGACTGAGTATGCACGCACACACGCACCACTGATGGAGATCAGAGACGCAAGATGCAGCAACTTCCTGCCCCTGTGGCTTTGAGGACAGTTAGACATGAAAGCGCCGTTTGAGGCAAGATCCTCCCAACAGTAGGGTGGATGGCACTAGAGGGGAAATGGGTCAGCTGTGCGGGGCTGAAAGGGGGCTTCCACCCACTGAGCAGAGCCTTGGACCATGTGTGAGGGGGCTGAACCTGGAAGCCGGAACTCCCCAGCTGTCATCTCTCTTGCCCAGCCTTGGATAGAAGTGAGAATACCCATCCTGAGGTATAGCAGTTTTGCAGAAAGGAGGGTGCACAGCTTTTGGTTCCCTGCTTAATGACTGACATGGGTGCTGTGTGATGTTTTCTGCTCACTAAATCTCTTACCTCTATGAGGAGGAAGTTAATCCAGGATCGCAGATAGGCTCAGGGATGCTGGCAAAAGGTTTGAAATGTGTCATTCATAAGATTCCATGAAATGATCTACTCCAGGAATTAATGAAAAATGTCAAATTGGTGTGTCACTCCTAGAATAGACTCCTTTGCTCTGTAAGTATTTGTCCCCACCGCTCAGAGAACCTCCCAGCAGAGGAGAAGGGGAGACTCGGTTAACCCCTTCTGCTGCAGGAGGTCCTAGGCTAGAACTCCAATTGCCCAAACCATGAAAGCAATGGCTTGGTCTCAAAGGAAAGACGAGGACAAGAGGATGACAAGGAAATCTTATTTGCACTAAGGAGAGAGATGCGGTGGAGTCAAACTTCCCACATTAACTGAGGGTTTCCGTTGTGTTTCCTTGAACCCATGGCAATGCTCCCTGGCCTTTCCCAACTCAGAGTCAGTAAGAAGCAGCCATTGAGTCAGCAACATAAGAAGGAAAAAAAAAAAAAGCTTTTTAAATATGACTGTGAACATGGCTTTCCTAAAGGAAATCAGTCCTGAATATTCATTGGAAGGTCTGATGCTGAAGCTAAAACTCCAGTACTTTGGCTGCCTGATGCAAAGAACCGACTCATTGGAAAAGACCCTGATGCTGGGAAAGGTTGAAGGTGGGAGGAGAAGGGGGCGACAGAAGAAGAGATGGTTGGATGGCATCACTGACTTGATGGACATGAGTTTGAGTAAACTCCAGAGTTGGTGATGGGCAGGGAAGCCTGGCCTGCTGCAGTCCATGGGGTCACAAAGAGTCAGACACCACTGAGCGACTGAACTGAACTGAACTTCCTTAATCAGAATTTACAGCCTATGTTTTTCCAGAGGCCACACTTGCGAGCTTGCACTGCCCGTGTCCTAAACGCTTCAGGAAATAAAGGCAGGTTGGTCTGTTGTAATACAGCCTATGTTTTTCCAGAGGCCACACTTGTGAGCTTGCACTGCCCGTGTCCTAAATGCTTCAGGAAATAAAGGCAGGTTGGTCTGTTGTAATGGGTCCCAGGCCGCACGCGTGCTCGGTTGTTTCCGTTGTATCTGACTCTGCGACCCCATGGAGCGCAGCTTGCCAGTCTCCTCTGTCCATGGGACTCTCAAGGCAAGAATACAGGAGTGGCTTTCCGAGCCCTCTTCCAGGGGATGGAACCCACGTCTCTTATGTCTCCTGCATTGGCAAGTGGGTTCTTTACCACTAGCGCCACCTGGGTCCCAGGCATAAAAATCAGTAATCACATCCTCCCCTGTTGGGAGCCTTTTATCACCAGCATCAGTTCAGGCAAAGCCCCTCTTGGGTTTATCTCTTCCCTTAATCCATCACCCTCACTCCATTCCCTAATTCCATGTAGATATAATCTACTCTGAAGAGTTGGCTTAACCTTGAATATACATGTGTCCTTTTAAAAGATGCAGAGCCATTGTGTGTGTTTTGAATTAATAGCAAACTCATTATTATTACTATTAATAATAAGTCATATACCCATTTGTCAGGTGTATATCTATTTTATGATTCCTGTCTATCATTATACATAAAAAAAGTTTAAGACCTAAAGTTTATGCAGTAATGCAGAGACAAGAAAAAATGCTAAGCTAGAACACCCTTTCCCAAATAAGAGAAAGCACCTCTGGGCTGGGAAGAGGGAATACTGACTTAACGATGAAGAAAAGAGATGAGACATCGACGGGGCTCCTGAAGCTCTTTGTCTTGACTCCAAGTCAAAGACCTAGAGGTTCACAGAAGAACCTAGGTTAGGTCCAGAGAATACAAGAGGCCCCTTCCTAGGCAGAGTTTATGGAAAGGAAGCAAGACTTCAATGTTTTCTCATGCCCAACTCAAGACAGCAATCTGCATGGTCTGTGTACAGATCTCTGATCCCCAGTGCCCAAACACCACACAAGTCTGATGGGACTTCCGCCTGATGAGTAAAGGGTGAACGCAGCGTCTGAGCCAGCCTAGCGGGCCAGAGGGAGCTGTGTGTGTGTTAGTCACTCAGTCATGTCCGACCCCATGGACTGTAGCCCGAAAGGCTCCTCTGTCCACTCCTCTGTTCATGGGATTCTCCAGGCAAGAATACTGGAGTGGGTAGCCATTCCCTTCTCCAGGGGATCTTCCCAATCCAGGGATTGAACCTGTGTCTCATGCATTGCAGGCAGATTCTTTACTGACTGGGCAACCAGGGAAGCTCATTGAGCTGATGTAGTATCAAACTCCTGACAAATGACACGTGCCTATTGGCCATGGTATCTTGGCTCTCCCTAAGCCCTCAGGATGAGGATAAAACCTTAAGAAAAGGGAGAAAGACGCTGAATGAACAGCAACTGAGCTTCAACCATCCACCTACCAACAGATTGATGGGTAGCTAATGTCTGCAGAGGGGAAACATAGAAACTTCTTGAATTATATCCATGTTTGCTGCTCAATTCCCAACTACTTGGCTCTTTATCAAATTCTGGGGAACTGTAACTTGGTAGCATCTCATTAACATGAAGAAGAGAAACATAAAAGAGACCATCTGAAAATTCAAATAGATAAGATCAGGGATGATTTTGTTCATTTGTTGAGTAGATTTACGGAATTCATTATCCCCAGGATGGAGGAGAGCTGTGAGGTCATGCACAGCTGACAGAACCATAAAAGATTATTGAAAAGGTTTTTGTTAGGACAGTCGTTGTCCCAAGGCTGATGTCATATCCTCCAAGAAGATGGACCTTGACCTTGACCCACAGTCATAATTCTAATTCTGTTTTATTCTGAAGGAGTTGGCTCTGAACAGAGATCCAGGAGATTCCAGATCCATCATAGTTAATAAACCACCAGAGACCCATCCTATACTAGGAGCATCACAGATGAAGTCAGCTTCACCTAAGAATATTATTCCCATTAACTGCCCCCACTCTCTTCTACCGCAAAGTAATCAAACAGGCTTTCCTCCAAAAGTCCTCCAATCAGGAGGCCACATGCTCTGGAAGCAGCCCATGTTGCTAGTTGCCAGGCTCCTCCAGCTCCCTCTTTCTGTTTTGCTTCAGGTCACTGAGCCAGACAAATGTTTATTCACACTTGATTCCAGCAAGCACCACAGCCCACGAAGGGGACCCCTGAATGGCGTCCCTAGAGAGCACCTTGGGTTCAGACTTGCTTTTTGGATGGTAACTTCTTTGCTCACAAAATATTTAGTGAAACCATGGGACATTTGCTCAAGTCAAAGTTCTTTTGGAAAGACCATAAAATCCATCCAATTTTATGTCTATGTCTTAGTAAAAGCTAACTGCCCTTGTTATTTAAGTCAATTAAAGTAACAAATCTGAGAACCAGCCATTCGCTGAGCCTCAAGCAATGAATAGGATGTCTTATTTTTATTCAGCACTCTTATCCTCATCACCAGTCTCTTTCAAAAAGAAATGCTTCTAAAACTAATATTTACTTGTTCCTCCAGAAATAGTTTAATTGGCTTTGTGAAATCAATGGTTCCCTTGATAATTGATAAAAGAGTGTCTCTTTTCCCTGTCCTGGCAATATCTTGGTTTAAATAACAGGACAGATAATTCTTTCACAAATATGAAAAACAGATTTTCGGAAACAAGCTTATTTTATTAAGCCATGTTATTTAATTTTATCTGACATTTGCAAGTCATTTTTGGTAGTAAGCACTCTACATTAATACCTTGAGTTCACATAGAGTTTAACAATATGAATTTCCTATCAGACTAAAGTACGGTATATGTTTGGCAGAAGCCAAGTCCATGAAGAATTAACAGTTGTCAAATCCCAGAGGGAAATAAATTCTCTTCGTTCCTCTTTTGCCAGCTGTCAAGCATTTAATTTGCACTTTAAAAAATTCTGCCTGTTATCCCAGATCCAGGAATGAGAACAGTGGTAACTCCTTAGCACATCCATGTCTAAGCATGTAAAGTCCAAACATCTATAGGCGACTAATTGCCACTGAGGGAGAAAAAACATAACAACTTCAAATAATTTTCATATTAAGAATACCTAGAATGAACCACAGAGACTAAGCTATCTTTGTATGCTTAAAGAGACGTGACAGAAACTAATCTCAATGTACAAATTAAGTGGACTCTTGAAAAGTTGTGTTAAATGAATCTTACTTTTCCACTGACCTGAATTTTAAAACATGTAAAACATGGCTCAGAGTTTTAAAATGTGGAAACCAAGCAGTAATACAAATAGCAAATATTGAACAACCGTAGACCTTTTAGGGGGAAAAGTGTTCTTTCTTCCTATAAATAACACATATGAAAATACACTGCTCTATGCCCCCATAAAATTAATTTTTAATTTTTTACTTATTGATTTTTTTCAGTTTTGTTGGAGTTTAGTTGCTTTGCAATGTTGTGTTAGTTTCTGCTGTACAGAAAAGTGAACCAGCTATATGTTAACATGTATCGCTTCTTTTTAGGATTTCCCTCCCATTTAGGTCACCACTGAGCACTGAGTAGAGGTCCCTGTGCAGTACAGCAGGTTCCCATTACTCACCTATTTTACACACTGTAGTGTATATATGTCAACCTCAATCTCCCAATTCATCCCATCCCCCTCCCCCCTCACCCCTGTATCTATACATTAGTTTTCTTTGGCTGTGTCTCTATATCTGCTTTGCAAATAGGTTTATCTGTACCATTTTTATAGATTCTACATATTACATATACATTAATATGATATTTGTCGAAAATATTTTTAAAAAAAGAAAATACACTGTTCCAAGCAAGGCTTCAAACCTCCATCACTCTCTAGGTCTTCAGAAACCTTAATCAGCAAAGAACCACACTCCTCTGGAAAACTCCTCAGTTCGAAAAGTTCAACTCAAAAACCAACACCTCTGTGTACCTAGCTTTCCCTGCTCTGTAACCCTTGAGGAAAAATAACATCCACGCAGTTACATCAGCCATGAGGCAGAATTAGGGTCCCTCCCTTCTCCCCCAACACTGAAGCTTTGCTCCTTCATAGCCTTGGAGATCAATTGTCATCCTGCCTGAGAACCTAGGTCCTCCACTGGACTCTGTTCTCCCTTTGGAGCTCCAGTGCCTGTATCAGCACCTGGCACCTCATTGGTTCTCAGGAGCACTTTGAAAAGAATGAGCAAGCAAATCAAAGAATTAATTCATTTAAAGGGGGCTTTGAATTCTTAAAACCCTAATACAAATATTGCCTAGCCTGACTCCTATGACTCAGAAATGCTTTCAATGATAAGGTCCCTTGTACTTCCTGTTGTCAATACATGGGGTAATTTTAGTTTGCTGCTGCTGCTGCTGCTGCTGCTAAGTCGCTTCAGTTGTGTCCGACTCTGTGCAACCTCATAGATGGCAGCCCACCAGGCTCCCCAGTCCCTGGGATTCTCCAGGCAAGAACACTGGAGTGGGTTGCCATTTCCTTCTCCAATGCATGAAAATGAAAAGTGAAAGTGAAGTCGCTCAGTCATGTCTGACACTTAGCAACCCCATGGACTGCAGCCTACCAGACTCCTCCATCCATGGGATTTTCCGGGCAAGTGTACTGGAGTGTGTTGCCATTGCCTTCTCCTAATTTTAGTTTGGTTGTTCTAAATAAAACCCTGGGCTCTTTGATTTCAGAAATTAGGATCAACAGGCTTCTTAGAAGCTATGTGCTCATCTGTTCATCTCAGAGTAACTCAGCAATGAGCTGGAGCCAAGGATACTTCATTTAACAACATCTTAACCCACTCCAGTATTCTTGTCTGGAAAATCCCATGGACAGAGGACAGTGGCAGGCTACAGTCCTTGGGGTCACAAAGAGTTGGTCACGACTGAGCGACTAACAGTACTAACAATGTCTTCATTTAGCAGTCTTTAAACTGCTTTCCTGGGCTGACTAACAAGTGTTACCAGAGGCACTATATATAGTTTACACAGCAGGAATGGCTTTGAATCTGAAGGAAAGAACTAGGTTACCAATTTAAGGTACATGTTACATCCACGGGCTTCCCAGTGGCTCAGTGGTAAAGAATTTGCCTACGATGCAGGAGCCTCAGGAGATGTGGGTTCAGTCCCTGGGTCTGGAAGATCCCCTGAAGGCGGGCATGGCAACTCACTCCAGTATTCTTGCCTGAGAAACTTCATGGCCAGAGGAACCTTGTGGGCTCCAGTTCATATGGTCGCAAAGAGTTGGAAACGACTGAACCAACTTAGTACACACACATTACACCCAAGGCAGAGGAACCAGAGATCAAAATGCCAATATCCGTTGGATTATCAAAAAGCAACAGAGTTCCAGAAAAACATCTATTTCTGCCTTATTGACTATGTCAAAGCCTTTGACTGTGTGGATCACAACAAACTGTGGAAAATCCTTAAAGAGATGAGAATACCAGACCACCTGACTTGCCTCTTGGGAAATCTGTATGCAAGTCAGGAAGCAAGTTAGAACTGGACATGGAACAACTGGTTCCTATTTGGACTGGCTCCAAATAGGGAAAGAAGTATGTCAAGGCTATATATTGTCAACCTGCTTATTTAACTTCTATGCAGAGTACATCATGAGAAATGCTGGGCTGGGTGAAGCACAAGCTGGAATCAAGATTGCCGGGAAAAATATCAATATCCTCAGATATGAAGATGGCACCACCCTTATGGCAGAAAGTGAAGAAGAACTAAAGAGCCTCTTGATGAAAGTGAAAGAGGAGAGTGAAAAAGTTGACTTAAAACTAAACATTCAGAAAACTAAGATCATAGTATCTGGTCCCATCACTTCATGGCAAATAGATGGGGAAACAATAACAGATGTTATTTGGGGGGGCTCCAAAATCACTGCAGATGGTGATTGCAGCCATGAAATTAAAAGATGCTTACTCCTTGGAAGAAAAGTTACAACCAACCTAGATGATATATTAAAAAGCAGAGACATTACTTTGCCAACAAAGGTCCACCTAGTCAAGGCTATGGTTTTTCCAGTGGTCATGTATGGATGTGCAAGTTGGACTATAAAGAAAGCTGAGTTCTGAAGAATTGATGCTTTTGAACTGTGGTGTTGGAAAAGACTCTTGAGAGTCCCTTGGACTGCAAGGAGATCCAACCAGTCCATCCTAAAGGAAATCAGTCCTGAATATTCATTGGAAGGATGATGTTGAAGCTGAAATTCCAATACTTTGGCCACCTGATGGGAAGGACTGACTCATTTGAAAAGACCCTGCTGCTGGGAAAGATTGAAGGCGGGAGGAGAAAAAGATGACAGAGGATGAGATGGTTGGATTGCACCACCAACTCATGAGTTTGAGCAAACTCCGGGAGTTGGTGATGGACAGGGAGGCCTGGCGTGCTGCAGTCCATGGGGTCACAGAGAGTCGGACACGACTGAGCAACTGAACTGAAGTGAACTGAACTGAGTCAAGAGCTAACAGGTTTTCACAAGGTGGCCGTGCAACGCCCTCATCACACACACACTGGTGGGAATCGTTCCCTGCAGAATTCAGAGAGCTGTCTGGGTGAATGCTTGAACATACAACAGCTTTTAAGAGTCTCCCTGAGAAAACACTTAGAAAACCCCTACAGGACTATGATCAGTAGCTTAATCACCACAATCCTCAGGGAATGCAGGAAAACCTGAGATGTCAAAAAACTGACAAGCAGTTTCCCAAGGCAATAAAAATAAAAGCAAAAATAAGTGCTGTTGCTGCTAAGTCGCTTCAGTCGTGTCCGACTCTGTGCAACCCCATAGACGGCAGCCCACCAGGCTCCCCCGTCCCTGGGATTCTCCAGGCAAGAACACTGGAGTGGGTTGCCATCTCCTTCTCCAATGCATGGAAGTGAAAAGTGAAAGTGAAGTCGCTCAGTCGTGTCCGAGTCTTAGCAACCCCATGGACTGCAGCCTACCAGGCTCCTCCATCCATGGGATTTTCCAAGCAAGAGTACTGGAGTGGGGTGCCATCGCCTTCATAAGGTTTTGCACAGCAAAGGAAACCATAAACAAAATGAAAAGACAACCTGCAGACTGGGAGAAAAATATTTGCAAACCACGTGACCTACCAAGGCTTAATTTCCAAAATATTCAAACAGCTCATACAACTTGATAACAGAAAAAGAAACAACTCCATCAAAAAAAAAAAATTGGCAGAAAACCTCAGTAGACATTTCTCCAAAGAAGACATACAGATGGCCAATAGGCACATGAAAAGATGTTCAACATGACTAATCATTACAGAAATGTTAATCAAAACTACCACATCACACTGATCAGAATGGCCATCATCAAAAAGTCCACAAACAATAAATGCTGGAGAGGGTGTGGAGAAAAGAGAATACTCCTATACTGTTGTTTGGAGAAGGAAATGGCGCCCCACTCCAGTACTCTTGCCTGGAAAATCCCATGGACAGTGGAGCCTGGTGGGCTGCAGTCCATGGGGTCGCTACGAGTCGGACACGACTGAGTGATTTCACTTTCACTTTTCACTTTCATGCCTTGGAGAAGGAGATGGCAACCCACTCCGATGTTCTTGCCTGGAGAATCCCGGGGACAGAGGAGCCTGGTGGGCTGCCGTCTCTGGGGTCGCACAGAGTCGGACACGACTGAAGCGACCTAGCAGCAGTAGCAGCAGCATACTGTTGTTTGGAATGTAAACTCATGTGATATGGAAAAAAGTATGGAAGTTCCTAAAAAAAAAAACAAAAATAAAGTTTCCATATGATCCAACCATCCCACTCCAGGGCATATAGCCAGAAAAGATGAAAACTCTAATTTGAAAAAATACACACACCCCAGTGTTCATTGTAGCACTGTTTGCAATAACCAAAATATGGAAGCAACCTAAATGTCCATTGACAGGCAAACAAAAAGAAAATGTGGTATGTATGTACAAAGGAATGTTAGTTGGCCATCAAAAATAATGAAATGCCATCTGCAACAACATGGATGGACCTAGAGGTTATCACACTAAGTGCAGTAAGTCAGACAACAAATACCGTATAATATCCCTTATACGTAGAATCTAAAATATGACCCAAATAAACTTAATGACAAAACTGAAACAGATTCACAGACATAGCAAGCCACCAAAGGGGAAAGGAAGGGGAGGGATAAATTAGGAGTTTGAGATTAGCAGATACAAATTACTGTATATAAAATAGATAAACAACAGAGGGAACTATATTCAATATCTTGCAATAATCTATATTGAAAAAGAATGTGTGTATATATATGTAATTGAATCACTGCTGTACACCTTAAACTAACACAATATTGTAAATCAACTGTACATCAATTTTAAAATAAAATAAAAATTATATACAAGATATAAAAAAAAAAGACTGACAGGTGATTGTAAGGCAAAGTAACAGTTCGAGGCAGTGGATAAAACTAGCCAATGAAAATGATCAACAGTGTTTTTCTGCAGGTTTGAGTCATGGAAAATTCAAGGTCATTTTAAGCTAGACAGGGTATTGGTGGAACTGTAACTGAAACAACAATAGAAACCCTCAGTGTTTTCCATAGACGAAGCAAAAAGAAGGACGAACTGGAAATAAATTACAGGCAGAATTCACTGGGGGGTGGGGAGTTAGAAAATTCTCTAATAAATATTAGATGGCAGAAAGAGAAGATACTTTTCCTTTTGCATATTTTAGCTTGTTAATTATGAACCTAAAAGCTTGGTAGCATAGAGTCCATATTCTACCTGCTGACTCTTCAGCCTACAAAAGACTTTTTAATTATCCAAGATTCTGGAAGCTTCTTAATGCAACCACCATGACTTGTAGAGAATCAAGTCACAGTCTGGCTTGAACTGAAGCCTCTAGAAGCTGTAATGTAAGGTTTGCATGTAGAAGAGTCAGATGCTCAAAGCTCTGGTTGTCAGTGGATGCCTTATATTTACAGGTATTTAAACCTTCCATGGTCCGTTGAGCATGCAACCAAGGCCCAGAATTTCTCCAGGACTCTTTGAGTAACTATGTGACAAATTTTGCTTACAGAATTCAGTTCAATACATCTTCTGAATCAGTAAAATTAAAGATACCATTCTTTTCCTAACTTTATGTTTCTATAGTTACTCATATTTTGCTATCAATCTATTTGCATTTCTCCAAATTGTTGTCAAGTTCTGTAGTGTTTACTGTTATCAAGAGCTGTTTTCACCTCTTAATAACAAGATCTAATCTGACGTTAACGATATCTGCTGAAGTGCTCAACAAGACAGATTCAAACAGATGTTTGTGATTGCTTTTCATTTCACATTTCCATTATTCTAGCTAATGCACAGAACTGAGAACTGACATCATGTAAGCGACTAAATTTTGAATCTGTGATTTCTAACTATCTTTAACAAACTCCTCAAGAGAAAAAAATTAAGACTTCCATACAAAATAAACATCTCTGTTTATATATATATATGATATATCTGATGAGAGGACTCAGAGAGAGGGAGAAATTTAAAAGTCCTTAATTATACCTCACCTTTAGACATGCTCATACTCTTTGTAGGTTTGTTTCTAGTATTTCAAGCATGCCTCTTAATATTTTGTTTGCTTTTCACACATGAATACACAATTTGCAAGCTTCAAACTAATGTATGCCTAAAGCTAATTCACTACAAAAATTTCCATTTTTTCTCCCATTTTATGACTTTTTAAAAGTCATACACTTTTCATCACAGATATCACAGGCATTTGGGTTCCAATATTTTCCACTAATTTTTCTAAACTGAGGCCAAAATTCTAGATACATTCAAGCAATTATACAAACACTGCCTTTTGGTCAAAGATAGCAAAGTGGCCAAAGTTGAATTAGTCTAAACAAAGGCAGCACCACACATGACTCCAGCAGCTGATAATGCAAAATGTGCCTTAGAGTCTTCAAGATCTCCGAGTGTGGGACTTCCTTGGTGGTCCAGGGGTTAAGACTACACGCTTCCAATGTAAAGGGTGCAGGTTCAATCCCTGGTCAGGGAGCTAAGAGGCCACATGCTATGCAGCCAGAGAAAGGAAAAAAGATCTCCAAGCGTGAGTATATTTCAACTCAGAGACCACAGGTACACCCAGGTGACATTAGGAAAGAGGGACCCATATCTCTGGCCCTTTCTGTACTGAAGCGAGGCAGGGATAGCTTCAGTTCCTCACAAAGGCCACACCCCCTCAAATTCCAGCTTTCACAGGAGCAGTCTCCTCAGCCCAGAATATTGTTTCTCCACCCACAGCCTCCGATTTCTATCTGGTTTATTCCTACTCTCTCTAAAGGTAGCCATCCATGAACCTCCAGGTCTGACTCAGTCTATCCTCCAGAGTCACTCTGTACTTGAAGGGTGGCAACACTCCTCAAGCTTGTAGTGAAGTTTGGTGGTCATTTTCCTTGTATCCCCTTCCACTCTCTACACACAGTCTGGAAAGCCATCTCTTCCATTTCATCCTATATTCTCATTGTCTGGCCCATGGGACGCTCTCACGAAGTCTCCATAGAACTGGATTACATGAAATTACATGGCAAGCTTGGTAAACAAAATTTGTTTCCTAAATGAGATCTTTCTTTTTGTCATGTTTGGGTAGAAGGGAGACAGAGAGATACAGAAAAAGAACAAAAGGGCAAGAGAGAGACTGATTCATGTCTTCATCAGATAAAAAGTCATTGAACCAGGAATGCTATTTACATGGCTTCCCAATAGGACAAGTTTTCCTTCTTACACATCGGTCTTCAAGAGCCAAACAGGACTTTCCAGGTGGCTCAGGGGTAAAAAAAAAAAAATCTGCCTACCAATGCAGGAGACGCATATTTGATCCCTGGGTCAGGAGGATCCCCTGGAAGGGGAAATGGCAACCCACTCCAGTATTCTTGCCTGGGAAATCCCATGGACAGAGGAGCCCAGCGGGCTACAGTCTACGGGGTCACAAAGAGTCGGACATGACTGAGAGACTGAGTATGCAGAAGAGCCAAACAAAGCAAACCAAATCCGTACTTCGCTCTGACATCTGCAGTGTTTTTGTCCTCACCCATTTCTTCAAACCGACAGAAATCTGGTCTCTTTAGCAGTGGCGATGACTCTCTTTGATCTTCTGTGTTGGCCACATGTTCCCCCAAAGCCAAAAAAAGAATCATGTCTTCAGCTGGGGAACCACAAAGTTGTTGCAAATATAAAACACAAAGCTGGGCTTCCAAAACGAGACCCAACATGAGTCCTGTAGTTTTAGGTTTTGAAGAAAAGATGATAAACAGTGATCCCACGTCTTCGATTCCCAGTTGCCACCAGCGGACCACCAGCAGCTCCAGACACACAGAGGAGGCAGCCAAAACCACAGCCAGGGGGTTACATATATTTTCTCTTAAGCAAAAAAGGAAGGCCACATGGGAAATAATCAGTCTTGGCCAAGGAGAAATCAAAAAGGATGGGCAATAAAAGAACAGAATCTTGACACCCTAGAGGGAAGGGGAGTTGAGGAAGAATGGAAAGATGTATATGTACGGCTTAGTCCCTTCACTGTTCACCTGAAACTGTCATAAGGTTGCTAATCAGCCATGAAAGTGTAAGCTGCTCAGTCATGTACAACTCTTTGTGACCCCACAAGCGATAGCCCGCCATGGAGTTTTCCAGGCAGGAATACTGGAGTGGGTTGCCATTTCCTCCACCAGGGGATCTTTTCAACCCAGGGATTGAACCCAGGTCTCCTACATTGCAGGTGGATTCCTTACCCTTTGAGCCACCTATTCCCCAATACAAAATAAAAACTTAATTTTAAGAATAGAATAGAATCTTGCTTCTAAGATAATAGTATTAACAATGAGCTTTTAAACAAATGTAAAAAAAAAAAATCCATAGTTCAGCAAGTTCTCTTATCAAAAATGCTCTAGTGAAACTCGACTAGAGATTGCTCTCAAGTCTCTGGAGCTTGACTCTTTGCCTCCTGTTTGGGGCCACTATTACCTGAGTCACCAGCAGGTCCTGGAATACCCACAGGCCCCTGCCTCAATGTGGTTTAATAAAGCAATACAGAAACAATTTTTGGCTTTGCTGCAAATGTGCATAATGGAAAGCAAATATTATTAAAAAGACAATCATTTTTAGTGATTAAAATAATCCAAGGCAGAAAAAATTTCTCCCATAAGTTTCGAAGTTCTCATTTATCATCGTTTTGCCGCAAGAAGCCAGAGTAATTTTATTTTTCCTGACTTCTATTAAA
The DNA here is from genome assembly GCF_027580195.1 of Bos mutus. Lineage (NCBI taxonomy): Eukaryota > Metazoa > Chordata > Mammalia > Artiodactyla > Bovidae > Bos > Bos mutus. The sequence continues at coordinate 152,617,569 of NC_091617.1, read as the reverse complement.
AAGATCAATACATATGATTCCAAAGAGTCTCGGCTCATGAAAAGATGGAGCAGGCCTGTAATCACATATGAAAGTATTGGTTGTCATTAGCAGAAAGATTGATCTGAAAAGACAGCAGACCCAGAGTGAAAGGACTTAAAATTTTCCACTGGGCAGCCCAACAACTTTCACCTTCCAGATAATTGAATACAGATAACAGATTACCATATTAGAGGAAAGAATTGGATTGGAGATATTCAGTAGATACCCGCTTTAGCAAAGCAATACCAAATTTCTCAATAATGATTTTTGTTTGATGCAAAAACATTAATGCAGACTGACAGTACAAAGGCACGGTCCAATGTGCATTGAAGACAAAGTTGTTGGATCAGATTTTTATACAGTTACCTGTGGCATCAGAGGTTCTAACAAATGTATGTGTTCAGTTGACTGTAAAAAACCGAGTTAAGGAACATATTCAGGCAAATGTCATGGCTTTATTCCATGAACAGAGCTTCTTTCAGCTTTCTTCAGTGAGTTATTGATATAACCCTGAGTGGTAATTGTATAAAACTCTCAAGAACTGAACTCATGGGCAGGCATGCAAACGGTTTTCTTCACTGCATAACTCTCCTTTCCAGAAACCCACTAACAGTGCAGTAAAAAATGTTAGCTATAAAACAAGCTGGAATTTTTATAGGACCTTGGAAGGGCACGGTGAATTTGGAAATTCAGAGTTGTAGTCCAAGAACACTAAACTGAAGGTCAAGGTTTTCCATATCTTCATCCTTGTCCTACAAATATACCATATTGACAACCTGAAGATGTTGCTCCCAAGCTCCAGAATTTATGCATAAAATGAGAGGCTGAGACCATGAATAAGAGAGATGCTATTAACCAAACTTTGGCCTGTATGTTTTTTAAGACATCTGAATATTTCATCACCTTTCAATCCCTTTACTTACTTAGCGGCCAGCAAATACCTGGACATCTCATAGGAATCAAATCTGTTCATAGTTATTAACCACTGATCATTTTCTTAATGACCTAAAAGCTCATCTTGGAGAAAGATACCAACTTCCATACCCTATAACAACCATCTTGACAGTGTAAGTGAGCATTGCATTGGTGTTAAAAACCATTGTTTGTCATTGACCTCAATAGAGTTTGAGAGACATTTTATGTTAAGTGTGTTCCTCTACGACTCTTCTATGAATTCCTAAATTTTTTCATTATCTAAATTTTACACAGAATCACATTGTCCTGGCCTTCACTAGACACCTCAGTGCATACAAAGCAAAACTGTTTTCCTCCATGTCTAAATTAAACAAAACATAAACACTTGTTTTTATAAAAATTCCAGAAAATGTTCACGCTTTTGGAATTTCCTGTAATAATAGTATCAGGAGTAAATTCCTTTAAATACAGAGGACAGGAATAAGACCAGCCAGGAATTATTTTTAGTTTTTCAAGCTTAGTAAATTCTTTTCCATTCTCAACTGAAAGAATTTTTCTTCTTGCAACTAAGAAAACATCTCCGTTTTACTAATGAAGTCAGTATTTTTTTTAAAAAAGGGGGAAATATTATTTTTCCCATTTGTGCCTCATACAGGAATCTGTGTAAATACACATGTACATGTTTATATTCCATGCTTGTAGTGAGCCCACATTTTTTAACCAATTCTCTTTTCAAGAAAACTAAATTAAGGATCACTCAAGGGTACTCTTACTTTAAAAGTGGAGCATGTTGGTACCCCAAGACTAGAGTGGGCTATGGAAACTTCCTGTCTTTGTCCTGTTGAAGGGGTGACTGTTGAAGAGTCTGACAGTGACTCTTGGGTCATACAACACCACAACAGACAGAATGCCCATGACCTAGCTATAAATGCATGAATGCTCAGTGATAGGGCTCCTTCCCTGCCCTTCCTTGTCCTGCTGATGCCTTGATGAGAGATCGAGGATATCATGACCTGGGTTGACACACTCTCAAAGGAGTTGTCAGTACAGCATGTATGATGCCCCAGTGCACACACTGGGCTCTGATTTGTACTGGGCTGTGCTAATTACAGTGTGTGAGAGTTGCTATCTCATTCCTGTTCTCTGTGTACATTGTGATAAACAAAAAGTTGCTGAAGCATGAAACAAGAAGTAAATAGGACCTCAAGCACCTTACCGTTACAAACAGCACGGAAATTATTTTCTTGTTGTACATATGCTCAGTCGTGCCCAACACTTTGCAACCCCGTGGACTGTAAACCACTGGCTCCTCTGTCCGTGGAATTCTCCAGGCAAGAATGTTTGAGTGGGCTGCCGTTTCTTACTCCAGGGGATCTTCCCAAGCCAGGGATCAGACTGAACCCACATCTCTTGTGTCTCCTGCATTGTCAGGCAGATTCTTTACCACTGTGCCACCTGGGAATGAAAATTATGGCATATCATTCTAAAAAAAGAAGACAAAATGAGAGGGAAAAAACTAGAATATAACTGTACTAATCAGGGCTCTCCAGAGACACAGAACCAATCAGAGAGACAGAGACAAAAATCTATTCATTAATTATAAGAAATTGGCTCATGTAGTTATGGGGGGAACAAGTCCAGGATTTTCAGGGGGATCTCAGAAGGCTGGAGAGCCAGTGGGATGTATTTCCAGTCCAAGTGCAAAGCCAGAGAACCAGGAGAGCTGATGGTGGTTCTACTCTCGAGGCCAGCAGACCCGAGACCCAGTAGCACCAAGGTTTCAGCTCAAGTGCAAAGGCAGGGAAAAGCCAATGTCCCAGCTAAAATGCCACCAGGCCAGAGGAATTCCCTCCTAACTCAACATTTTTATTCATTCAAGCCTTCAACTGATTGGACTTATTCCACTCACATGCGGGAGGGTAATCTGCTTTACTTGGTCCACTGATTTAAATGTTAATCTCATACAAAAACACCATCCCCAAACACCCAGAATAATGTTGGACCCAATATCTGAGCACTCTATGACCCAGTCAAATTGACATATAAAATTAATCATCACGATAACCTTGTCAAATGCTAGTCAAATACACTTTGCTTTTTGTTTGTTTATCTTAATACAAGTGGTAACTTCTGTTCATTCCTTTTTTGCAATGATTCTTTTTGTCCATTTGGTTTAAATATTTCTCTACACTTCAACAAGCAGGCAATAGTTAGGCAGTAAAATTGCACTGAAAATTCATTTCCCCCAGCTAAAGCAAACTCAAGGAACATCTATTTAATAAAATGGAGAATCAATAAAATTATAATTTTAAGTCAGAGCCAATGCCAAGTTGTCTTGTAAAGAAGTTTTATAGGAATTCATGTTCTTTGTTTCTGTTAGGAAAAATCATATTAAAATAGAATTAATTTAATAATCATCAAACTGGTTGGTTCAGTGATGATAAGTTTGACTAAGAAACATGCATCCAGCTTCTATTCCTTTGAAACTACCTTTTCCAATTCTTTTAGGACCTTGCTACTCAAAGAGGATGTTGCAGAGAAGCAGCGCCTGCATCACTTGGGAGTTTGGCTAAAATTCAGATTCCAGGCCCCAAATCAGGCCTATTCGATTAGAATATCTGGGGATGGGCCCTAGCTATTTGCATTTTAAGAATCTCTCTGGGTAATTCTTAAGCACAATAGCATTTGAGAGTCCCCATGTTAGATAATGTTTTATCCAGCTGGCAAAAATCACACATGCCACAGATTAAATCTCAACCAGAGAAACTTAATTCTATCATCCAGTTGAAGCTTAAGTTACCAACCAAGCTGGCACGCACTCTAACGCATTCGACAATGGAGAATTTTCTGATTAACTGATTCGCTCATTCCATCTAAATTTTGGAAGATTACATTCATTTTGATAAACTTAGTGGTACTGGAGAACATCAAGATAATACAGTATTAAAATGTAATAGTAAATTTTAAATGTAACTACTAAGTGAAAGTTAATATTAAAATATTAAATGTGCTTTGCATATCACTCTACCATTTGGCATAAACAGGCAGCCCTCAGAATACATTTCAAATTGTCATCATTTCTCTAATTAGCCATATTTTCAAGTAAAAGTTGAAAGGCACCAGTCAACACACGTGATCGAGGTCTTGGCTATGAACATGAGTACTGAAAAGCACTGGTCTAGAGTAGTTGGCTTATTTATTGTGGAGTATCTTTTAATCTTGCCATCCAAGTTGTGTCTTAGAAAATGATACTAGTTCATTTACAGCCTTTAATCAGTCCAAATCCCCTCTTTGCAACAAGCATATGAAAAGACAAATTTTGAAATAGTGGAGTTTCCCTTCTCTTCCCCTAGCCTGAGTTCCCAGTGTCTCCTTTGTGCCCACATACACAGCATTAATTCCCCATTAAGACATTCATTGCTTGCATCTTGGCCTTTGCTGCTCCGGATGCCCTTCTCTTATGGTAATCTCTCCCCAAGTGCATCTGCACTAACCAAGCCCTGCTCTTCTCAACTTTCCTTCCCTCTTTCCAAATAAAAATGTTCTATACCATTTCCCTCTCTTAAGAGACCCGATATGAACTATTTGTCTGTTTAAAATCTGTCTGGTACCATTCCCTTGGGATAATAATAATAAGCAATAATTTGGCATCGTGTCAGATTATGATTCAGTGCAAAGCAACTTGGAGCTACAGAATCAGAGTTCAAGACCTAGCTGTGGTTTTGTAAATTTGGGGGAGGTTTTGCCCTCAAAGAACTCATAATTCAATAAAATAAATAAGACAGTTAAACAAAAATACAGTTGACTGGAAAATGTCTTTTGGAAAATGCCTCCAAAAGACACAGCAAGCTGAGGGAATCAAGAACAGAAGAGCTCATATCTGGTTGGACACGAACTTCAGAAAGTTTCTCAGAGGAAGCCACCCTGGTTCACAGTAAACTCAACCCTTTCAGGGGTCACACTTGAAACAAAATAGATTTACCCCAAATTGCTCCATCAAGAAATAAGAACAGGGTCCATGCAAACTCATGTTATGTTGGTTTTTCTCTTGGCTCTGAGCAGAATGACGCTCCTCATGTGACCCAGCTGGAGTCATTCTGACACCAGGAGCCATAGACAATGGCTGTCATCGTGGTCCATTGAAACTAGTCATGTAACATCCATCACAAGCTATGTATGAAGATGTGAATGGATGGGGACAAGTGTGTGTGCAGGATCATATATGATTCTTGCCTCAAGCTAACTGGATAGCTTTCCTGTTTATCACTAAATAAGGGCATGTTGAACACTTTTGTGGGCCAAGCCCCATAATGAGAATATGGCTACAAACGATGAAGAAGCAATTTCTGTTCTTCAAGAGCTTAGAGTCGAAACAACCAAACAGACATTTACAAATAATGATTAGTGTAGACTAAAACGCTGCTGCAAGTTTAGGACTTAAAGCCTACATAGCTTCCAGGCAGTGATTTCTCTTCTATGCTACAGCTCCAGGATCTGCTGCTTCAGTGAAGAGGATTATGACCCCAATCCTCATACTCAGTGATGTTGCCAATGCCTATCTTGGTTCCATGAAGACAGCCCTGTCTCATCAGCACGGAGTCCTCATTTACTCCCTGGAAACACTCTATTAATCCATGGTTCTTAGCCTACAAGGACCACCCGGGGGGCTAACAGGCAGATATCTGGCTTCATCCAGAAATTCTGATTCAGACTACAACTGGGATAGTCTACATTGCATTTGGAAAAACCCATCTGAGTGGTTCTAAAGCAGAGAGTTGTGTGAATTGCCCTAGAAGCCCTGTAACCTAGACGTGGACAAACTAAAAACCCCGATTTTCCTTATCCAGACAAATTGAGAACATAATTTAATTGACATGCTACATCCACTTCAGAATGTCTCAAAAATATGCACAAATATCTGCATACCTTCTTTTGCCTTCAAAAGACACTAAGAGGTAAACTATTCTAAAAATAGAAGAAAGTTCACCATCCTGAGACTTGAACTCTTTGTGAGGAGTTGTTTTAGTATAAAACTTCAATACATGCTCCAGGTTAATGAGGAAGACTGTTTATTTATCATTCAGTTTTTAAAAATATGTATCAGTAAATCTCTCTTTTAGGCAGCTTGAGTAAATGCCTAAAGGTAAGAAATATGCCAAACCCAAAACTAAATACTGCCAACAATTCATGATAGAAATAAAATCAACTTCAAAATTGGAGATAAGCCACAGATAAAAGAGAGGTTTTATACTATGACCTTCAAATCAATTCTTTGGTTTTCTTTCTTTCTGTTAAATGACAGACAACTGGAAAAAAATAACTGTTTTTCACTAAATCTAATTTTTCTCTTTCACATAATATTGATTTAAAGGCAATGTTATCAATAGTCATAAGTAAAAGAATAGGAACTTAGAAAACCATAATTCTGTTGAAACCAAGGTACCCAGTTTATGAGTCAAGATCAGCAAATTAGTTTAGAAAAATACATCAAGGTTGGGGTAAGCCCAGAATGATGTGAAATGAGAAGGGCAGACGGTAAGAGCAGAAATAGTAAAGATGGATTCTTCAAAATCCCATTGAGTATTTTTTTACTTCAGAAAAGGGTAACTTTATATAAAAACTTTGCAAATAAATGAGTGATTAAAAAAAAAAAAAAAGCTCAACAGCATGGCAGTCATTGAAAGACTTGAAAATGAATGAATGAAAATAAAAACCTGAATCTTTCCTTCACTCAGCTAACTGTTGTGCAAATGCCCTGGAGTCTAATACAGTAAGCTATGTTAGAAATACACTGGGACGACCCAGAGGGATGGTATGGGGAGGGAGGAGGGAGGAGGGTTCAGGATGGGAAACACATGTATACCTGTGATGGATTCATTTTGATATTTGGCAAAAATAATACTATTATGTAAAGTTTAAAAATAAAAAAAAATTAAAAAAAAAAAAAAAAGAAATACAGGTTGAATAAAATATTTTTTAAATGGAGTGACGAATGAATAGTCTTTTTTGTTAACCTGAAGCATGTACTGTATTTACATCCATGTCTCTAAGGCACTCACCACTTAGCCAACAAAATCACAGACATCTATCTCTACAACTAAGCATAATACAGAAAGATGTGTGTTACATCAGTCATATGAAACAGTGATTCAGGAACAGTGAAGAGAGCATGATAAATTTTCCTGTGGGCTTAAATAGGGATGGTCTCACAGGAGAGGTGAGTGCTTTGTAGACTCTGGGTCTAAAAAAGTCTCTGAGTGAAGGTCCTCACTAGCTTGGGACCATCCTTATTTAATCTGTGCAGAGTTTCCCCTTGGGTCCTCTGCGTTCCTTTCATCACACACTCCACATACAGATGTTCAGCCACCATCTATATGCATATGACTCCCAAAACTCTATCTTGAGATAAACACCTGAGTTTCAGACTCACACCCAAATTGCCTTCTGAATAACCTAGGCTCCTCAAATTCATTATATCTAAATCTATTAACATTCCTCCCTTCTCCGCCCCCAATCTAAACCTCCTCATCTTCTCCTATTTACCTTCTCATTGAAAGATACAGCCATTCATAGCCTGAGACAGAAATTTTCCATAATCCCAGACTCTCCCCCTCCCTACACCCAGTCACTAAGCCCTGCCTCTTCCATTTAAAAGCCTCACCCCCTTCTCATCCTTCCACAACTACAGTCTTAGTTGATACTCTTAACATGTTTTACCTCCTTCAAGTTGATCCTCCACTGCCAGAGAGATGAACTGTAGCTGATAGTGATTTTACTTCTCTGATTAATATCTTCTGACAATGCCTTGGCACATTAAGATAAATCCCACATTCCTCTTGAACTGGGATCTCTTACCCTACCACCCTTTTTCCCACTGCCTCCAACAGGTTTTCAGAGCTCTGCCCATGTGGCATTTCCTCCTGTGGCTTGACCTGGCTGTTTTCTCCTACACATGGACATCACCAGATGGTCAATACTGAAATCAGATTGATTATATTCTTTGCATGGAGAAGCTCTATACAGTCAGCAAAAACAAGACTGGGAACTGACTGTGGCTCAGATCATGAACTCCTTATTGCCAAATTCAGACTTAAACTGAAGAAAGTAGGGAAAACCACTAGATCATTCAGATATGATCTAAATCAAATCCCTTATGATTATACAGTGGAAGTGAGAAATAGATTCAAGGGATTAGATTTAAGAGATTAGATAGAGTGCTTGAAGAACTATGGATTAGAGGTTCATGACATTGTACAGGTGGCAGTGATCGAGACCATCACCAAGACAAAGAAATGCAAAAAGGCAAAAGGGTTGTCTGAGAAGGCCTTACAAACAGCTGAGAAAAGAAGAGAAGCTAAATGCAAAGGAGAAAAGGGAAGATATACCCATCTGAATGCAGAGATCCAAAGAATAGCAAAAAGACATAAGAAAGCCTTCCTCAGTGATCAATGCAAAGAAACAGAGGAAAACCATAGAATGGGAAAGACTACATATATTTTCAAAAAAAATTAGAGATACCAAGGGAACATTTCATGCAAAGATGGGCTCAATAAAGGACAGAAATGGTATGGACCTAACAGAAGCAGAAGATATTTAGAAGAGGTGCTAAGAATACACAGGAGAACTATACAAAAAAGATCCTCATGACCCAGATAACCACGATGGTGTGATCACTCATCTAGAGCCAGACATCCTGGAATGTGAAGTCAAGTGGGCCTTAGGAAGCATCACTACGAACAAAGCTAGTTGAGGTGATGGAATTCCACTTGAGCTATTTCAAATCCTGAAAGATGATGCTGTGAAAGTGCTGCACTCAATAGGCCAGCAAATTTGGAAAACTCAGCAGTGGCCACAGGACTGGAAAAGGTCAGTTTTCATTCCAATCCCAAAGAAAGGCAATGCCAAAGAATGCTCAAACTACTGAACAATTGCACTCATCTCACACGCTAGTAAAGTAATGCTCAAAATTCTCCAAGCCAGGCTTCAACAGTACATGAACAGTGAAATTCCAGATGTTCTAGCTGGATTTAGAAAAGGTATAGGAACTAGAGATCAAATTGCCAACATCTGTTGGATCATCAAAGAAGCTAGAGTTCCAGAAAAACTTCTACTTCTGCTTTATTGACTATGCCAAAGCCTTTGACTGTGTGGATCACAATAAACTGTGGGAAATTCTGAAAGAGACGGGAATACCAGACCACCTGAACTGCCTCCTGAGAAATCTCTATGAAGTTCAAGAAACAACAGTTGAACTAGACATGGAACAACAAACTGGTTCCAAATTGGGAAAGGAGTATGTCAAGGCTGTATATTGTCACTCTGCTTTTTTAACTTATATGCAGAGCACATCATGTGAAATGTCAGGCTGGAAGAAGCACAAGCTGGAATCAAGATTGCCAGGAGAAATATCAATAATCTCAGATATGCAGATGACACCACCCTTATGGCAGAAAGCAGAGGAACTGAAGAGTCTCTTGATGAAAGTGAAAGAGGAGAGTGAAAAAGTTGACTTAAACCTCAACATTCAGAAAACTAATATCATGGCATCTGGTCCCATCAGTTCATGGCCAATAGATGGAGAAACAATGGAAATGGTGAAAGACTTTATTTTGGGGGGCTCCAAAATCACTGCAGATGGTGACTGCAGCCATGAAATTAAAAAATGCTTGCTCCTTGGAAGAAAAGCTATGACCAACCTAGACAGCATATTAAAAAGCAGAGACATTACTTTGCCAGCAAAGGTCCATCTAGTCAAGGCTATGGTTTTTCCAGTAGTCATGTATGGATGTGAGAGTTGGACTATAAAGAAAGGTGAGAACCAAAGAATTAATGCTTTTGAACTGTGGTGTTGGAGAAGACTCTTGAGAGTCCCTTGGACTGCAAGGAGATCCAACCAGTCCATCCTAAAATAAATCAGTCCTGAATATTCATTGGAAGGACTGATGTTGAAGCTGAAACTCCAATATTTTGGCCACCTGATGCAAAGAACCGACTCATTTGAAAAGACCCTGAAGCTGGGAAAGATTGATGGTGGGAGGAGAAGAGGATGACAGAGGATGAGATGGTTGGATGGCATCAGTGACTCAATGGACATGAGTTTGAGTAAACTCCAGGAGTTGGTGATGGACAGAGAGGACTGGAGCGCTGCAGTCCATGGGGTCACAGAGTCAGACACAACTGAGCAACTGAACTGAACTGAACTGAGCATCCTTCCCTTTCCTTCAGCTGACCACGTTCTCTGTTTTCTAGCTTCTGCTCAGCCCAGTGTCCATTCCTCTTTCTTTGGGAGGCATTTTTTACCCTCTGGTCCTCAGATCTCTGTGCCTGTCTTTAGTGGAGGGCTTCACACTGTTTGGTATTGGTTAGAATATTTATCTACATCTTCCAAGCTAACAGCAGAAGCTTAAGGGCGTCTTTGTTCTGTTCATCTTTATATCCCTCATGCCAAGCACAAAGCTCATCACATAAGAAGATTACAATAGCTTATGGATTTTTTCTGTTAGCTAAAACCTTTCTCGAGCTTCACAATTGTTGCCATTCAAGAACAAATAGTTGAAAATCTCAGAAGACACATGCTGCTAAGTCGCTTCAGTCGTGTCTGACTCTGTGAGACCCCAGAGACGGCAGCCCACCAGGCTCCCCCATCCCTGGGATTCTCCAGGCAAGAACACTGGAGTGGGTTGCCATTTCCTTCTCCAATGCAGGAAAGTGAAAAGTCAAAGTGAAGTCGCCCAGTCGTGTCCGACCCTCAGCGACCCCATGGACTGCAGCCTTCCAGGCTCCTCCACCCATGGGATTTTCCAGGCAAAAGTACTGGAGTGGGGTGCCATTGCCTTCTCCAGAAGACACATGACTAGTCAATAAAATTTACTCCTCCAAAATGAGCCGCCAACAATAAAAACTACATCCTCAAGTTTTATAATTATCACAACTGATTGGATATTAAAATTATGCATCAACCAGTAGCTTTCTTCTACATTGTGCCAAATAACTGATTTGATAGTATTGTTTAAAGCATTCTATTATCCAATACTTTCAAGGCAGCTGAGTTAGAGGAGCAGCTGCTTGAGTTTCATGTAGGTTCAACCTTTGTGAAGTGTTGACTTATTTCACTCAGTTACTATAACTCATTCTCTTAAGCACATTGTTGAACATCTACTTTAGGATAGGCACAGATTCCATACCAATGGTTCTTCACGTGTATCCCATGGACCATCTTCATCTCACCTGAGGATCTTTGTAAAATGCAGATCCTTGCATTCCATCCTAGAAGTCCTAAACAAAAATCTCTAGAAGCAAGGCCTGGGTATCTGCATCTGTAAAAAGCCTCTTATCAGTATTTATTCAAACTAAAGTTTGAGAGTCATTGGTCTACACTTTGGACAGTCCCACAGAAAGTAGCAGAAAAAGACGAGGGAGTGAAGGGATGAGAGAGTGAGGGAGGCCCATGGGGAAGAAAGGGAAATATATTATTTAGGTATAGGATCAGCTGCTACAGTAAGGAGACCCAAGACAATCAGAGTTTATTTCTGTTTCACACGATGGTCTGGGAATAGGCAATCCAGAGCTCACGTGGTGGCATCAAGGTGTCAGGGACCCAGGATTCTGCTACCCTGTTGCCTTGTCATTCTGTGAGCCTTTCCTTCATCTGCATGGTCTACGGTGATCCACTACGTCATCCTCATCCCACCAAGGTGACTGAGGGTGCTCCCCCTAAAGGCGCAAGCCAGAAGGCACATTCATAACACCTGCTTATAGTCCAAGACTTATGCATGCAGCTTCACCCAACCACAGAAGAGACTGAGAAGTGCAGTGGGTTTAGAAGAGACCTGTGTACCCCACTTAAAAATGTTCTATAAAAATTGAGAAAGGGGAAATAGATAATGAGGTCAACTCACAGTTTCTGCCACCTTGGAGAAAGATGAAGAAGAGACAGGGAAGAGCTAGGAGAGGAGGTCGAAGGGAATGGAAAGCTATAAAACCAACTGTCAGTTTTCTAAAACATTCTCCATCCTTCAAACCACAGCCAGATACATGTACTTACAGTCTGGCGTTCCTGATTTTCTGAGCTTCTTGAATCAAGGTTGTCGTATTCACTTTCACTCACGCCCTCTAGCCTTGGTTTTGGACATTGATTTTGATTGGATAATGATCTGCTGCCAATTTTTCCAATATTCTTGGCATAATGGGCAACAGGCACAAGTAGCTTATCCAAGTTCTCTGCTTTATATTAAAAGTCATGGGCTTGAGGATGAATTTTAAGTAGCACTGTGACCTTGTTTGTGGTTAAAGATAGCACTGTTCAATAATCCAGGCATGGTACTCTTTCTCTATGAATAGTGCCCCTCAAATTGGGCAGAGCTGTGACTCTGCGCTTGGTGAACTGAATTTCCGGGTGAATAATCATCTCAACTTTGACATGGAATCTTCTCTTTGGTTTGTCGTCTGGCTGATGGAGGAACTGTAAGCACGAAGGGACAGGCAGTTTGGGGGTTATTTCTACACTCGGGGCATGTTTCTTGCAGAGTAAGAATTGCCATGGCCTTGTGCCCAGAATACTGACCTGTGAAGAACAACCCCACCATCCTTTCATGAGCCTAAGATGAACCACATGACATCTATTCCACAGATCAGACCTCAGGTCAGGTCTTAACTGCTTTTGGATAATGGCCATTTATATGATTTATGGAGCAAAGACTAGGCACAATGCAAGCCTCAGGATATGTTAGAAAGTTAGAGGGTATTTCTAAGCATGAAAATATGCAACATTTCAGGGGTAGTGTCATAAAAAGAAGCATCAGACCAATAGATCACTGTCTCCATGCAACTGTAATCTCTAAAAATAACTTTAGTTCTCATTTCTGAGAATGAGAGAGAAACTCTAGAAGTTCCACTCACGTTTTTTAGGAGGCCATATGTAACCTAACTTTTCCAAAACTGAACTTGAATATAATCTAATTAGAATTACATTCCGCCAGGACATTTCAGTATAGATTCAGATCCACAAAGCAAAGGAAAAGATAATGTGGTTTTATTCCAAAGCGCAGCCTTAAACACATGGCAGCACTCATCATTCTCAAAATCCCCAGTTGCTTCGTTTGCTCCCAAGAGTCAAGTGGCTTCTATAAGAAAATTACATGTGGTCAGAAAATTACAGGAGGCCTGCTTCTTAGGAAGTAATGATCCATTCATTTGATAATTTGCTAAATGCTTACTCTTTCCACTCGTCATTTTTTCCTTCTTGGTTAGCACGTCATGCACATTGTAATGGGAGATAAAGAAATGGAAACACTCCTAGAAAAACAGGCAAAAATAAAAACCAAAAAAAAAAAAAAATAAGATATACAAAATGTCTTTAAAAATAAACTTCTTATTTTTAAAAATGCTTTTTCGGAAAAGCACTAGGGGAGAAGCCTAAATGTACTAGGACAGCCCACAGACAGTGATTTTCAGATGGGGATGCCGTATGCCCTCATCACTGGAAGTGATACCACGGAAAAAGGACACTGGGGAAAAAGGACACTCTGAGCACAGTTTCAAGTTGGCATCCGATTGTGGACAACTCCACCCTGTCTCCAGAGACTTCTGTAGGATTCCAACACTGGTCTTGGAAATGTGTGTCTATAAGACACACTGATGTGCAGGCTATTGTTTTAGAGGTGAATCCTTGCATTTAGTTTTCCCGAGGTTGACATTCTTGTGGGTTAGCTATCCTTGCCAATTTTTCCTTTCTCGCTGGCCATGTTTCCACTTTCACCAGAATCTGGGGCTGTGGCAGTGGAAAGCGAAGAGCAGCCTGGCATTACCCTTGCTGCTCTGCTTGCTGCTACGTGGCAAGGAGAAGGCTGGAACTGAAAGCCAAAAAGACTTTCCACTATGAAACACAAGATAAGCCCAGGGATGTCCTCTTGTGCCTGCGGAATGTAGCCAGTTCTCCTGTGTCCACAGAGCAGCCATGCCAGGTGAACTCAAGTGGGGAAAACCGGGCTGGCTCGTAGAGGGCTTGATGTATTACAATAGCCAGGATTTTCAATATGTCAGCTCTTTTTGGTGTGATTTAATACAGCTTACTTGAAAGGAAAAATAGAAAATCTATATGAACAGTTTCCAGCTGTCGACTCTAATTTCCCATGACGGCCCATGACAAGGAACTCGCAGCACGACTGGATCAGAAAGGGGCTCATTGGAATTTGTGCTCCCTCTTTCTCTTTCTTTGCACTCTTTCTCAACATTCCTCAGAAACGTATCCAATTTTCAGGCCAAGCAGGATGGGAAAAACGACCATTTACACTGCATGGTGTCTAAAAGTATTCTACACTAATTTCAACATTCTAGGAAAGTAAGTAACTGTAGGTTATTCCAATATTAATAGAAGAAAAGGAGTATTTCTTCAAAGATAACCTATCTGCTCATACTCTATGTATTTCTCATCTTAGATGAAAAGTTTCCATTCTTCTCCTGAAACCGATTCCTTATAAAGCTGGAAAGTCAGCTGACATTGTGTCTTAATAAACTTCTCTTTTGAGTTCCTAGAGAAGAGAGTGGCTGCTACTGCTGCTGCTGCTAAGTCGCTTCAGTCGTGTCCAACTCTGTGTGACCCCACAGACGGCAGCCCACCAGGCTCCTCCATCCCTGGAATTCTCCAGGCAAGAACACTGGAGTGGGTTGCCATTTCCTTCTCCAATGCAGGAAAGTGAAAAGTGAAAGTGAAGTCGCTCAGTCATGTCCAACTCTTCGCGACCGCATGGACTGCATCCTACCAGGCTTCTCCATCCATGGGATTTTCCAGGCAAGAGTACTGGAGTGGGGTGCCATCGCCTTCTCAGAAGAGAGTGGAGCACAGAGAAATACTCATTCTCTAGGCTGTAAGATCAGAAAAGGAAGGCCATGGTCTATACTTCACTGCTGAGTACCTAGCTCATTACCTAGCACATAATAGTTTAGTAAATTTTTGCTGTATGTTAATTGACTCTTTCCAATGGCTAAGTCAGTTTTTCTGCCACTCCCCACTGTGGTGTTGGAGAAGACTCTTGAGAGTCCCTTGGACTGCAAGGAGATCAAACCAGTCAATCCCAAAGGAAATCAGTCTGATTATTCACTGGAAGGATTAATGTTAAAGCTGAAGCTCCAATACTTCAGCCACCTAATATGAAGAGCCAGCTCATTAGGAAAGACCCTGATGCTGGGAAAGATTGAAGGCAGTAGGAGAAGGGGATAACAGAAGATGAGATGGTTGGATGGCATCACCGTCTAAATGGACATGATTTGGGGCAAACTCCAGGAGATAGTGGAGGACAGGGAAGCCTGGCATGCTGTAGTCCATGGGGTCGCAAAGAGTCAGACACGACTTAGCAGCTGAACATCAACAACAAAGCAGAGACTCTTTTACCTCAGGCATCAGGGGGAGCTAAAAAGGAAACAAGTTATTCCCTTCAAAGGATTTGAGAAGAGAATCACACAGCAATCACAGAGGTAGAACCACTACATGAACAGCACGCAGGAAATGCATTGCTGAATATGAGCAGGGAATAAAAACTTGAAAGGGTAAGATAGTAGAGTGCTTTCAGCCATTACTCCCAATTAAATAGCTGAACTGCAATGGTTTGAGCTAACCTAAAATCAATAACAATTGGCACATGATCTAGATTCTGAAAATCAGAGGTGAGATGCTATACATCTCATTTTCTCTCTCTCTCCAACCCCAAGTCCCACTGACAGGAAAATGAACCCCATGTGCTTTCCTCCAGCACCTGAACCACTCTGAATGGTCCTCAAATTTATGCTTGATGTCTCTCCTTCTAAATTAAATAACTCTCCTTCTCCAGTTCCATAAATGCCTCTTTCCTTTTGGATGTTTCATGAAGATCTTACAACCATAATAAGCAAATCCTATATTCATTCATGTTTTTTTTTTTAATTTAGGTTAAATCTTAATCATTTGTAACTTGTGAAACAGTCTGTAATTTGTGTTCTGAATCAATAACTAGCCAGCTGCATTATTTGAGCTCTTCCTGTTAAATTTCATAGTGTTGAAGCCCCCAAAACAGGTCTACAAATGGACTCATTCTTTTATCTTGCATTCATTTTCCCTAAATCATCCTACTACCAGCCAGAACACAACCTTCCTGCTTTCAAAAGTTTTTAATTTTGACCTCATCTTTCCTCATCCTTGGGGGTGGAGGCTGAGGGCAGGAGGAGCCGTCTATGTCCTCTACAGTCTACAAGCTCAAAAAGGCTAGATGAGGAAGCAGCCAGTGTAGGCTGAACCTTCCCTGCAGAAGGCCCTCAGGAAGGCTCAGAGCTGAGGGAGGGCAAAGGTGTACGCCTGGGCCAGCCCTCGAATTCCACACACACCTGCACCCACCCTTTAAGGCACAAGGACTCGCCCATTCCTACTTTCAACTCCGAAATAGTAATTAAGCATCTGCAAGTGCCAATCACTGCTTCGCGTCGGATGATGGAGATAAAGCAGTAAACCTGCCCTTATGGGGCTTGCATTCTAGAGGGGTCTGTTTCTTGGCTGTGAGAAAAAGGAATCTGAAAAACAGAGCTTTCTGTTGGGGTACTGTATATTTTTCAACCTTTCTACAAGTTCTTAATTGCCAATCTAATTTCTAAGCCAAATTTCATTCCTTCTATTCAAAATGGCATGGCCGGTCTGACCACCAAATACCAAGAGGCTTTCTTGACTATTCCAGCACGTTGTTGGCCAAAGAAAGCAAGCTGCTCCAAAATGACATGGCAAAACATGTAGGGTGATTTTAATCAATTCTTTCGGCCAATTTTAAAGGTATTTATCACGAAGTAGCACAACCTCGCTAAAATATGTCTTTAAACACAAAGAGTGCTTTGTTTCTAAACCTTCCAGAAATAAAGGGAGCACCCAGACACTGCCTGTTTTGTAAGTTAAAGTGAAAAAATACAACACGGAAACTCATAGTTGATATCTCCTCAGAAGAGAAATTCATCAGCAAGGTAATAATTCCCAGTAGTTATACAAAGAAACCACAGTCTTCAGAAAAACCACATGACAGACAATGGAATACTGGGAGCAGCCCACATAATCACTCATGATAGATAACTGTATTAAAAATTAAATATAAATTATTGTGGGCATTATAGTTTTGGCACCAGATGAAAAAAATGCTTTATGTTACTTAAAAGTTTCAATAACTGCCCTAAATTTGGCTCCATTGAAAGTAAGTCTATCCTGAGTAAATATAAAGCATTTATTATTTGAAGTATTGCTTTCAATACAATTGTAAATTTAAAAGGATCTCTTGAATTTGCTAAAAGTTTCTATACGGCATTGATCTTTTAGAAAAGTAGTAAAAATGGATACAAAGAACTGAATTTTAAATGGGGCCTTAAGGAAGATTAAGTTAGTATATGAAAATCTCTCACTGAATCACAATAAAACACAAAAATCAATTCCAGATGATTTTTAATCTAAATATAAGAGGGGGGAAAATAAATCTTCTTAAAAATATAAGAGAACATCTTCATGACCTTGAAGTAGGCAAAGAATCCTTAAATAGCACACAAAAGAACTAACCTCAAAAGGAAAAAAAAGAGATGAATTAGATCATATTAAAATTAAGAATTTCTATTCATCACTTTTAAGAGAGTGAAAGGGCAACCCACAGAGGGGAAAGAGGCTTGCAATAAAAACTCCAACCATAACAGAGATCCAGAATAAATAAAGAATTCCTACAACTCAATAAGAAAAAAGAAGACAACCCAACAGAAAAATGAGCAAAAGACTTTAACACAGACTTCACATTAAAAGATATCCAAATGACCAATACGCTTATGGAAAGGAGCTCAACTTCATTAGCCACTAGGAGAAGGTGAATTAGAACTACAAGGAGATAACCTTCGTTTTCACACTGTATGGCTAAAATTTAAAAGAAGGAAGCTAACACCAAGTGCAGCAACTGGCACTCTCACATGCTGTTGGGAGAAGGGTCAGTTGGTACAAATACTTTGTAAAATTCTTTGGCACTATCAGCTAAGCAAAGATTTTCCAAGTGTGGTCCCTGGACCTGGAGCTTTTCAGAAGTACAAATTCTCTGGTCTCACCCCAGACCTACTGACTCAGAAACCTCAGGTGAGTCCCAGGGATCTGTGGTTGAACAAACCCTCCTGGTGATCTGATTCATGTGAAATTTTGAGAACCACTGTGCTAAAGCTAAATATATGCATACCTTGTAACCCAGAAATTGTACTCTTAGAGGTAACAGAAATGTGTACAAATATTCCTCAGAAAACATGTCAAGAATGTCCACATAGCACCACCTATAATAAACCCAAACTACAAACTAGCTAAAAGCCCATCACTGGCACGATGGATAAGTAATCTGTGATTTCATCACTTCATAGAAATACATACATCAATGAGGGTGAGCAGTCTACAGTTTCATGCAACAATTCAGATGAATAAAAGAAACCAACCTGAGGCAAAGCATCCTATATGATTCCATTTATATAAGCTATAAAAACAGGCAAAACCAAAACTGCAAAGAAATGCTTATACTTTGGAGAGAGCAGTGGGTAGAGACTAGACAGGGGCTGGAGGAAGGTTTCTGGAAGCAGTTAAGCTTCTGTTTCTTGATCAAGGGTTGGTTACATTAGTGTTCAATTTGTGAAAATTTACTCATGTTGTAATATTCATTATAGACTTGCAATATGGGTATTCCTGTGTCTGTGCAAAAAGGTTATTTTCAGTTCAGTCCCTCAGTCGTGTCTGACTCTTTGCCACCCCATGGACTGCAGCATGCCAGGCTTCCTTGTCCATCACCAACTCCTGGAGCTTACTCAAACTCATGTCCATTGAGTCGATGATGCCATCCAACCATCTCATCCTCTGTCGTCCCCTTCTCTCCCTGCCTTCAATCTTGCCCAGCATCTGGGTCTTTTCCAATGTAAAAAGGGTTATTTTAGTCTAATTAAAATGTTACTTTCAAGTTGCATAGGTGAGAATTAGTTCAGGTAGAGTATTTTCGTTGGAAAAAGCTTTGTTGTTGTTGTTGTTCAGAAGCACAGTTGTGCCCGACTCTTTGTGATCTCATGGACGCAGCACTACAGGCTTCCCTGTCCTTTACTATCTCCCAGAAAAAGTTTAGGATGTTAAAGAATAAGGAAGAACATTGAAAGTAATATACCACTCTGAGGAAGAGTTATCAATATGGCAGCAGGAACAGAGTGGGGAGGAAGATACAGGATCATACACCACAATGAAAGCTTCCCCGGATGGCTGCATATAGGTGCTAAAATTGGTCCCTGGGGTCTGGCCGGGCAGTAGACACTCACCAGTGGGTGTAGCTCATTGTAAATCTAAGCTTTAATAATTAAAGTGTAAGCACTATATTTCCATATCCCTTAACAGCATTGGAATTTTCAGTGGTTGCACTTACCTACCCATCAGTCAAGGTAAGCAGCCAGCCTGTGAGCAAAGTGGAAATGGTCAGACACTTTAACTAGTTGATTGAAGCTTCTGATTCACACGTTAACTTCTGATTGAAGCTTGTTAATTCTTTGCTGGCCAAGTCAGTGGATTTTTAAAAGACAAAGAATGTTCTCATCTCCATCACAGCAAAGCCTTCATTCCACCCCTGCCCCGCCTCCAGCCGAACTCTCTTTTGAGTACTTTCTGGGCTGTGGTTTAGACATGAGTCAAGTCTGGTGTTTACCAACAGGGATGTTGATCTTGGTCAATTACATCACTTGGGTAACTCATATGAGCAACACAGCTATACTTATTTCTTTTAAAAAAAATGTTCTCTATTTTAGTTTGTTTTTTTAAAGGTGATTTGTTTGCATGATTAGAAACTCAGAAATTACAAAGGGTCATATGGAAACATGTGTGTGTGCTAAATTGGTTCAGTCACACCTGACTCTTTGCGACCCTATGGACTATAACCTGCCAGGCTCCTCTGTCCCGGAGATTCTCCAGGCAAGAATACTGGAGTGGGTGGTCACATTCTTCTCCAGAGAATCTTCCCGACTCAGGAATCAAACCCATGTTTCCTGCATCAGCAGATAGAGTCTTTACCACTAAGCCATCTGGGAAGCCCCTTATCATGGATGTGTTCTACATTATGGTGTCTGTAAATATATGTATCTACCTAAAGACAGATTCCTTCTTATTTCTCAACATTCAGTTAGAAAGAAATTCCAGGTGTACAGAAAAATTGCAAAATATCACATTGAACTTATAACAATATTTTGTTAAACATTTCTTTAGAAGTGCAACTCACTGACCATTTTATACAGAGACACATCTTTCCTCTGCATCCTAAGAAAGTAAGAGGACCTGGGCATTTGAAGGTGATTAAAAACAAATTTCAACAGCAGCCTGTAGGAGGGAAAGAAACACAGAAGAGGGATGCTAAAGAGCCCCAGGGACAGCCAACCTCATGTGGCTATCCGGAGGTGGTGAACTTTTCCTATAAAGGACCATATCATGGCTAAGATGGTAAAGAATCTGCCTGAATGCAAGAGACCCAGGTTCAACACTTAAGTCGGGAAGATCCCTTGGAGAAGGAAACAGCAACCCACACCAGTACTCTTGCCTAGAGAATTCCATGGACAGAAGAGCCTGGTGGGCTATAGTCCATGAGGTGGCAAAGAGACTTCACTTTTTTCAGTATATACGTTAGGCTTTACAGTCCATTCAGGCTCAAACACAGTTATTCAACTCTGGTGTTGTAGCATGTAAGTAGCATAGATAATACATAGTGACTATGATCTACAGTCATTCACAAAGCTATTTACAAAAACTGGTAGAGGGCTGGGTGTAGCCCACTGGCCATAGTTTGCCAAACTCTGCTCTTAAAGGTGATATAAAAATGACTCTGTTTAGAAGGAAAAACACCAATACAGTATACTAACGCATATATATGGAATTTAGAAAGATGGTAACGATAACCCTGTATACGAGACAGCAAAAGAGACACTGATGTATAGAACAGGCTTATGGACTCTGTGGGAGAGGGAGAGGGTGGGAAGATTTGGGAGAATGGCATTGAAACATGTGAAATGTCATGTATGAAACGAGATGCCAGTCCAGGTTCAATGCACGATGCTGGATGCTTGGGGCTGGTGCACTGGAACGACCCAGAAGGATGGTATGGGGAGGGAGGAGGGAGGAGGGTTCAGGATGGGGAACACATGTTTTAAAATTATTAAATTAAAAAAAAAAGAATAATAAACAAGTAAAAAAAAAAAAAAAATGCTGACTGAAATGTTTAAAAACCTGTAAGCTTCATTCACAATTCTGGGTGAATCTACCTTGTCATAAGATTTTTATTTTTATCTGTCTTAAGTTTAGGCTGCAGAGATAAGCTGACTCACTGGGCTATTTCTTAATTATCAAAAATAAAAAAAATAATTATCATAAAAAAAAATGACTCTGTTTAAAGGAGATCAGCCCCTAGACTCACTCCAAATGTAGAAAAACAGGTTCAGCTATCAAGAATCAATCATAAGCTCTAGTTGCTGGCCACTGACCTCAGATAATTAGACTGTCATTCTCAGTGTTAAATCGAGTTGCATTGTTCTTAAAGCACTTCTAATATCTACTTCTTCTTTATGACTACACCAAAGCATTTGATTGTGTGGACCACAACAAACTCTGGAAAATTCTTAAAGAGATGGGAATACCAGACCACCTGACCTGCCTCTTGAGAAATCTGTATGCAGGTCAGGAAGCAACAGTTAGAACTGGACATGGAACAACAGACTGGTTCCAAATAGGAAAAGGAGTACGTCAAGGCTGTATATTGTCACCCTGCTTATTTAACTTCTATGCAGAGTACATCATGAGAAACACTGGACTGGAAGAAACACAAGCTGGAATCAAGATTGCCGGGAGAAATATCAATCACCTCAGATATACAGATGACACCACCCTTATGGCAGAAAGTGAAGAAGAACTAAAGAGCCTCTTGATGGAAGTGAAAGAGGAGAGTAAAAAAGTTGACTTAAAGCTCAACATTCAGAAAACGAAAATCATGGCATCTGGTCCCATCACTTCATGGCAAATAGATGGGGAAACAATGGAAACAGTTACAGACTTTATTTTGGGGGGCTCCAAAATCACTGCAAATGGCAACTGCAGCCATGAAATAAAACATGCTTTCTCCTTGGAAGAAAAGTTATGAGCAGCCTAGACAGCACATTAAAAAGCAGACATTACTTTACCAACAAGGGTCTGTCTAGTCAAAGCTATGGTTTTTCAGTGGTCATGTATGGATGTGAGAGTTGGACTATAAAGAAAGCTGAGCACCGAAGCATTGGTGCTTTTAAACTGTGGTGTTGGAGAAGACTCTTGAGAGTCCCTTGGACTGCAAGGAGATCCAACCAGTCCATCCTAAAGGAAATCAGCCCTGAATATTCATTGGAATATTCACTGGACTGATGCTGAAGCTGAAACTCCAATACTTTGGCCACCTGATGAGAAAAACTGACTCATTTGAAAAGATCCTGATGCTGGGAAAGATTGAGGGCAGGAGGAGAAGGGGATGACAGAGGATGAGATGGTTGGATGGCATCACCGACTCAATGGACATGAGTCTGAGTAAACTCCAGGAGTTGGTGATGGACAGGGAGGCCTGGCGTGCTGCAGTCCATGGGGTGGCAGAGTGGGACACGACTGAGCGACTGAACTGAAAGCACTTCAGGTGTGCACTGCAGTCAAGTGTCTGTGTTAGATGCTGGCATCGGCATTGTCCCTAAATGGTCCTCAATGTACCCACACAGGTGAGTAGGAGTAGAGAGTCCGCCTGAAGGCAGGCATCCATTGAGTCTATAGGTTTGCAGTGGATAAGAGTGTGTCTGCTGATGCAGGGGACACAGGTTCAATTCCTGGTCTGGGAAAATTCCACGTGCCACAGAGCAACTAAGCCTGTGCACCACAGCTACTGAGCCCACCACCCTAGAGCCCAAGAGCAGCAACCATTGAGCCCATGTGCCACAGCTAACGAAGGCTGAGTGCCTCGAGCCTGTACTCCACAAGAGAGGCTGCGGCGATGGAAAGCCCCGGTGCTGCACCCAAGAATAGCGCCTGCATGGCCAACTAGAGAAGGCCCACACGAGGCGACGGAGACCCAGCATGGCTAGAAGTACGCAGAGATGAATGCCCTCTGGATTCCATGGCTTCTCACAAACATCCACTCTCGGTCTTACTCTGGCTCTTTTAAAGATACTGTGTATTTTTTTCTCTAGTCAGTTTTACAATTTTAGATTTTACTTTGGTTTTCAGCTGTTTTAATATGATGCACTTCTATTTGTATTTCCATTATGCAAGATTCCAAGAATTTCCAATTCTCAGCCATTATCACTTTGAAAATTTCTTCTGCCCTATTTTCTTCCTCCATTGTTCAGGGAATTCAACTATTTGTGTATATGATCTTTGAGCATCTCTCATATGGCAGCAGTCCCCGACACTTCTGGCACCAGGGACCAGTTTTGTGGAAGACAGTTTTTCCACAGATCAGGAGTGGTGGGGGATGGTTTGGGGATGATTCAAGAACATTACATTTATTGCGTATATTACTTCGAATCTAATGCCTCCTCTGTTCTGACAGGAGGTAATGATCCATGACCCAGGGTTTGGGGACCCCTGCCATACCTGTCTTTTCTTAAATCTGAACTTGAATGCTACTGGCTTGCCTTCTAGTTCACTAGTTCTGTGTTCTGCTATGTCCAATCCACTGCTGCTGCTGCTGCTGCTGCTAAGTCACTTCAGTCGTGTCCAACTCTGTGCGACCCCATAGATGGCAGCCCACCAGGCTCCCCCGTCCCTGGGATTCTCCTGGCAAGAACACTGGAGTAGGTTGCCATTTCCTTCTCCAATGCATGAAAGTGAAAAGTGAAAGTGAAGTCGCTCAGTTGTGTCCGACTCTTAGCGACCCCATGGACTGCAGCCCACCAGGCTCCTCCATCCATGGGGTTTTCCAGGCAAGAGTACTGGAGTGGGTTGCCACTGCCTTCTCCTAAGCTCCATATATTCTTAATTTCAGATGTTGTACTTTCCCATTGTAGAATATCCACTTTATTTTTTTATGATTTCAACTTTTTGGTAAAATTCTCCATCTTCTTAATTCATTTGTTCTCTATTTCTGAGCATACTAATCATGATGCGTGCATGCTCAGTAGTTCAGTCATGTCCAGCTCTGTGACTCTATGGACTGTAGCCAGCCAGGCTCCTCTATCCATTGGGATTCCCCAGGCAAGAATACTGGTGTGCCATGATACCCTCCGGGATCTTCCCAGAGTCAGGATCTTCCTGACTCAAGGATCAACCTCACATTTCTTATGCTTCCTGCTTTGGCAGGCGGGTTGTTTACCACTAGAACCACCTGGGAAACCATTTTTAAACTCTTGGTTGCTAGCTCCAAGGCCATCTTGGAGTTAGATGTGAGTTATCTTCTATTAGGGCTTCCCAGGTGGCACTAGTGGTAAAGAATCCACCTGCCAATGCAGGAGACACAGGAGATGCAGGTTTGATCCCTGGATCAGGAAGATCCTCTGGAGGAGGTCATGACAACCCACTCCAGTATTCTTGCCTGGAGAATCCCATGAACAGAGGAGCCTGGTGGGCTTCAGTCTAAAGAGTCAGACACAACTGAAGTGATTTAGCATGCAGGCACATAAAGGACTAATCATTCAATCCAATAATGGGTTAAGCTGGAAATGAGGAAAGTTTTAGTTTTAGTAAGACTCATAATACTCCTGTTTTATCTTTACTTCAAGGGCATGGACATTCTAACTTGTTATTGAGATTCTGATGGGGCCTTTGTCTCTTCTGCCTTGAAAGATTCTGCATTTCAGTTTTGCCCTTCAGAAGAATTCAACTTAGCTCTCTCCTCCCATCCAATGGGGCCTCAAAATTTGAAAATGTCTTTCTGGGGAGACAAGCCAAGTGTTTGTTGAAAGCCCTCTCCTTCTGGGGAAAGATCTTTGTTTTTCACCCCATATCCAGAATTGGCAAATGATTACAGAGGCGTGAAGGATAGCTAATGATTGCCAGCTCACCCTAGAAGAAGTCTCTCCTTGAAAGTTTAATTTAGTCCTCATTGCTATTCTAGCTTTCTGGTACCTATAAAAATAAGCTGTTCTAAATTTATTATAATTATCTGTTTCTAATTGTTGCAGCAAGAGCATTGATTAAGAGCTTCTACATTCTACATAAGAGAAGTCCCTTTTCCTCCTTTTAACAAATGAAGCAATTGGTGACTTAAATGATGCTTGCTAAAACTCCCCAAATTTTTCATTAGTAAGAGAAGAAACTAGAATAAAAAGAGAGTATAAGCAGCTTGATTATTAGACTTTATGTAAACTTTAAATTGTGTTTATCTCCTCCTCAAGTAAAAAGAACATTTCACTTTGTATAAGAACCACTTCTTATAGACAGACTGAGTTGATAGAGTTTAAATCACAATGTCTAGTTCAGATTCATTTTAATCATTCCACTTATATAAACCACAAATCAAAATAAGGTGATTCTGACAGAGCAGAATCATTTGCCTACCAGTTTCATCCTTGTGATTAAGACATGTTTGTAATAAATTATTTGGTTTTCTTTGGGATAACATTGAATCATATTTCCTTACCTCCAATCAGAATAAGCTTCATACTGATATGAGAGAAAAAGAACCAATTGTGAAAAAAAAAAGACTGGAAAGCAGCCATATTTATAATCAAGGGCTCCTATTTATAGAAAGGTGCTAGATATGATGATTGCAAAAACTGCCTCCAAGCAATTCCAGGTACCAACTGCTGCATTAAGGAAGACAGAACGATAAGAAATTACATCGCATTCTGTGTACAAATCTAATGAAGGTGGCATAGAAATGTGAGTGCTGAGAATTCACCAAGCACTAAGAAAAAGACTGATTTCTGACATGGTCCTGCCAGCCCTTTGTTCTAGGAATACAAGGACCCTGGAGAGTCAATCAATGGTTCTTCTGGTGTAAAAATGTGAGAGGGCTTTATCCCATGTAGGTCATGGGCTAGATGACATTTGTCTTAATTTCCAACTCCTTTCCATCTCCATGGCTACTCGCCCTTTACAGAACCACCTGACCGATGTCCTCTTTTGTCATGAAGCGCACAGGTGCATCACTTTAAGGGTATATGTATGACCTTCACCTTCCTAGAGTCGCCACTGCCCTCTCTCCCCACCCCATCACTATGTTCATGTAACTATGTTTTCAGAGACTTGCAAGGATAGAGGGGGCTTCCCTAGTGGCTCAGATGGTGAAGAATCTGCTTGCAATGTAGGAGACCTGGGTTTGATCCCTGGATTTGGAAGATCCCCTGGAGAAGGGAATGGCTACCCATTCCAGTGTTCTTGCTTGGAGAATCCCATGGACAGAGGAGCCTGGCAGGCTACAGTCTCTATAGTAAGAGGAGAGGCATTTTAAGACCTTTCTACCCTAAGAGGGAGGCACAGCTCACGTTACATAATACACAGGCCAATGCTGGTCAGAGCAATTGAGGAAATGCTGATTTTTCTCATAGGATGGGCTGGGAGAACAATGGTATCATTAATCGCTCACCATTTCCAGCCCATTCTTTGGCTGTGTCATCTCTATCTTGTCACAGCTGGTGAAAAATGTAAAGGTCACTTTTATTCTTTCAATCAACAGCTTGATATGATCCAATAAAAATGCAATTCCTTTAATGCACAGGCTAATGCACTGGGAAATTGAGGTCTAGGGCCCCCATGCCTGGCACACACACATACAATCTCTTCCCTGAAACAAATCTTTCCTTCCCAGCAGAGGGTACAAATCATTTGTCCAAACAATCTCCCACTCTTAGCTTAATACAAAAGCTCTGTCAGTGTTGAAATTTGGGTGGGGCCCACCAAATCTAAGGCTCTATAGTTCAAGAGAGAAAAAAGAGTCAAGTGCCTGGTATGATGAGAGATCAAATGAAATCAAAACATTCTACCTTGCCAAGCATTTCCAGCAGCCAAATACCAATACTAGACAGAGCTGGATGGCTTAGACTTAAGGTCAAAGACGTATTGCTTAAACATCTTTTAATATTGTTCCTTCAACAAATCGCCTGCTTTATTACACTTTTGGCTTTTAAAAAGTTTCAGGGGCTTGAAATGTAGGAGTAGGTTCTTCGATATTTTATTTGGACATATGTTTATGACATGGGGCTTCCCCCATGGTTCAGTGGGTAAAAAATATGCCTGCAATGTAGTAGACACAGGAGACGCAAGTTCGATCCCTGAGTCGGGAAGATCCTCTGGAGAAGGAAATGGCAACCCAGTCCAGTATTCTTGATAACATCACAGACTCAGTGGACATGAATCTGAACAAACTCTGGGAGATAGTGAAGGACAGGGAAGCCTGGCATGCTGCAGTCCATGGGGTCGCAAAGAGTCGAACCCAACTTAGTGACTGAACAACAATAATAGCATATTTATGAGATAGTAGAGATAGTGCATTTTTTAAAACACATTATCTATACTTTTTAAATGTCCATGATAGATGGTACACTGGTACATTTTTGCTCATAAAAGTGAATCACAAAACTATAGAGACGATGACTAAATAACCGCTCATTTCTTTGGTACATCCCCACTGGCCAGGTTCTCCACCCCTTCCCAGGTACCCAGAACCAGTTTAATCTCACTCAACAAAAAGTTCAGTTGAACCAAGAATGTTTTTATCTCTCTGTCATCCAACATGTAAGCCTGAACCTTGTCCTTCGTTTCAACCTTTTTCCATATCTAAAAACATTATCCACCTTTTTTTTTAATTTAAATTTATTTATTTTAATTAGAGGCTAATTACTTTACAATATTGTATTGGTTTTGCCATACATCAACATGAATCCGCCACGGGTGTACCCCTTTTGACCCAGTTCTCTGTACAAAACACCTAAAACAATCTCCTGCCAGTTCTCAATGCTAAAATCTTACCCACTGTTGCATCAACTTACTGATTAGTGTGGTTCTGACTTAATAATATATGGATTCAGAAAGACCATAAGTCGCATCAGGTCCCCACGCTCCCCGCCCGGTCCCCAAACATAACTACACACAGGAAGATTCCATATGACACAGTCTATAAGATGGGTATTAGCTTTGGCTCCCTAATCTAGTTTCAAAAAAGAATTCACCATGAAATAACAATGGCCAACTTTGCAGATCACCGCAATTTTATAAAGCACTTTCACAACCATTATCTCATTTGATCCTCACAAGAACTCTATGAAGTCGACAAAGTAAGCATTATCCTTATTTTAAAGATAATGAAATTAGGACCCAGAGAGGTTAATTACCCTCCCAACAGCCCCCTGCTTGTAAGTGGCAGAGTCCCAAGAGTGTGACGGCTCCAGCACATCACACAGCCTCAGAAAACTCCGATTAATTTCGTCTTAGCAGAAAGTACAGGACTTATTAGAGTATTACCAGCTATCATTGGGATAAATATCTCTTGAAATTAAGCCTTCTGAACGTGGTGCCAAGTTATTACAGAAGCTCCGGCTCCTTTGAATAGCGTTTCACCCTGTTTTGCTTAAACTTCTCTCTCTTTCCACAGGTTCACAGGGCTCTTCTTCATCGGTTTACATTTAAAAGTTTTACAAATATCTGATCATGTTAAAATGATTAGGGAGCCTTCCTTTAATGTTCAATCAGTGATGTGAAACTATCCTGACTATAATAAGTGAATTCTCTACAAGATCGACCCTGCAATTACACAACAACCTTCCCTCATTCTATTAGATCCTGTCTTTATTTTACATTTTCATATTTTGTTCATCATGGATTTTTACACTAACGTTTGTTTTTTTTAAAGATTGTATGACAATGTCATTTGTCTTGATCACTGAGCTTTTTGGTGCTTCCTTAAATTTCATGCCAGGGCTAAGTGCATCACTTGCATTACCCCAGCTCCAGTCCTGTTTCTTTGAAATCCTTCCTTTCTAGTTAAAAGCAGATAGGTATTCTGGGGTCACAGAGATCTTGACCTTGGCCAAGTCGCTTAAATGCTTTGATCCTTCATTACTTATCATAATCTTGGGCTCACGAGGGTATTTAGCTCATGCAATTGTTTAAAAGATGCTCATGAAATGGCTGGCATATAGTAAACACAGAAAAAAATGATAGCTCTTGTTAAAATTATTGCCACCTTTTCTGGCAATTTTTTTTATTACAAATTTTTTAAATTTGTAATGTGGTGAAGTACACATAGGAGCTTCTCTGGTGGCTTAGTGGTAAAATGTCCACCTGCCATGCAGAAGATGCAGATTTGATCCCTGGGTCAGGAAGATCCCCTGGAGAAGGAAATGGCAACCCACCCCAGTATTCTTGCCTGGGAAATCCCGTGGACAGAGGAGGCTGGCAGGCTACAGTCCAGGGGGTCACAAAAGTGTTGGACATGACCTGGTGACTAAACAACAGCAGCAAACCACACAGAACATCAAATTTACCATCTTAACTACCTTTAAGTATATAGTTCAGAGCATTCAGTATAAGCAATCTCCATAACTCGTTTCATCTTAAAACGCTGAAATTCAGTACTCATTAAATAATTTCCCATCACTGCTAGCCCAGTCCCTGGCAAGCACCAATACTTTCTGTCTCTTATGAAACTGACTACTTTAGGTATCTTATTTAAGTGGAATCATACAATACCTATCCTTTTGTGCCTGCCTTATTTCACTTAGCATAATGTTCTCAGGGTTCATCTACCATGTAGCATGTGTCAGAAATCCTTTCCTTTTTAAGACAATAATATTCTATGCATGCATAGACCACATTTTGTTCATTCATTTATTTATCGATGGACACGTGGCTTACATTTACTTTTTGGCTATGGTGAATAATGCTTCTATAAACATGATGAAGGAATTATTGCTATTGTTTTTATTCTTGTCTTTGTATTTTCTCTTTGTGTTTTTCCACAGTGCACAGAATGAGAGCTTATCTACTGAGTGAATGATGAAACCATCCTGGAATCATTCTGGCAGAATCTTGGTGCTAGGCTAGCTGCAAAAGTTGCAGTCTGCTGTCACATTTGCGTTATCCAGTTAAGACTTTAAAATGACCCTACCAATTAAACGCTTGTTTTCAGTAGGAAATATTAGTACTGGATTTCCACTTTTCCATCATGTACAAACCGACATCCTCCTCCTCTGTATTTTAGCTTCATCATTTGTGCAGCAGCAAACTTTTTCTGAAAATCACCAGATAAGACATATTTTAAGTCTCGTGGGCCAGAAGGTCTCTGTTGCAAATACTCACCTCTGCCTATTCATGGTAATGTGAAAGCAGCCATTGACAAGGCATACGTAAATGAATGTGATTGTGTTTCAATAAAACTTTATTTACAAAACTAGGTGATGGGCTAAGTTTGGCCTGTTATAGGTCTTTACTTGCTGACTCTTACTCCATACAACAGCCCATTCCATTTTACGTCTTTGCTTTAGAAATCCAGAGTAAAATGATGGTGTCTTGTATTTGTGAGATGCCTGATCACAGTCAAATTAATCGTAAGGAAACATTTTGGAAGGAAGATGAAATCAGCCAACAAAAACAGAACCAGAGTTCCCCTCTTAGCCCTTGTGATGCTCTAAGACAAAAAGAAATATACATACTGGTCTTTATCCCCAGCTCCTAAAATCTTTGCAGTTTCCTGAGCAATACAGATGCTAAAGGAGCATCTTTGGTTCTAATATTTGGTCTTTGATTTTGATTCCTGGCATAGAGTCTCCTAACACCTTGGAATTAACTGAGTGATGGGAACATCTCTTCTAATGAGGCACCACTTGGAGGGCTCCTGGATGGTTTCCAGGTGAAGGCTGGTCACCAGAAAGACCAAGCCATGATGAGACGCTTGGAACTTTCAGCTGCAACTCACCACACTCCTGGGCTGAGTCCATAATTGATCATGCCTAGGTGATGAAACCTTCATGAAAATCCCTGAACTGTAGGATTCCAAGAGCTCCTTAGTTGGCAAAATTCGCATGCCGAGAGGGCAATGTGTCTGGAAAGGCACCCCTTCCCACATACCTTGCCCAAAGCATTTCTTTCATCTGGTTGTTCCTGAGTTATATCTTTTTATAACAAATCAGTAATCTAGCAAGTCATCTATCTTCCAGAGTTCTGTGAGATTTTCTAGCCAATTGTGGGCCCCAAGGAGGGGGTCATGGGAACCTCTGATTTATAGCTGGTTGGTTAAGAAGAACAAGTGACAACCTGGACTTAAAATTGGTGTCTCAAGGGGAAGGGGAGCAGTCTTCTGGAATCTTAATTGAACTGTAGGACACCCAGCTGGTGTTAGAGAATTGGTCCGGGTGGAGGGGAAAAAAACCCCACACATTTGGTGGCCAGAAGTGAAGTGTGAGAGTAAAGGAAACTAGTTTTTCCTAGACAGTACCATTCCACATGGAGACTCTCAATAACATCACTAACAGGTTCTAAGTGCCTGGTGCAGAAAAGATGCTCAAATAAAGTTGAATATTATTATTATTAGAACTACGTAAGTAAAGTGTGAGTAACTGAAGTTGTAACCGCCGTTACTAAGGCAAGACCAGTTCAGTTCAATTCAGTTGCTCGGTCGTGTCCAACTCTTTGCAGCCCCGTGGACTGCAGCACACCAGACTTCCCTGTCCATCACCAACTCGCAGAGCTTCTCAAACTCATGAACTCATGTCCATCGAGTCAGTGATGCCATCCAACCATCTCATCCTCTCATCCTCTTCTCCTGCCTTCAATCTTTTCCAGCATCAGGATCTCTTCTAATGAGTCAGTTCTTTGCATCAGGTGGCCAAAGTATACAAAGCAAGATACAGGATAGTTTTCAAGTGACCTCATGTCATTGTTTATAGATGACAAATTGCCAACGTTCTTTTCAAGGTTTCAAACTGAGGCCTGGATGATGAGAAACAGTCTCAGATTGCAAGAATTAGAGATATGGGGAGGAAGAGGTAAAATCCAGGTTTGGAAAACCTTGCCAAGAGTAGGTATGTTGTAGTTGCCTTTCATAGCTACTATAGTTTTTGGGTTTTGTTCCTGTTTTTTGCTTTTGAACAAAATGACACACAGGTTGCTTATGGATTTAGGCTATTTTCCCCCAGTAACAACTAGTTTTATTGCCGCAACTTGAAACCCTAATTCACCCTTTAGCTTCAAACCTCTCCTAGTTCACTTAAAAGTTTCATGATTTGGAGGCAACAACATTTTAGTGGGAGAGGTATAGCCTGGGGAGCTGGGGAGATTAGGTTCAAGTCCTCCCTCCCATCACTTGCCTGCTGTGCGACTCAGGGGGAGTTATTTGACCTCTCTGAGTCCCAGTTCACTTACCTATAAACATGAATAATGAAACTTACCAAGCAGAGATTTGTGAGTGTTATAAATTGAATTATGTCCCCCCAAAAAAGATATATTGAATTTTTAACCCCCAGGACTTATAAAGTTAATCACTCAGTCGTGTCCGACTCTTTGTGATCCCACAGACTGTAGCCTGCCCAGCTCCTCTGTCCATGGAATTCTCCAGGCAAGATACAGGAGTGAGTTGCCACTTCCTCCTCCAGGGGATCTTCCCTACCCAGGGCTCACACCCAGGCCTCCTGCATTGCAGGCAGATTCTTTACCCACTGAGACACTGGGGAAGCCCCACTTGTAAAGTGACCTTATTTGAAGATAAAAGAGTCTTTACAGAGGAAATTGAGTTAAGATTAGGTCATCAGGGTGGGTCCTAACCCATGATGACTGATGTCCTATGAAAAAGGAAAACTCGAACACAGAGACAGATACACATAGAGGGAAAATGGTGTGGAGACGGAGGCAGAAATTGGAATTAATGTTGCCTGAACCAAGGAAAGTCTGGGGCTACCGGAAGCTGAAACAGGCAGGAAACATCCTCCTCTAGAGGTTTCAGAGGGAGCCCAGCCCACCCCACATCTTGGTTTTGGACTTCTGGCCTCTCAGAGACAGTGCACTTCTTTTTTTTCAGATTTTTTTTTAATATGGACCACTTTTAAAGTCTTTATTGAATATGTTACAATATTGTTTCTGTTTCATGTTTTGTTTTTCTGGCCCCCAGGCCTGTGGATCTTAGCTCCCCAACCAGGGACTGAACTCACACCCCCTGCATTGGGAGGTGAAGTCTTAACCACTGGACCACCAGGGAAGACCCAGCAATAAATTTCTCTTGTTCTACACCACCCGGCTTACAGTACTCTGTTAAGGCAGGCCTAGTAAACCACCATGTTTAGAATTCAATCAGAAAAAGAAAGTACAGAGCTCAGTGTCTGATTTGTAACAGATGCTAAAAGTCCAGACTCATACTGAAGCCCTAGTGTTTGCTGTATTAGGATTCTGAGCATATGCTCTCATTTGTATTTCTTACAACAACCCTATCTAATACGGAGACAGATCAGTCTCAACCACTTTAGAGATAAGGGAACTACAGCCTCCGGAGGTTAAGTAACTTGCCCAAGGTGTACAGCTAGGAAGGGGAACCGTGTGTCACACTCATTTAGGGTTAGGTCGTCTAAAGGCAGAGTGTCTTGTCTGTGGAAGTGTCACTAGAGGAATCAAGTAGTCAAAGTTGTGTTCCTTATTTGTGAATATCCATCGGAAGGACTGATGCTGAAGCTGAAGCTCCCATATTTTGGCCACCTGATGCAAAGAGCTGACTCATTGGAAAAGACCCTGATGCTGGGAGATGGAAGGCAAAAGGAGAAGAGGGAAGCAGAGGGTGAAATGGTTAGAGAGCATCATCGACTCAACGGACATGAATTTGAACCAGCTCGGGGAGATAGAGAAGGACAGAGAAGCCTGGCATGCTGCAGTCCATGGGGTCACAAAGAGTCAGACAGGACTTGGCGACTAAACAGCATTACCACACTACTCACTCTAGAGATGCACCTCCAGGTGAGCACAGGTATTTTCAGGCTTGTACCACCAGTGGGTGTCTCCTGCCCAATCATATTTCTCGACTGTCTCTTTTATTTGTTTTTCCTTTAAAATATGCTTCACATAAAGAATCTGAAGAACAGTGGATATATGTATATGTGTTCATTTCAGTTCAGTTCAGTCACTCAGTCATGTCTGACTCTTTGTGACCCCATGGACCACAGCACACCAGTCCTCCCTGTCCATCACCAACTCCCAGAGTCTACCCAAACTCATGTCCACTGAGTCTGCGATGCCATCCAACCATCTCATCCTCTGTCGCCCCCTTCTCCTCCCACCTTCAATCTTTCCCAGCATCAGGGTCTTTTCCAATGAGTCAGCTCTTCACATCAGGTGGCCAAAGTATTGGAGCTTCAGCTTCAACATCAGTCCTTCCAATGAACACTCAGGACTGATTTCCTTTTGGATGGACTGGTTGGATCGCCTTGCAGTCCAAGGGACTCTCAAGAGTCTTCTCCAACACCACAGTTCAAAAGCATCAATTCTCCGGCACTCAGCTTTCTTTATAGTCCAACTCTCACATCCATACATGACCACTGGGAAAACCATGTATATGTGTAACAGAGTTGTTTCACTGGACACCTGAAACTGACACAACATTGTAAATCAACTATGCACCAACAAAAAAAATTTTAAATATATGTTACAGACCAAATCCGCCTCCGAATCTGCTTTCAGAAAGCTCACTAGACTTTATAACTTGGCTGGCAAGGAGCGACACTGGCCCAGATGGGCAGCTGATAGAACATCCAAGGAAAGAAAAGACTCCGATATCCATGCCCTTGTAACTTGAGCCCAGAGGAGGACATGCATTGAGGTGTGGATGGAGGGCTACTGTGTGTATCAAAAATCCCCATCCAGGTCATGGAGAGATTTGAGATCCCATTGGCTTCAAATGCAGAGAAGACATCTCCCTAAAATAACAGTAAAATGTAAAAGTTCAACTCCACAGGAGGAATCAAAAAGTACCCTCTTCTGGCTGAGGCATCAAATCCCCAAGGCCAGACAAACATATTTTTTGAAAGAATGTGTACTAAGAAAGGCTTCCCTGGTGGCTCAGCAGTAAAGAATCTGCCTTCAATGCAGAAGACACAGGAGGTAGGGGTTTGATCCCTGGGTGGGGAAGATTCCCTGATGTAGGAAATGGCAACCCACTCGTCTTACTGCAGGGAATATCTCATGGACAGAGGAGCCTCATAGGTTATATAGTCCATGAGTCCACAAAAAGTAAGACACAAGTGAGCACTTTAGGACCACTAAGAACATTGACACCTGATATTTCAAATCATACCAATCAATTCCAAAAACCATGCATGCTTGGGTAAGAAAAGCCCATCCAAATGGCACTTTGGACACAAAGTCTTGTAATTTGTCCACATAATCCCCTTGGTTAGTAGCAATTGTTTCAATTTCTTTTCATATTTTCACCAAATCAAGGTCAAATTAAGCTAAGTAAAAGAGGAGAAGGGAAAGGAATAAGTTGTTTCATGAAAATTTTTGAGACGATTAAAAATTTACAGAGAAAGGAATCCATTCCAAGTGCTGTCATGCCGTATCTCCCGGATAAAGGGAGCTTGGATACTTAACTCTAAACCCTGCTTTTTGGGCTATCTGATTACCCTTTATCAGGGACCATTAGTGTCTGATAATAGCAACCAATCCCTTGTTCAGTCAGCCTTAATTTCCTTAAAGGAAAATCTCCTGCTTTGGCATGCAATCCCTCCCCTTGTCCACCTAATGGAATTATGCAAGAGTAAACATACATTTAAGATCAGACCCCAAAAGGCAAAGTCACTTCCCACCTATCCACAAATATATCTTTCCATGTTTCTATCACGAAGCAGTAGCATCTTCTTGCCCCAGGCTTTTCAATAGCATGCAATATTTATTAAGATCATTACAAAAGATGTAGAATGCAAGTCAACGGAACTGGACAAATCTTTTAGCCCAGCCTCTTCCTTTTATAGCTCAGGAAACAGAAGCCCATAGCGTCACAGAGCAATGGTGGTGGTTTAGTTGCTAAGTTGTGCCCACCTCTTGCGACCCCGTGGACTGTAAACTGTCAGGCTCCTTTGTCCATGGGATTCTCCAGGCAAGAATACTGGAATGGATCGCCATTGTAGAGGAATAGTGAAAGTCGCTCAATTCTGTCTGACTCTTTGCGACTCCATGGACTAGATAGATAGGGACCATCTAGACTAGAGTTCCATAGTCCACAGAATTCTCCAGGCCTGGAAAGTAAAGTGGGTAGCCTTTCCTTTCTCCAGGAAATCTTCCCAACCCAGGTCTCCCACACTGCAGGCCAATTCTTTACCAGCTGAGCCACCAGGGAAGCCCTAGAGCAATAGAGGTCAAGTCTAGATTTCTGATTCCCAAACCAGGCTTATTTCTACTAAGACAAATCAACACCCACATCATATCATGTTTGTAGGCAGAAAACAAACTACTGGGACTTCCCTGACCCTCCAATAGTTAAGACTTTGCCTTCCAGTGCAAAGGGTGTGGGTTCGATCCCTGGTGGGATCTCAAGTACCTTGTGGTTGAAAAACCAAAACATAAAGCAGAAGCAATATTGTGAGGCTCAATGAAGACTTTGAAGATGGTCCACATCAAAAAAAAAAAAAAAAAAAAAAAACTTAAAAGAAAAGAAACTATTCATCCTGATTCATTCCAGAAATTTCATCTCACCTTTGCAATTGTGTGTCTTAGGGACTTTATAGACATTTTAAAGAGAATTCTGACTAACTGGGATCCATCACCAAAGAATAAGGGCTGGGGGAGGAAAATCACCTTTGAAATAAATTGTCTGTGGCTTATCAGCCTCTGGTTTAAAATGCAGTCATTCCCTAGTTTCCCCAAAGGAGAAAAAACAGAATATGGACGTAGTGGTGCTAATATCATAGGCAAAGCCAAGAGCTGCCCCGCTGGAGCTCAGACCCTCCTCTGCCTCTGCACGCAGAAACCAAGTTCTATGAGACAGAAAATAACTCAGCCATTCCCATACTGTGTGAATGCTGTTTTTCAGGTAGTTATGTTCCCTTCAGAGGCTCGCCGTATACTTTATTCTGAAAGAGGAAACTAAGCAGATGACTTGGGGAGGCAGAAAAGGGGTGACCAGTAAGGATGCTGGAGGGGCAGTGCCACCTGCAGAGATTAGCCCAAAACTTCAGCAGGAGGAGATGTGTGCCTCATGCTTGTTCATACCCTCTGCTGGTTCAGTGTTAGGAAAGCAAATGGTAAAGAGAGGATCCCACTTAGCAAAGATCTGGGAGAAAGAACCAGAATGTGAGTGCAAGTCAAGTGGGCAAAGCCAAAGTGTTGCTGGTGAGACGAGGAAGAATGTCAAGACACCAACAACACTGGCCATCTGAAACCACATGTCTGCTTCATGTCTGGTAAAGGCAGACGGGATCACCTAGAAAACTGAAACTGTGATGAAGAGAAGAGCTGGGTGTTCAAGATGAGTGGGAAGAGATAAGCAGATAAAAACGAAGAGCCAGAAAATGGCAGATCCTCAGAGCTGACACTGCCAACTCGAATACCATGAATTCTTGAGGACGTATTTCAGCCAGAAAGGCTGAGAAAAAAAGTTTTGATTTAAAATAATTTACAAGGAAAAAAAGAAAACCTTAGATTTCAAAAAACACCTGAGCATGTAGGGGGAAAGAGTTCATTCACCAGGTTCCAACCTAAATTGATGACAGCAACCTCCATCAACACACATCTGACAACTTTTAAATCATATAAAAGAGGAAAAGTGTGTATAAGCATTTAAGCCAGGTGGGGGCAGTGGGGGGAGGGCAAGAGGAAAGAAAAAGAAGTAATCTACAACAGCACAAAAATGAAAGCATCTTCAGGTATCCCTTCCGTAACACTGAAAATAAAGCAAAAATGTAACAGCGATTTTACCTAAATTTAAACTGGAAACAAAGACTGAGATATACACCACATAATCAAGAAATGACTCAAAAAAAAAAAAAAAGACAGTTTGTGACTTGTAGTGAGGACTCATAGTGAACAATGAAATTCCTTATAGATGATTCAAATAAAGATTACAAAAATGCTGTTCAAACTAAATATAAATGTTAAATACCTCTTAAAAATAAAGGATAGAAAAAATATATGTGCTGAATATCAATAATCATAATCTAAAATCACAGATTATATATATTTTTAAATCTCAGAAATGGGAAAGAGAAGTAAAAACACATTATATCTCTTACTTGATACAAGCTTTTTAAAAATGATCTTATTCTTAGTTTTGATTATTATAGAAATACATATTTAAAATTTTTTAACTTAAAAAGTCACAAGTAAAATGAAAACTAGAGTACGTCAACTCAAAATAATAGGAGAATGTACACGTAAAAAATAAAAACAGAAAAAGAACTCAAAAACTTTAGAAAGAAGAAAAAACTTCAAAAATCACAAATAATGTGACAAAAATAAATAAAAACGTGAAAAGATTATCAGGTTGGATTTTTTAAAAATCAAATATATTCTGCTGTCAAGAGATATGATAAAATAAAGTGATCAGGAAAAGAAAAAGAGAGATCAGAAGGTTTATTACATAAATTTTAAGGTAGAATTTACAAAGAAGGAAAGCATGGAAGTGCATTTATTTATGAATTGAATAATTTATTTATGAGTTGAATTCTAAGTAGAATATTAAATGTACAGGACTGGAATTTTATATCAATAAAGATGGAATCCAAAACGAATATACAACAGTAATAAATATCTGTTGATTAACATAGTATCATGAAGCAAAAATTATTAGAAATGAGTGATAATATTTAAGCATAAGAGGAATCTATTGGGCTTCCCTAGTGGC
The DNA here is from genome assembly GCF_027580195.1 of Bos mutus. Taxonomy (NCBI): domain Eukaryota; kingdom Metazoa; phylum Chordata; class Mammalia; order Artiodactyla; family Bovidae; genus Bos; species Bos mutus. The sequence goes on along the minus strand of NC_091617.1, from coordinate 152,578,846 downwards.
TCATTGGTAAAGAATCTGCCCACCAGTGCAGGAGACACAGGTTCAATCCCTGGTCCTGGGAGACCCCAGGAGACCCCACGTACCCACAGCAGCTAAGCCCGTGCGCCACAGCCAACCATTGAGCCTGTGCTCTAGAGGCAGGAGAGGCAACTACTGAGCCACAACCACAGAAGCCCGCACGCCCCAGAGCCCGTGCTCCACAATGAGAGAAGCCACCGCAAGGACGAGGGGCCCCCACTCACCACGACTAGAAAGTCTGCACAGCAACAAAGACCCCAGCACGGCCAAAAATAAGTATGCAAATAAAGTTACAAAAAAGAGGAACCTGCTGCACAGAAATTAGGAAGCACTCTCTTAAATAACCCTTGAACAAAAAATGAACACAAGCCAACAAGTAGATTTTTCCTAAATGAGTAGCATTTTTAACATACCAAAATTTTGAGGTAGGATCAAATAGTTCTCATAGGAAAGTTCACATTTAAATTCTCAGAAAAATGTGTTGGCCTGTGAACAATAATGGAAGGATTTGCAGAAGTAGAACCTGTCATAATTTTTTAAAATAAATAAATAAATTATCTTGGTATTAAAAAAGAATAAAATTAAAAGAACTAAGCCCTTGAGGAAAAAGCCAAGGAGGTAGAAAAAAGTGTTTAGAATTAGTTTTGTTAAACAAATTGTGGAGTTAATAGGTAAGTCCTGGAACTAATTTTTTGGAAAACAAACATACACACACACACACACACACACACACATTTCTATCTACTCAAAAAAAAGAAAATATTAGAAAATGAAAATAAACCTATAGAAAGTTTAAAAATACAGAAATGACCACAAAAGCAAAGAAGGTCTAAAAATACAAAAGCATATTTTGTATAGATTTATGCTCTCCCCTTGAATATCTTCAAGAAATGTTAGATTCTTTTAAGAAAATGTTCATAACAAAAACAAAAGCAAAAACATCTCACTCAGATAAACCAAAACTATGGAAACATTTGAAGTTAACCACAATTTACCTCCAAGAGGTTGCAGACCATAACAGGCTTTTAGATACGCTCTTTTAAATAAAGAATAGATTATTTTTATGATGCATTTCATAAATCATAAATGCATTTCTAAATCATTTCAGAGCATAGAAAATACAGAAAGTTTGCCAACACCACTAATAACACTGATCTAACCCTGAGCGCCAAAGAATTGATGCTTTTGAACTGTACTGTAGGAGAAGACTCTTGAGAGTCCCTTGGACTACAAGGAGATCCAACCAGTCCATCCTAAAGGAGATCAGTCCTGGGTGTTCTTTGGAAGGACTGATGTTGAAGCTGAAACTCCAGTACTTTGGCCACCTCATGCCAAGAGCTGACTCATTGGAAAAGACTCTGATGCTGGGAGGGATTGGGGGCAGGAGGAGAAGGGGACAACAGAGGATGAGATGGCTGGATGGCATCACCGACTCGAGGGACATGAGTTTGAGTGAACTCCGGGAGTTGATGGACAGGGAGGCCCGGTGTGCTGCAATTCATGGGGTTGCAAAGAGTCGGACACGACTGAGTGACCGAACTGAACTGAACCCTGAAAAAAAAATCAGAGAAGAGAAAAACCAACACTGAAATTGTAACATTGATAAAACCCCCAGAATTCACCAAGAAATTGCCTGAAATAAATATTTGAGGAAATGACAGTAGAAAATGATTCATATTGTATGCCTTGATGGATCTTGAACTTAGGGTTCTAAAGAGTTTGTCACTCTGACCTTTGAATTGAATTTTTTTATTTCAGTATAATTGCTTTAGAGTGTGTTAGATTCTACTGTACAATGAAGTGAATCAGTGATATGTATAAGAAGCCACTCTTAAAAATTCAGAAAAGTGGGGGTGCAATCTAGGAGTAGACTAGTGGCTGGTCTGAAGAAAGGATGCAACGTTAGGAATTTGGGATTAACAGACACACACTAATAAATATCCATAGTAGGGAACCAACAAGGACCTGCCATACAACACAGGGAAGACTGGCATTAACAGCATGACCACATTTGCTTTGCACAAAGTGAAGAACAGGTTGGCACTGGTTCAGGAAACCTAAGCTATGAAGTCAGCAAATCCAAATTATTCAGTACAAACGCCCATTTTCAAAAGACGGGCCAGGTCCATAAATATTTCCACAAGCCCATCTACTCAGTGCATAGTTGCCTACCTAAATATTTTAGATGTAGGAAGTGGGGCATCTACTGAGTTAAAAAGCAATTTTTACCCATCTTCTTATATCACAAAGCAATTATTGCTCACTCACCACTTAATTTGTTCTGACAACCTTCTGTCAGATAATACCAATGAAAACAAATGAAAACTAGAAAGAAGAGTTAAGTCTCCTATATGATATATGCTTATGCCAAAAAAGATTAGTTAAAAATCCATCTTCCTCTACCTGAATCCACAGACTGTTTAAGGGAACTGTCAGTAAAATCATTACTAATGAAGTACCAGACTATGCGACACAATGGTTAGAAAGGAAATTTAAAAGATAAATGCAATTGCAGATGTCACAAATTTTTCATTAACAGATGAAGATGCTGGGAAAGTTCACATTTTTGGAACAGCCTATAATCATTACAAGTATTCAGGGCATCAGATTTTATTCGATCCTGTCTTCTCATCCAACTCGCAGCCCTCTCCCTGTGCTCAAACTCCTCCTCCTATATTTGGCATTTGACCTTCCCTATAAAAAATTGGAAAGGGAACTATTATAATCCTGTGTCTCCAACAACCAAGCCCCAAACCTACTCTCTTGGCTAGCATTGTCTGTGGTATTAATAAACCATCCATCTTTGAATTACGAACCATCATCACTCACCCAACTCTTGGAGCATCCCAAAATCCCACCAAGGGGCCCACAAGAAGATAGCTTTCTATGTGACAAGGATGGGGTTTGATCTAAAGATGTACCCCCAACTGCACATCTGGACATTAGGTTCTGGCGTGAGGAATAGACAGCCATGAACTTTATAAAGTAAAGAAAGAAGCAAGAGTAAGCACTGGTAGTGAAGCAGTTTGCAAAGCAGGTTCCAAATGATTGGTCACCTGCCAAAAGACATTCCCACTCATGCCTTTTTCTAGTAACTTGATCTTTTTTCAATAAAGGGGAGCCTTTTTCTTCTTCCAAAGAACAATGAAGAGATATCTCAGAAGGACAAAAGAAGAATTCAGCGTCCCCTGGAACACTTTAATCTCAGGTTCTTTTTACTGCCCAGGTCAACTGGAGAAACCAAATGAAATTCCACAGCTCCACCCTGGAAACTCCTTTCTCCTGAAGTCCAGGAAATGGCCAGCATTTCCCTTCCCCATTTTCTTGGTGCTGATAGAAGGAGCAATTGCATCTCATGCTTGGATGGATGAATTAGTGACTGGAAATTGGCTGGCTCAGTAACTACCTTTCCTAAAAATACCTTAAAAACAAAAACATAAATTCCACAAAGAAACCGATGAAAACCTTCATGGTGAGGAACTATAAACATATAAACCAGCTCAAAGGTGCTAATTTCCCTTTTTTAGTTGTGTTCAATTCAGTTCAGTCACTCAGTCTTGTCGACTCTTTGCAACCCCATGGACTGCAGCACGCCAGGCTTCCCCATCCATCACCAACTCCCAGAGCTTGCTCAAACTCATGTCCATTGAGTCAGTGATACCATCCAACCATTTCATCCTCTGTCGTCCCCTTCTCCTCCCACCTTCAATCTTTCCCAGCATCAGGGTCTTTTCTAAGGAGTCAGTTCTTCACATCAGATGGCCAAAGTATTGGAGTTTCAGCTTCCGCATCAGTCCTTCCAATGAATATTCAGGACTGATTTCCTTTAGGATTGAATGGTTTGATCTCCTTGCAGCCCAAGGGACTCTCAAGAGTCTTCTCCAACACCACAGTTCAAAAGCATCAATTCTTTGGCACTCAGCTTTCTTTATAGTCCAACTCTCACACCCATACATGACCACTGGAAAACCAGAGCCTTGACTAGATGGACCTTTGTGTCCTTAGACGGACCTTAGTTGCGTGCTTGTGTGCGTGCTAGGATGCTCCAGTCATGTCCAACTCTGTGGGACCCTATGGACCATAGCCCCCAGGCTCCTCTGTCCATGGGATTCTCCAGGCAAGAATACAGGAGTGGGATGCCATTCCCTTCTCCCTTCCTGACCGAGGGATAAAATCCGCATCTCCTGCTTTACCTCTAGCATCACCTGGGAAGCCCTTTTTGGTTGCACCAAAAGCCAAAGACAGAATCACATTTGTGAGATTGTTTACAGAGACCGTTGTGCCAACACTGCAATTTGGACTTCACTTCTTGAGTCTGTATGAATAATCTTCCTGTTGCATTGAGTATATTTTTAATTCAGTTCAGTTCATTCGCTCAGTCGTGTCCAACTCTTTGTGACCCCATGAACCACAGCACACCAGGCCTCCCTATCCATCACCAACTCCCAGAGTTTACCCAAACCCATGTCCGCTGAGTCAGTGATGCCATCCATCCATCTCATCCTCTGTCGTCCCCTTCTCCTAGTGCCCTCAACCTTTTCCAGCATCAGGGTCTTTTCAAATGATCAGGGTCTTCTTCACATCAGGTGGCCAAAGTATTGGCATTTCAGCTTCAACATCACATTTTTAATTAGAAGTCATGTAATCCTTGTTCCAGTGATGGGCAATCAGGACTATTTTTCTTTGGGCAAAACTTATAAAGCAAAAGAAGTTAACTCCCTTATGCAGAGGGGAGGGAACCTGGCCAAATACCGAGACCTTGATCTGGACCAAGACTGAGATGGAAAGAGAGCCAAAGCTTTCGACTACAGACTCCTTCCTCTAGGAACCCAACCTGTACCAGTGCAAGGGGATCCAAGAGCCTGTAGAGAAAGGAGAATGCAAAATCCACATTCAGCCAGGAGCAGAGTAGGACTCGAGTCCCACTGGGAAGTTAGTGTGCCAGCTAGGAGCTGAGGAAGAAGACTCATCAAGGGACGGGCTATCCAGGCTTTGGGAAAGATCAGAAGGTAAGATGAGGCTTCAGGTTGCATGAGGGGTAGGCCGGAGACCTGGGTCTCACCGGTACCATTCACCAGTAGAAACGGGCTGTTCAGGGCACTGGTTAGAACAGATTCGAGGACTGGGCAGGACCAAGGCTGTAGCAGACGGTTTCAGCACACATAGCTGGTGGAGGCTGGGATGGACACAAGCATGATGAATCAGAAACACAGGAGCAGCCTGGGAAAATACTTGTGCGGTCCATTTCACAATCGATGCAGAAGCTTTGTAGCCCCCGTGCCTGGAAGCAGTGCTTCAATTACCAGAGCTGCCAGTGAGCTGAGTCATACGTCAAGTGATGCTTTTGCCATGGAATAGCAATCACCCTGAAGCGCATAATTCTTTCATTCGCCAAACACGGACTGAGCACAAGTGGGCAAGATGCTGAGTCTGAAAGTAAGTGGATGGTCATTGTGAAGACACCCATCCTCACAGCATGTAGAGGAAGCACAGAAAGTCTAAGCCCTGACAGTTATCCCCCGCTTTATACTTAACATGGCTTGAGAGTCAAGGTTTACACTGACAACGGCTTTCCATTGACAACAGCCTTCCCAAGGTTCTCTTTGTTTGGTTTGTTTGGAAGTGGGGGTTGTTGCTGTTTTGGTTGTTTGTTCCTTTTACCAAGTCTTATCTTCATGGCTTTTTTTTTTTAATATGCTTTTCTGCTAAATTCACTTTACATGTGGTTGTTTTTGTTTTTTTTTTTCCCCCAACAAGTGCTGTTTTCATAGAGTCATGCACACAAATGCAGCTGTGAAGGACACTTCATGCTTTCTCACTGTTCCTAGGAATAGTATGAGGCACTATGCCATTAAGTCCCTTTTCATAGGAAAAAGCTTCCCGTCATTACCACCTACTCATCTTTTTACCCAGGATGCATAGTCAGTTTTTGAGGATGGAGTGCAAACTCCAGGAGTGACTTGCATTTCCTGTTCAACACCAATGCTTTAGATTCCTAGTTGTTTCCATTATAATGTATCTTAACCATGAATCCACAAAAGACTAGGAACAGATTCCTTCTGCTTAAAGTACTTTTGCAACTTTTGCGATAAATGAAAATAACATTTAAAAGAAATACAACCAAAATGATAAAAAGCCACAAAATTTCAGATTAACTTCATGTTAGTATAGCAGGGGAAAAGTGACCTCTGAGGAAGCTGTGGCCTGAGTCTGACCTGTGGGCTGCTTTATTAGGTGCCACGAGCTCTGTGGTTCTCCCAACACTTGTCTCTACTCAAACTACGATAAGCCTTTGTTTGTACAGCACTAGGTGACAGCCTTGGGCCCTCACGAGGAATCTCGTTGTATATGTCCTGAGTCCAACCCTGCTCTTGCACTGGCATCTGATAATTAATATTAAAGTCTCTACTGTCTTGCTACATCAGGATCTTTTTACCACAAATATGACTAGGCTGCTTATCACCTTCTAATTATTTCATCAGTTTCACATGGAACATTTCCCAGCCACCTCTAACTTCAGCCACCTCTCTGTTCAAAGGCAGGGTGCTAAAACACCTCTCAAAATCAGACTTGGAATTATTGCCCCAGATCGCAATAAGTTTCCAGAATTCATAGAGATTTTAAGTTCTAAAATCAGCACAGAAGGCAAAAAATAAAGTCTGAAGTACCCTTGAACTGTCTTGAGTTGTGAATCAAGCATGAGATCCATGGCTATATCTGTACAACCCTGTGTAGTCATTCTTGGGCTCACTGAGTTTGAGAACCACTGAAACAGACTAGAGAGAAAAATAAAAGGAAGTCTTTCCAGGGAAGTCTGGGTATCCAAACCATCCCACATGTTGAATGGGAGACCAGTGGGAAATTCTGAGTGTTCTTGCTCACTGGGAAAATTCGCTCCATTTTTCTCTAGTACTGAGCTTCCCAACCTAACATGTGTCCATAGAGGCAGTCATGTTGTGATGTCTAAACAAGATGATTTTGGAGTCTCATCCCAGCACAGGTGTGTAAAGTAAGTTGCTAAGTTACATGAGCACATGCACAGTTCTGTTCATTTAACCTTCCATGGTGAGTTCATTGCCTTTTCTTGTTTAGTGCCATTTTTGGCTTATGTCAAAACATAGTCCCCTGAAATCTTCTTTATGCAAAATGTTAATTCTGTTGAAATGGACAATTCTATGTATTTGCTGAAAAACAAAATGAATCTTCTTATAAATCAAGGATTTTATACTGTGCCCAAAGAATAGGACTGCCATCGGGCTGAGATCCAGAAAAAAAAAAAATATATATATATATATATAGTGCATATATATACACACTATATATATATGGCTGAAGTTAGAGGTGGCTTCCCTAGTGGCTCAGATGGTAAAGCATCTGTCTGCAATGCAGGAGACCCGGGTTCCATCCCTGAGTTGGGAAGATCCCCTGGAGAAGGAAATGGCAGCCCACTCCAGTATTCTTGCCTGGAAAATCCCATGGACAGAGGAGCCTGGTAGGCTACCGTCCATGGGGTCGCAAAGAGTCGGACACGACTAAGCGACTTCACTTTCACTTTCATATAGTGTATATAAAGGTACCCTGTGCAAGAGAGAGAGCAAAAAGAATACTTGGTTATTAAGATAGAAAGCCTGAATTTGGCAATAAGGTGTTCATGATCTGAGCCACAGTCAGCTCCTGGTCTTGTTTTTGTTGACTGAATAGAGCTTCTCCATCTTTGGCTGCAAAGAATATAATCAATCTGATTTTAGTGTTGACCATCTGGTAATGTCCATGTGTAGAGTCTTCTCTTGTGTTGTTGGAAGAGGATGTTTGCTATGACTAGTGCATTTTCTTGGCAAAACTCTATTAGTCTTTGCCCTGCTTCATTCCGTATTCCAAGGCCAAATTTGCCTGTTACTCCAGGTGTTTCTTGACTTCCTACTTTTGCATTCCAGTCCCCTATAATGAAAAGGACATCTTTTTTGGGTGTTAGTTCTAAAAGGTCTTTAGGTCTTCATAGAACCATTCAACTTCAGCTTCTTCAGCGTTACTGGTTGAGGCATAGACTTGGATCACTGTGATATTGAATGGTTTGCCTTGGAAACGAACAGAGATCATTCTGTCATTTTTGAGATTGCATCCAAGTACTGCATTTCAGACTCTTTTGTTGACCATGATGGCTACTCCATTTCTTCTAAGGGATTCCTGCCTGCAGTAGTAGATATAATGGTCATCTGAGTTAAATTCACCCATTCCAGTCCATTTCAGTTCGCTGATTCCTAGAATGTCGACATTCACTCTTGCCATCTCTTGTTTGACCACTTCCAGTTTGCCTTGATTCATGGACCTGACATTCCAGGTTCCTATGCAATATTGCTCTTTACAGCATCGGACCTTGTTTCTATCACCAGTCACATCCACAACTGGGTATTGTTTTTGCTTTGGCTCCATCCCTTCATTCTTTCTGGAGTTATTTCTCCTCTGATCACCAGTAGCATATTGGGCACCTACTGACCTGGGGAGTTCCTCTTTCAGTATCCTATCATTTTGCAGATATGCAGATGACACCACCCTTATGGCAGAAAGTGAAGAGGAACTTAAAAGCCTCTTGATGAAGGTGAAAGAGGAGAGTGAAAAAGTTGGCTTAAAACTCAACATTCAGAAAACGAAGATCATGGCATCTGGTCCCATCACTTCATGGGAAATAGATAGGGAAACAGTGGAAACAGTGTCAGACTTTATTTTTGGGGGCTCCAAAATCACTGCAGATGGTGACTGCAGCCATGAAATTAAAAGACGCTTACTCCTTGGAAGGAAAGTTATGACCAACCTAGATAGCATATTGAAAAGCAGAGACATTACTTTGCCAACAAAGGTCCGTCTAATCAAGGCTATGGTTTTTCCTGTGGTCATGTATGGATGTGAGAGTTGGACTGTGAAAAAAGCTGAGCACCGAAGAATTGATGCTTTTGAACTGTGGTGTTGGAGAAGACTCTTGAGAGTCCCTTGGACTGCAAAGAGATCCAACCAGTCCATTCTGAAGGAGATCAGCCCCGGGATTTCTTTGGAAGGAATGATGCTAAAGCTGAAACTCCAGTACTTTGGCCACCTCATGCAAAGAGTTGACTCATTGGAAAAGACTCTGATGCTGGGAGGGATTGGGGGCAGGAGGAAAAGTGGACGACAGAGGATGAGATGGCTGGATGGCATCACCGACTCAATGGACGTGAGTCTGAGTGAACTCCGGGAGTTGGTGATGGACAGGGAGGCCTGGTGTGCTGCGATTCATGGGGTCGCAAAGAGTCGGACATGACTGAGTGACTGAACTGAACTGAACTGAAGATAGAAAGGCTAAAATATGATAACAGATTTGTTGCCCTTAATCAAACCAGACCAACAATCAGCATATTTTGTCTCCACGATTTTCCAGGAAACCTTTTAAGATCATACATTTTGGTCCTCTTAAAGATATATGGCCTCTATAAACATGGCTTCCCTAGTGGCTCAGAGAGTAAAGAATCTGCCTGCAATGCCTGAGACTGGGCTCAATTCCTTGGTTGGGAAGATCCCCTGGAGAAGGAAACGGCAACCCACTTCAGTATTCTTACCTGGAAAATCCCAGGGACAGAGGAGTCTGGAGGGCTACAGTCTATGGGGTCACAAAGAGTCGGACACAACTGAGTGACTAACACACACACGCAAATATTCGGTCTTAAGAACCAAAATGAGTGATTTGATAGAATATATTGCCCTGGCAATACCTACTCAGTTCTGGCCTCCTGTCCTCAAGAGGATTTTTTGTCTTATTTTAATTGGCTTTGCTCCTTCTAGAGCCACCTGGAGCTGATCACCCCACTCCCATCCAAGCCTGATCTTCCCCCGGCCACTATGCCCCCACCCATTCTAGTTGTCCCACTAAGAAACCTGGAAGTTCTCCCTTAACTGCACATCCAAGCAATCACCCAGCCCTGCTATTCACCCTGGGGAAGAGCCCAGCAGACGTCTCCTCACCTGCATTGCCAGGATCTTGGTCCAGGCCATCTACATCACCCACCTGAACTATTGAAATGTCCTCCTAATTGTGTCCACTCTCATTTCCTACCAACCTGCTCTCCACACAGCAGCAGAATGAGCTGAAAAGGAAATCATGTCCCCTTCTTGACCTTTGAATTTACTGTCTTTTCCCCCCAGAATCATGATGGAATCCATCCCCTACTGCCAGCCATGTTCCTCAATATCTGGTCCCAGCCACCCTCTCCAGCCTCCGCAGGGGCACTTTCCCCCACTCACCACATCAGGCCGCTCTCTGATTTTCTAAGGCCCTGCTCTGTGCCTTTGCAGGGGCTTCAGCCTTTTTGATCCTTGGCCTGGGGGTGCTTTTCCCTCCCAGGAAGCCAGGACCCTCCCTATGCCTCCAGACTGCTTTGCTTCCTAGCCCGTCTCACAGTGTGGTCAGTAGAAAAAAGGCTCTCCAAAGATGTCCACTCCCTAACCTTTGGAACCTGTGAATATGCTGTCTTAGAGGGCCAAAGGGAGTATGCAGATTTGATTAAGAATCCTGAGATGGAGAGAGATTGCCCTGGCTTATCCAGATGAGCAAAACACGATCACATGAGTCCTAAACAGTAGAGAACCTTTCTCACCTGGAGTCAGAGAGAGACATGAAGACAGAGATGGGTCAGAGAAACATGACGGGTTGGCTTTGAAGATGGAGGGAGGAGCTGTGAGTCAAGGATTGAGGGCGGCTTGAAAGTGGCAAAGGCAAGGGCGTGGAATTCCCCCTGGAGACTCCAGGAGGAATGCTGTCATGCCCACAACTTGGCTTTAGCCTGACGAGACCCGTGTTGGACTTCTGACCTCCACAGCTTGGAGATAAATGATTTGTGTTGTTAAAGCAGCCATAGGAAACCAGCACACACAGCATTTGTGGTACTTGTCATCCCTGTAAGATTAGTAATTACACCGTGCGGTGGTTAAAAACACAGGCTCTGGAATCAGACAGGCAGAGTCAAGCTCGCACTGTTCGTCTCACCAGCCAGGTGGCTTTAACCAGTTAACCTAGCCAACATTGTTGCTGTTCAGTGGCTAAATCGTATCCGACTCTTTGCGACCCCAGGGACTGCAGCACACCAGGCTTCCCTGTCCTTCACTATCTCCTGGAGTTTGCACAAATTCATGTCCATTAAGTCGGTGATGCTATCCAACCATCTCATCCTCTGCCGCCCCCTTCTCCTCCTGCCCTCAATCTTTCCCAGCATCAGGGTCTTTTCCAATGAGTCAGTTCTTCACATCAGGTGGCCAAAGTACTGGAGTTTCAGCTTCAGCATCAGTCCTTCCAATGAATATTCAGAGTTGATTTCCTTTAGGATTGACTGGTTTGATCTCTTAACAAATATGCTAAGCTTCAATTCCCTGATCTGTAGAAAGAGAATAATAATGCTCATCTCCAAAGGTGGCCATGAGGACTCAGTAATATAATATGAAGAAGTATTTAGCATAGTGACTAGCACAGAGTAAACCTTTAGTAACTGGAGGCCACAATCAGTATTACAATTCATTATCTAATTATTTCTTTTTGCCTCCAAAGATCTAAACTCTGTGAAGACAAGCACTACGATTTGATTGCTCATTGCTGTGTTTCCAGAGACAAACACAGAGCTGGATGGAGTAAGTGATGAACACAAAAATGAATGGATAAATGAATGAATGGATGGATGGTTGGATGAATTTATTTATATGAAAACACTTTAGGCTTAAAAAGTGAGTTTGGGCTTCCCTGGTGGCGCAGTGGATCAGAATCCACCTACCAATGCAGGGGATATGGGTTCGATCCCTGGTCCGGGAAGATTCCACGTGCCATGGAGCAACTAAGCCCGTGCGCCATGACTACTGAGCCCATGTGCTGCAACCACTGACGCCCACACACCCTAGAACCCTGTGCTCCACAACAAGAGGAGCCACTGCATTGAGAAGCCCACACACGACAACCAAGAGCAGCTCTCCCTCCCTGCAGCTAGGGAAAGTCCACACGAAGCAAAGACCCAGGGCACCCCCCAAAACAATAATAAATAAATAAAAGCTTTTTTAGCGTGAGTTTTGTCCTATCAGTGGCTGACACAGACATGGGGACCAAACCCAGATCTAGCCTGAGAACTTTTGCTCTCAAACAGACAGAGACAGAAGACCATCTTCCATCCTTGCCTGGGATGCCAAACTCTATTATAAAACATCCACTTGAGAAAAGTATCAAATGTTTATTTCTTTTACAGATAGCACCCAAACATTTCCCAAATGGCTTCTGAAATCAGTCCTGTGCTTTTTTTTTTTTTTTTTTACAGTTTTAAATGTTTCCAAAGTCTTCTGAAATTTGTAGTGATTGACACAGGTTTTTGGATTCAGTAATATTACCACTCACATCACATTTTCTCCTGATTTCCAGTCTTTTGTGGTCTCCTTGATTAGTAAGGCACTTGATTTTATCTTTTAAAGAAGGCCTTTGAATGTAGCAAAAATGTTGAAATGATTCATCCATCATAAGAAAAGACTTCAAAGAGTTGCAAGTTAAACTTCAGAATTCTGAGGAGCACAGGAGACAGTCAACTTCTTATATTTCAACTTCAGGACAATGAGCCTAGCAGAGAATTTTGCTAAAAATGCCTAATGAGCATGTTAGTCACATCTAAAAATCATCTGTCGTCCACATGTTCACATTCATACAGATACAGTGTGTGCATTTCATCAGACATCCATTTATTATGTAGCAAGATACAGTTTAGGCTACTCATTTCCACTCATCCATTCCCTGAACGTCAGAGACCACTATAAGAGAAAAACAAAGTGAATTCCTTAGGGTGGGAGCCATGCCTGACCAAAACCAGAGAAAGGCATGGCACCTGATTCAAGCTTTGTCTACATAGGCTTCAGTTGGAAACATAAAGTTGATTTCCATCAAATGATTATTTTTAAATCGACAATTCAGAAATGCCTCTCTTTCATACGTCTATGAATTCTACCTTATGTTTTCAAAGCAAGCATTTGGACTCAGTTTTTAAAAGGACAAAAGATATTCAGTGTGTATTTAGTGTTAGAAAAGATTTTAGGAATGAGACTGAAGACTGAAAAATGAACACACAATAAAAAAAGAACTCTCATTTTAGTAGGCCTTAAAAGTTCTCATCACAAAAAGAAAACATTCTATAACCATGTATTGTGACGGATATTAACTAGACATCGCGGTGACCATTTCAAAATGCATTTAATTGAACTCATTGTGTTGCACACCTGAAACCAATATAGTGTATGACAATTATATCTCAATTTATAAAAAAAAAAGAAGAGAAAGAAAGATCTCTTTTTGCAACATACGTTTAAAGTATGTAGTTTTCCATTTCTTGCATGAACTTAATGAGGGACTGCTAAATGGAGGGACTGTGAAATACGAAATGTGACGAAACACATTCCTGGTGTCCACAAGCCCAAAGGAAAACAGGTACCCACATGCCCATTATGCTAGGCAGGTTGCATTAAACAGCAAACCGTACATGCATAGAGACGCCAAAGAAAAGGCAATCAGGGATCCTTCAAATGATATTTCCATTTAAATCAGATTTTAAGAGATAAGTAGGACTTCGACACCCAGAGAAGAAGACCCCAACAAAACCACTACGACCACCGGCAAAAAGCATGAGATGGATGGCGCGGCTCTAAGGCAGCAGGTCGCTGGCGGGTGGGGTGAGTGGACACCGGAAGTTAGGGGGACTGACAGCACCCGCCATGAAGGTGGTGAATGAGGACCAGGTGGTAAAAAGCTTCAAATGTTTTGCTAGAGAGTTAGGCCATTTCTCTGCAGAAAAAGGGTACAGAGCAGGTTTTGACCGAAGTATGTTGGGGTGGGGGGGCTTCCCTAGTGGTCCAAAGGTTAAGAAGTCACCTTCTGATGCAGGGGGTGCAGGTTCGGTCGCTGGGCAGGGAAGTAAGATCCCACATGGGGCGACCAAGCCTGTGTGTGGCAACTATGAGCCTGCCCTCTCTAGAACCCATGCCCCACAAAGGGAAGTCCTTATGCCAGGACTACAGAGAGACCGTGCTCCAAAACGAAGACCCAGTGCAGCCAAAAATTTAATAGAAAAAAAATATGTTAGGTGAATCCACTAGGAAGCCCAAGGACAAAAGTTGGAAAGAATGGGGGTGGAAAGATTTACTAGGAGATGGGAGTTAGGGGTACCAGCTGACGTGAAAATTAGGTGGGCCTCAACCTGAAAAAGCAATGGGGGCTACAGGAAAGAGAGTGGGTAAAATCCAACACTATGTCAGTATCTGGTAACATTATCCAGGGAGCAAACAAGGATTCAAAACTTTTACCCTGGGAGAGGTGGAGAAACAGGAATGGTGTCAAGGAGAAAAAACTCAAGAGAAAATAAACATTTTTGCAAACAGTTGATGTTCCCTTTACCAAAAAAAAAAAGTGATGTCTGATTTGAGTCTTAGAGTCTTAAGTTTCACTGGTTAAAAAGAGAAAGAAAAGAAGAGACACAGTCTAGCCAGAAGGAAAAAATATGAGTAAAGCCACAGAAGCGAGAACTCCGAGGACGTCAAAATAGGAAGGAAGAACGGACGGAGACATAAAATAGGACCACGTAGCAGGATGGCGCAGAGAGAGGCAAATGTGAGAAATATTTAGGAGCAAAATCAATAACATCTGATGATGTGGGGGATAAAGGAGACGGGGGAGTCAGGAAAGTATCTCAGGTTTCAAGCTTAAGTGACCCCTGGGATTTCACTCCCACATTGGAAATGGAGAATCGACGCGGAGAAGGTGACAAATGGGGGAAAGATGATTGATGCCACTTGGGCCGGTGCTGCGTCTAAGGGGTCTGGGAGACAGGGGCACAGTTTCCACCGGGAGATGAAGACACAGAGCTGAGCCTTGGGAAGCGAAGTGCTGGTGTGATAATAAAGATGTAAGGGACATTCGGATGTTGGCAGTAAATAAAACCACTCATGTCGGGGGTGTCACTTTGAGAGAGCAAAGAGGCAAGCACATGTTACCTATCTCTCTCTGCAGACAGGAGACCCCCAAACCGAGCACCACTTAGATTAGAAGAAATCGTCTTAAAGTAGTGTCATAAAGAGACATGACTTTTGTAAGATCAAGGAGAACTAGCAACTGTGGCAAAGGACAGCGCCCAATTCATTCATTAGCATGCTGCTTATTATTCCACTGACCATTTTCAACATCGGGATGAGCAAAAAAAAAAAAAAATGCCTTTCATTAATCCCTGCCGATAAGTGGAAAAATATTTTACTATCTTATTAATATCTTTAATACCTTATTAAAATATCTTTTAATATCTAGGACCACGCTCCCTACTTTCTGTACCCGATGTTTCATTGTAATCAGCGCTCACACGTCAAACGTTCCAATACGGTACAGCAATCTGAGAGGCAATGCCATTTAAGAAACGTATCCATGGAATGCTCTGCCTGAATACGAGAGGGTTCTTCATCCCATTCATAAAAAATTGAAGAATTTGGGTCTCCTTGATGAACAAAAACCTGATTTGGGGAAACTAAAAGCATCTTATGCTGGCGAATCAGCAGCAGGCTAACTGACATCCACAGTGGAGGGGTCCCACGCACAGAACTCTCTTTTCGAGACTTACATGAAAAGGTAGCAAGTGAATGACATCACCTTAAAAGGAGGCTCTCCGCTGAGCTGACACCACATTTAACAGAAGCCTGAGATACGGAGCAACTCAATCAGCTCGAATCCGCACGGCGGCAGAACCTGATCAGACAGGAATTCTTCCTCCTGGAGCTCAATCAAAGAATAAACGTCTAGAACCTCTGGGTCTTCAATTATTAAATGGAGCAACTTATGTAACCAAAACCGAATAACCTCGCAGGTTGGCTGACCACCCTTCGAGACAGAAACACCCAATAGTATAACCGGTGAAACTGATCCGGGCTCCAAGGCCGGGAGAGCAAGAGAGAGAAGGAGAGTCTCGGGCCGCCTTCCACCCTTAATTACAGGATACGGTGGCTCACTCGCCGGCTCCCCGCCCCAAGGTTTCTATCTCCCCGGTCCCCTCTGCCCGCCTGCCCACCCCTCTGGGGAGGCTGTGTCCTTCTTTCCTTTCTTGTGTCAGATTTCGGGCTGACACGTGGTAATTGATTCCGTTGCTGGTTAGACGGGTGTTAAGTGGGAGGGATGGAGTTTCAGTGAAAACAAATAGCACTTCATGGGTCTGACCTTTCCTCTTTGGAGCTTTTGTTGTGGTCGGCTCTGGGATGTGCAAGCTTAAAAACTCCGTGAGCCCGTCGTGTCTGTGTCTGCAGCTCCCCGGATTCACCTTCATCAGCTCCCAAAATGCCGATGACAGCTAGACGGTCTCAGTGTTGCCCCTGGCTTGATGACAGCCCAGCAGCAGGTGGAGGCTCCGAGAACTGGTGTCTAAGACAGCGATGGCTGAGCGTGGCCAGAGTCTTCCAGGACAGCAGCGCTTTGTGGAGAAGACTTCCATTCGGGGGATAATAAGAAGAAAGTTTTTAATGACAAGACGGCTGGTCCAAGCACTGTTCCCCATCATCCTTGGTGCAGTTTCGATGTTCTGCTCCATCTGCCAGAAGGAGGCATCACCACTGAGCCTTCAGTTCAGTTCAGTTCAGTTCAATCGCTCAGTCGTGTGCAACTCTTTGCAACCCCATGAACCGAAGCACGCCAGGCCTCCCTGTCCATCACCAACTCCCAGAGTTTACCCAAATTTATGTCCACTGAGTCGGTGATGCCCTCCAACCATCTCATCCTCTGTCATCCCCTTCTCCTCCTGCCCTCAATCTTTCTCAGCATCAGGGTCTTTTCAAATGAGTCAGCTCTTCACATCAGGTGGCCAAAGTATTGGAGTTTCAGCTTTACCACCAGTCCTTCCAATGAACACTCAGGACTGATCTCCTTTAGCATGGGCTGGTTGGATCTCCCTGCAGTCCAAGGGACTCTCAAGAGTCTTCTCCAACACCACAGTTCAAAAGCATCAATTCTTCGGTATACTCAGCTTTCTTTATAGTCCACCTCTCACATCCATACATGACTACCGGAAAAACCATAGCCTTGACTAGATGGACCTTTGCTGACAAAGTAATGTCTCTGCTTTTTAGTCCCATGTGAAGTTCAAAGTGAGCCCAATAAAATGCATATTTGGAGGTATTTGTCACGGGGGTTCTCTGCATTTTTCAGATCCCTTTTGGGACTGAAGGGTGGAGTTCTGCAAGACTGGAAGGGTTTGTCCATCCTCTGCAGACACTGACCTTGGCTGGAGAGAGCCACCTTGCACAAGATCACACCCTTTCCTGAGAAAGCTGGAACCCAACAACCGAATGACAGGTCCGCAGCATGACAGCCTGACCACCTGCTCCAACTCAGCATGTCTCTGATGGCCATGCCAGCTTCTGTGGGACTGCAGCCACCTGGTCCCACTTCTCCTCTGCCCCCTCCTGCTTCTTCCCTTGCTGAATCACAGGCGTGTCCCTAACAAGCAAGCATGCTTAGTGCCCCTCCCAGTCTGCTCCCAGAACCCACCATTGCAGGAGAACACAACTCAGCTCATAACAACACCCTGAGAAGAATTTCAAGAGGCAGTTTGAGCGTGGTGGCTCTTGGAAGCTTGGAATGAGTGACGCTCACACTAAATGAGGTAGAAAGGCCAGAAGTGCATGAGGAGCATCAAGGGAAGACTCAAAAGGCTCAGGGAAGTACGCAACAAGAGCGACACACCTATAAGGCCAGAAGACCCAGCAGGTGCTGTACATGGAAAGGCCCAGAGCGTGCTGCATTTACTAAAACAACAAGGAGTGCGCTGGTGAGGATGCTGGTAACAGCACCCCTGAGAATCCCAGTGGGCACCATTCTCTGTAGGGCAAGGCTGCTGGACGGAGCCATCATTACAGAGGTGGGCCCACTGGGGACCACGAGGATCAGTTCAGTTCAGTCGCTCAGTCGTGTCCAACTCTTTGCGACCCCATGGACTTCAGGCCTCCCTGTCCATCGTCAAGTCCCAGAGTTTACTCAAACTCATGTCCATTGAGTTGGTGATGCCATCCAGCCGTCTCATCCTCTGTCATCCCCTTCTCCTCCTGCCTTCCATCTTTCCCAGCATCAGGGTTTTTTCAAATGAGCCAGTTCTTTGCATCAGGTGGCCATAGGGGATAGTAGAAGCCAAAATATTAGAGACCAGGCGGCCATGATCAATTATCAGATGCCAGATAATTATCCTACTGGAGAACAAGGCCGGAGTGCGTCCTCTGGGGGTCATGCAGGCATGGATCAGAGATGAGAGAACAGCACCCCGAGAGCCCAGGCAGAGCAACCACCCAGTACACTGCTCAATCTACTCCATCAGAAGAATCGACACTGGACGATCAGGAAGCTGGGTGAACAGACCCATCCACAGTCATCACCCCAGTTCCCAAATCCACAATAGGAACAGACATACCTGATGGTTGCCAATGTCTATACAGATAAGAGCCATCATATTGCAGAAGGTTAAGAGGAAGTGGCTCAAACTGCTCCCTACCCCAAGCAACTAGTAAATCAAAAACAATATCTCTCCTCCCCACCACTGTACCCAGAAGGTCATTCTCTACATCTGAGTGTCTATTCCTGACCTGCAAATAGGTTCATCTGTACCATTTTTCTAGATTCCACACTAACACATATTTGTTTTTCTCTTCCTGACTTATTCCACTCTGTATGACAGACTCTGGGTTCATCCATATCACTACAAATGACCCAATTTCATTACTTCTTTTACTAATATTCCATTATATATATGTGTGTGTGTGCTACATCATCTTTATCCATTTATTGACACATATACACTCCCATGTGTAATATGTAAAATTAGTAAAATGTATAAAATGGCCAATACTTTGGCCACCTGATGCGAAGAACTGACTCATTGGAAAAGACCTTGATGCTGAGAAAGATTGAAGGTGGAAGGAGAAGGAGACGACAGAGGATGAGATGGCTGGATGGCATCACCGACTCAGTGGACAAGAGTTTGAGTAAACTCCGGGAGCTGGTGATGGACAAGGAGGCCTGGTGTGCTGCAGTCCATGGGGTCGCAAAGAGTCAGACACAACTGAGCAACTGAAATGAACTGAACTGATGTGTGAAATAAACAGCTAGCAGCAAGCTGCTATATAGCAAGGGAGCTCAGCTCAGGGCTCTCTGATAACCTAGAAGGGTGGGATGGAAGTGGGGTGGGAGGGAGGCTCAGGAGGGAGGGGATATATGCCCACTGATAGCTGACGCACATTGTTGTACAGCGGAAACTAACACAACATTATAAAGCAGTTATATTCCATTCAAAAAATAAATTTAAAACCAAATCTTGTCCCGGGGTAGGGAGAAGGTGGGCTTTGGATTTTATTTATTCATTTATTTTTAATTAATTTATTTTGATCTGAGGATAATTACTTTACAATATTGTGATGGTCTCTGCCATACATCGACATGAATCAGCCACGGGTATACACGTGTCCCCCCATCCTGAACCCCCTCCCACGTCCCTCCCCACCTTGTCCCTCTGTGTTGTCCCAGAGCAATGGCTTTGGGTGCCCTGCTTCATCGAACTTGCACTGGCCATCTATTTTACACATGGTAATGTGCACATGTTGCAATGGTGTCCTCTCAAATCATTCCCCCCTCACTTTCTCCCACAGAGTCCAAAAGTCTGTTCTTTACATCCGTGTCTCCTTTGCTGCCCTGCATGTAGGATCATCAGTACTGTCTTTCTAAATTCCATATATATATATAGAGAGAGAGAGAGAGAGCTTAGAACCCTTCAAGACCTATAGGGTATAGGGTATGGCCTCTATCATATCACCATTTAATTATTTAGTCTGGTCCCTGCAGAAATCATATGAGTTCTGGAGGATGACAAGCTCCCGCAGATTTAAACAAGCAGCAGCCCACGGCTGGCACTGGAGTTTCCTTGTCAGATAGTGTCTCTTTACTTAAACACAGGCTCTGGTACATAGCATGCAACCTTTGATCTGATGACTCTGTCCTTTTCATCCCTATCAAAAATGAGGATCAGAAACAGTTCACAGTTGCTGAGAACAGACAACTGTATTCACTTACAGTGTTGACCCAAAGTGAAAGTGCAGATGTTAGTCACTCAGTCATGTCTGACTTTTTGTGACCCCATGGACTGTGGTCTGCCAGGCTATTCTGTCCATGGGACTCTCCAGGCAAGAATACTAGAGTGGGTTGCCATTTTCCTCCTCCAGGGGATCTTCCTGATCCAAGGATCAAACCCAGATCTCTGTGTCTCCTGCATGGGCAGGTGGATTCTTTACCACGGCACCACCCGGGAATCTCTTAGGTATCCCACTGTTATTGCTGCAAAGTCGCTTCAGTGGTGTCTGACTCTTTGTGACCCCATGGACTGCAGCCTACCAGGCTCCTCTGTCCATGAGTTTTTCCAGGCAAGAATACTGGAGTGAATTGCCACATCCTCTTTCAGAGGATCTTCCCAACTCAGGGGTTGAAGCCCCCTGCATTGGCAGGTGGTTCTGTACCACTAGCACCACCTGGGCAGCCCTTCAGTATCCCAGACCCCCATGTTATTCTCCATTCTTGCATCAGTGCCTCTCCTTAGCTCATACTTAAGGCCACATGGAAGGTTCATTATGACCAGCTGATGGAGATGGAAAATGCCCAAGCTTGATGTATCCATGAGTCAGATAAATATGAAGTGAGTGAAAGTGAAAGTCGCTCAGCCACGTCCGACTCTTTGTGATCCCATGGTCTATACAGTCCATGGAATTCTCCAGGCCAGAATACTGGAGTGGGTAGCCTTTCCCTTCTCCAGGAGATCTTCCCAACCCAGGGATCGAACCCAGGTCACCCACATTGCGGGCGTGTTCTTTACCAGCTGAGCCACCAGGGAAGCCCTGAATATGGAGACACAAGCCAAAGATAGCCAGTGGCCATGGAACAGCCTCATTCAAGTGGTAGCCTTGAGAGATCTTGATTAAAAGAAGTCGCCCCAATGGTCAGGGCTTTGGAAGGAGCACACTCTGTGCTAAAGGGGAATTGGAAGTCAGCAGTGTACAAACAGCTTTAGCTTCTTTAGAGTGATTGGACTTGAGTAGACAGCTACATCTCTGGGTAGTTTATGTTTCTGGCATCCAAACTGAGCATCAGAACCACCTATAAAGCTTTTAAAGAATACAGATCCCTAAAACCACCTCAAAATTCCTGAAACAAATATCCCAGATTTGGAGTTCATAAGTCTATATTTGGAAAGCCTGGCATGCTACAGTCCATGGGGTCACAAAGAGTTGGACATGACTCAGCAACTGAGCAACAAGTCTATATTTTATGTAAGATCCTTAAATGATTCTGATACTGCTTGTCCTTGAACTGATGTTTGAGAAACATTTGTATGCGTAATTAGCAATGCCACAATAAAGAGCAAAAGTATTGACAATTAATGCAAGCACACGACTAGCCCTATTGTGCTAATCATTCCACAACATATAGATGTCAAATCATCACACCATACACCTCAAACTTACAGTGTTATCCAGATGCAGATGCAGATGACACCACCCTTATGGCAGAAAGTGAACAAGAACTCAAAAGCCTCTTGATGAAAGTGAAAGAGGAGAGTGAAAAAGTTGGCTTAAAGTTCAACAGTCAGAAAACTAAGATCATGGCATCCAGTCCCATCACTTCATGGCAAATAGATGGAAAAACAGTGGAAACAGTGGTGGTTTAGTCACTAAGTCATGTCCGACTCTTGCAATCCCATGGACTGTAGCCTGTCAGGCTCCTCTGTCCATGGGATTCTCCAGGCAAGAATACTGGAGTGGGTTGCCATCTCCTTCTCCAGGGATCTTCCCAACCCAGGAATCGAACCTGGGTGTCCTGCATTGCAGGCAGTGTTATAGGTCAGTTAAACCACATCAAGTGGGAGGAAAAGAGGAAAAAGAAATCAAATTATTTAAAAACCAAGTACATGTGAGACTATGTCAACTTTTTAATTCTCACGAGCACCCCCACAAGGTATGCGGTATTATTAACGCCATTTGGTAGATAAGAACAATGAAGTGACATGACTTACTCAAGGTCATATAGCAAGTGAAGGAAGGAGGAAGGTAGTATTTGAACTTAGTCTGACTCTAGATTCCCTGTGTTTTATGGTGATGCCCGGTGGAAAAGGCAGTAAAGAAAAGTGAAGAGGGAGAAAAATCTCTAAACCACAAGCAGGTACAGCTTGCAGGGCCAATTCTGTATTTACCTTAAATGAAGACAAATTGTTTTCCCAAATAGTTTAACTTCATTGTCCCCTTACAATAGCGTGTGAGCTCCATCTAGTGGTTAGGCAAGTCTGCTCAGTGAGTAACTAAGCAAGGTCAACTGAGAGGAACAAAAATATTGTTATTAAAATTTAATAGGTGATATTAATAGTTTCCAATTCCTGGGTGAATGAATGCCAATACCAGAAGGATACAGTAAGGATATAGAAAGAATTTCCCTGGTGGCTTAATAGTAAAAATCTGCCTGCTAATGCAGGTGACACGGGTTCAATCCCTGGGTCAGGAAGATCCCCTGGAGAAAGAAATGGCAACCCACTCCAGGCAAGTATTCTAGCCTGGGACATCCCATGGACAGAGGAGCCTGGCAGGCTCCAGTCCATGGGGTTGCAAAAGAGTCGGACATAACTTAGTGACTACACAAACACAAGGGTATAAAGATGAGAAAAATAATAAAAACAGGTGAAGTCAATAATAGCTGTGGAAATGATGTCAGACCAGGTTTTGGTTTTTGCTTTTTAATGAAAAGACAACAGTAATAAAATATAAAAGAGAAAAAGCCATATGGCAAATCATTTTTAAGCTTACATCCTTAGAATGAGTTTACTACACTCACACACTAGAAGCTTTTCATCACCAGTCACTTTTTCCAGGACTTACCTTTGGTCAGCATCCTTTGCCTGTCCAAGTGTTAAGATACCATCTGCTCCCATCTTTACTGCACAAGATCTCATGGCCACCCACAGGATGAAAAGTGCTGGAAGTTTAGAAGCCAATGGTTTATCTTCTCCCCGATGTCCACAAGATTCATCTTCTCTCAAGATCTATTGAACCCAGATACAGAGAGGCAAGGCAGGGTGGTACTGAATGTACACAGTAAGAGTCAGTTCACTGTGTGGGGAGCAGACCCTGAAAGAAGGTAGAAAGGGCCATGAATGGGAGATGATGTCAAGGTCCAGGAATCACTACCCAGATCCAGAACCAGGGCATAACGTTTGGAAGACAGAGGGGTGGTTCTGTGGATAGAGTCTGGCCTCCCCAACCTCTGACAAGCTTTCTTCCCATCACCCTAAAAGCATCAGGGTTCACCCTACAGGGTCTTCAACACTCATATTCAACTTTGCATGCCTCTTTAGAAGGATTCATTTCAGGAACAAATGTTCTCCTAACGCATTCATGCATGCATGCTCGGTTGTGGCCAACTCTTTGCAACCCCTCAGACTATAGCCTACCAGCCTCCTCCATCCACAGGATTTTCCCAGCATGAATGCTGGAGTGGGTTACATTTTCCTCCACCAGGGGATCTTCCCGACCCAGGGACTGAACCCATGTCTCCAGCATTGGCAGGTGGATTCCTTACCACTGAGCCACCTGGTTCTCCTAATACAAACGTTGAAAACATGATGCTAATTGAAAGAAGCCAGACATAAATGGTATATATTGTATGATTCCATCATTATGATATATCCTGCATAGGTGAATCCATGGAGATAGCAGGGACTGGGGAGACGGGAGGAAGAGGAAGAAAATGCTTAAAGGGTAAAGGGTTTTTACTTTGGAGCGATGAAACTGCTCTGGAACTCAACAGAAGTGTTGGTTACACAACACTGATATTGTACTAAATGCCACTGAATGTTTTCACTTTGGTTAATTTTATGTTATTTGAATTCTGCCTTCTGTGGCCAATCCAAGAAGTATCACTTTTTTTTTAATGATCTTTTGACTTAGAATTTTAGGCCAGGGTATTTTGAATTTTGAATTTTGGTAAGAATTGTTTTTAAGATTTCGTTAAAGACCTCAGGCCCCCCTTTAAAGTGAGAAGATTATCAGAGCTTCTGTGTGAACAGGATCTTAATAGCGAGAAGACAGAGAAAAAAGATGTCACCACGGCTCCTGGGAGGGAAAACAGAGCTCGTTCTTAGCAGCGAAATTGTTCGTAAAAGAAGATAGAAAACAAGCTACTCCCACTTCAGATCCGCACTTTGTAACAGGGTCTATGTTTAGATGGGCGGGATAGGATTCCCGACAAGAATCGGGGAGGTTCTTGTCTCTGGGGAGTTCCCAGCTTCCTGCTCCTAGGGCACAAGAAACCCAGAGTCCGGAAGAACCCAGCGCTTCATCGGCAAATCTTTCTCTTGAGAAGCACCGAGGCAATCAGCAATTGGCCGACAAGCATAAATTCCAGACACACACCCAGTTAATGAAAACCACACACACACACACAAACTAGAGATATTTTCTACCTGCCAGTGACAATCTGGAGCAGGAAAAGCAGATGGAAAATAGCCTGGGGAGTGGGGACCGACTTTATTCTGAATATTCTACATCTAAGGGGGAATTGAGTTTCTCAAAAATAAAGACTTTCAGTTTACAAACAAACTGTTTTTGCCAAAATGAATTATTTCTTTTAGGTGCTTTGGGAAAACTTCAGAGTGCTCCGGTTTGGGGGCCAAAGACACCCGCATGTTGCAATCCTAAACCTTTGGCAGTGACAAAAACATGTTTGCAAGTGGAAAGTTTTCAGAGCAGGGCTTTTCGTGTTGTTTTGTTTGGGTGTGTGTTTGTTTGCCTGTTTGGTGCCAAAGGATTTCCTCCACCTCTTCCCAGAACCAGGGAGCGGGAGTCAGCACTCCATTTGGGATGTTGGCCCCAAAACACCTGTACCCCAAGTTTGTATATCCCCAGCGCCTTGAGGCAAGAAAAGCAGTCAGGAAGCTTAAAGAACACCCTGTTCCTGCCTTCACACTGAACATGAAGCCTCGGATAGTCGGATGGGGGCCACAAAGATGCCCATCTCCATCACTGCGGTTTTCATGTGGGCTCAGCGGATTTCTGCATTGTTGTTGTTGTAGTTCAGTCGCTCCGCTGTGTCTGACCCTTTGGGACCCCATGGACAGCAGCACGCCAGGCTTCCCTGTCCTTCACCATCTCCCAGAGCTTGCTCAAACTCATGTCCATTGAGTCAGTGATACCATCCAACCATCTCGTCCTCTGTTGTCCCCTTCTCCTGCCTTCAATCTTTCCCAGCATTGGGGTCTTTTCTAATGAGTCAGCTCTTCGCATCAGGTGGCCAAATATCGGAGCAGGCTCTGATTAACACTGTTTGTTTGTTCCTTATATCTCACCCTGCATGTGTGTGTGTGCTAAGTCACTTCACTCGTGTCCAACTCTTTGCAACCCTATGGACTGTAGCACGCCACGCTCCTCTGCCCATGGGAGTCTCCAGGCAAGAATAGCCAAGTGGGTTGCCATACCCTACTCCAGGGGATCTTCTTGACCCAGGGATTGAACCTGCATGTCCTGCAACTCCTGCACTGCAGGTGGATTCTTACACCTGAGCCATGGGGGGAAGCCCATATCTCACCCTGAAAGTGAAAGTGAAAGTCGCTCAGTCATGTCCGACTCTTTGCAACCCCATGGACTATACCGCCCATGGAATTCTCCAGGCCAGAATACTGGAGTGGGTAGCCTTTCCCTTTTCCAGGGGATCTTCCCAACCCAGGGATCAAACCCAGGTCTCCCGCATTGCAGGCAGATTCTTTACGAGCTGAGCCTCAAGAGAAGCCCAAAAATAGTAGATTGTGTAGCCTATCCCTTCTCCAGCATATCTTCCCGAGCTAGGAATCAAACTGGGGTCTCCTGCATTGCAGTCAGATTCTTCACCAACTGAGCTACCAGGGAAGCCCCATCTCTCAGCCTAGCCAGACACATTCCTACTCTTTGCATCTTTCTGTGAGACTACTACCAGTGCTGAGATAAGAGTATGATAAATTTACTCTGGCTTTCTGTCTATTAAAACGGGATTCAGAGGAGACCCGTCCCGCAATTCTGCGGAGACAAAAAGCATGCCACCTGCAGACAGCTCTACGTCTTAACCAGGCAGGAACTATAGACTAGAAAACCAAGGCTTCTGATGCACGAGAGGTGGGTATTTCGGGATTCACAATCTCAGCCTGGTTCCTGGTATAAAACGCAGCTTGAGAACAAAAGGGCCCGAGTGTGCCTCCCAGAGACTGGAGGAGGGCAGACGTAAGGCCAAGGGTGACCAGACAAGGTGGAGGGACAGAGTCAGAGCCCCATCAGGGAGCCGAGAAGAACCAGAGCCGGAGTCCCCGCTCAGTCCCGCTGATATTCCAGAGAGCCCTGAGCTCAAGGGCCACCCTCACCTCCCTGGACCTCGCCCAGGCTCTGATCTCGGCTGACAGCGGCTGCGCTTTGCCGGTTGCTGTCCGCCAAGACACTCCTCCCACTTCTGTGTCTGGTGTGCATCTCAGCACTTGGCAGTCAGAAAACCCCAAACTGATGGCTGCAATCGTCCCCCCACCCCGCCCCCCGCCGTCCACCTCAGCCCTTTCCAACCCAGTCTCCCTCCCACTGGCCTTTCATGATAAGAGCATCTTCTGAGTCACTCACCAGAGATTCTTGGCATGGTCTTTGCTGTCTCCATCTCCGCCCCCCGACACCCCGACTCCAGCTCGTCTACTGCCAAATACCATGGATTCTACCTCCCTGGTGTCTTTTCCATCTGCCCCTGGTTTTCATTACCGCTGCCACCGCCTGATGCAGGAATCTCCTCTCTCAACAGAACCAATTTAGTATTCTCCTAAATAATACCCCTCCTTTCTGTCTCCCCGGAGTGAATTCTTGTAAACTTCTGTATGGCTCTCCTCTGGCTCCTGTTTCTCTATTCCTCCCTTCTCATCACTTTTCATGCACTGCCGCTCCCATTCTCTGTGCCAGACAAATGACATTTGTCAGTGTCTCAAATGCTGGGGTGATAGTCTTTCCCCTTAAACCCGACAAGAACGCTATCTCTCTGCCTTTTTCTCCTGTCTAACTCCTAATCACCTTTCAGACGTCACCTCCTCCAGGAAGGGCTGCCATGCTTTCAGCAACACACGGCAGGAACACTGATTCCCGCCGGCAGAAATAATAAGGAAATGTATTAATGGCATTTAACAGGAAGCAAGAAGGCAGGATGCCGGCTCACTGGTGCCATGTGCCATCAGCCACTCTGTCCTTTTTGGTTCTTTGTCATCCTTAGCACTGGTTTCATCTTCAGGCCGGTAGCAAGATGCTTGCCACAGTTCTAGACACCACATCCAGACACTACGTTGTCCAAAGGAAAAGGGATGTTTTTCTTTCTGCACTTTCTCTCAGGTGAAAGCGGACATTTGCAGAAGCATTTTGTCCTTCCCTCCCCCGCCCCCACCAGAATGTCTCTTACATTCCATTGGCCAGAATTAGGTCATGTGTTCATCACTCAGCCAATCACAGGTGAAGGGAGTGACCCTACTGGTGTTGCTGTGGGACCACCTCTCCTGCTTGGATGTCCTGTCAGCTCTCCTGGAGACACAAGACTGTACTGAAGAGCACACACTTGATCAGAACCCAGAGTCCACTCAGAAAGAAGTAGGAAGCAAAGGCAATCAGCAGAGTTCACTCTTCTTCCCGTTGGGTTCCATGTTCCTTTAACAGCTGTCTTAGTCTGCTCAGGCTGCTATAATAGAACACCACAGATGAGGTGGCTTGGAAACAAATGGAGAACTTTGTCTCTCACAGTGCTAGATGCTGAGAAGTCCAGGAGCAAGTTGCTGGCAGATTTGGTGTCTGGAGAGGCCCCACTTCCTGATTCACACCTGTGTCCTCACATGGTGGGAAGGACGAGGGGGTTCTCTGGAGTCCTTTCATGAGGGCTCTACCTCCATGACCTCATCGAACTCTAAATATCGCCCAAAGGCTCCACCTCTTAACCCCATCATATTGGGAGTTAAAATTTCGACATATGAATTGGGGGAAGGGCTGACAAAACATTTAACACATTGCATTCTGCCCATGGGCCCCCCCACATTCATGTTTTTCTCACATGTAGAATACATTCATTCCATCCCAACAGTCCCCAAAGCCTTAACTCCTTCCAGCATCAAATCAAAACTCTAAAGTCCAAAGTCTCATCCGAATACCATCGAAATCAGGTATGAGTGGGACTCAAGGTAGGATTCACAGAGGCAAATTCCCCTCAGCTGGGAAGCCATGAAACCAGACAAGATGTGTGCTTCCAAAACACAACAGTCGGGAGGATGGTTGCTGAAGCTGAAGCTCTCTGGCCACTTGATGCGAAACGCTGATCCATTGGAAAAGACCCTGATGCTGGGAAAGATTGAGGGCAGGAGGAGAAGTAGGCAGCAGAGGATGAGATGGTTGGATGGCATCATCAACTCAGTGGTCATGAGTTTGAGCAAACTCCGAGAGATAGTGCAGGACAGGGAAGCCTGGTGTGCTGCAGTCCATGGGGTCGCAAAGAGTCAGACACAACCGAGTGACTGAACAACAGACATGCCCATTCCAAGAGAAGAAGAAATAGGCAAGAAGAAAGGAGTGTCAGGTCTCGGGAAAGTCCAGAACTTAATATAGAAGCATTAAACCTTAAAGCTCCAGAATGATCCTCTTTAGCTCATGCCCTGCTCCCCTAGCCCACCGGGCTCTACAGCAGTTGGCTCCTCTTCCACCATCTCAAGAGCACTCACAGAGTTGAAAGTGAGCATACACCATCCTACCCCCATCTTTTTTCCTGGCCCCCTCTTCTCCCCTCCACCTCTCCATGCTGAAATCCCCTCTCTTAAAGCACAAACCACAAAGTCCAAATTCCAACATCAGCCTTTTCTGACCAATCACACACACAGTCGTCCAGTGTTTTTAGATCTACAACCTCTAAGGACACCACCGAGCATCCCACATCGTAGTCTTTTGAATACGCAACTTCTCTGAGGCTCTTGAATGACCAAGCTGGTGTGACTTACCTCTTAACTCCGTGTGGCACCTGACCCCATTCTCTGCACACTCGGGGTGTGCTATAAAAGGTCACGAGTGGACGTGGAGGACCATCAACTCAAAGTCTGTAATCAAGCCTGCTAGTCTAAGCTCAGCCACTTACCTACCATGTAAACTGGGGCAAGTCTCTGAGCACCCCCAGAATAAAATGAAGCTCAGCAAATCAGAAGACTCAGGACCCCATACAGCTCTGTATTTCTTTCTGAAGGCTGCTGCCACCACAAATTACCCCCCAACTTGATGATTTAAACAGAAGTCTATTCTCTCCCAATTCCAGAGGCCAGAAGTTGAAAATCCAAATGTCAGCAGACTTGGCTGTTCCTGGAGGCTCTGAGGGAGAATCTTTTCCATCCTGTCTCCTAAACGCTGGTGGTTGCCAGCACCCCCTTGGTGTTCCTTGGCTTGTAGTTGCATCACTCCAATGTCTGCCTCCATCTTCACACAGCCCTCTTTCTTCTGTATGTCTCTGTGTCTCAAACCCCTACTCCTTTCTCTTCTAAGGACAGTAGCCAGTGAATTTAGGGCTTCCTCTGGTAGCTCAGCTGCTAAAGAATCCACCTGCAACGCATGAGACCCTGGTTCGATTCCTCGGTCGGGAAGATCTGCTGGAGAAGGGATAGGCTACCCACTCCAGTATTCTTAGGCTTCCCTGGTGACTCAGCTGGTAAAGAATCTTACTGCGATATGGGAGACCTGGGTTTGATTCCTGGGTTGGGAAGATCCCCTGGAGAAGTGAAAGGCTACCCACTCCAGTATTCTGGCCTGGAGAATTCCATGGACTGTATAGTCCATGGGGTGGCAAAGAGTCAGACACAACTGAGCAACTTTCACTTCACTGAATTTAGGATGGCCTCATCCTACCATCCTTACCTTGACATGCGCAAAGACTCAGTTTCTAGATAAGGTCCCATTCACAGGACAGGACTTAAACATCTCTTTTGGAAGGGCAACAATTCTATCCATTACAAACCCTAACACTGCTGAGTTCTGTTTATTCAAGGACCACTGAAAGCTGAAATATTTCCTTCTTTTTTAAAAAGTTACCTGCAGTTCCATATTGTGGATCACTCAACCACTCTTCATTTGAAGGCTGAGAATTTTTTTAATGTTTCCTCTTTTCGTTCCTTCAAATACAGGCTGTGAGGCAGTCTCTAAATTTCAGATGCTGATCCTCAGCACTGCCCCTGTACTATAGATCATTTGTTTTGGCTTCCAGCATCAATCTACAGTCTAGAAATCCCCAACAGCACTGTCTCAGAGGGTATGTATTGGTCCCAGCTGCCTCTTCAGTTCCCAGTGCCTTAAAAATCCCTGACAATGAAGGCAAGGACCCTGGGAAGACTCACAAGGAGGACCATGTGTTAACTGAGGCCCTGGCTGGTTTCAAGAGATGCGGATCAGTCTCACAGGGCCATGGAGACCAGTATCACTGCCATAGCCCCAGATGTCACATACAGTGTGCCCACCATATAATAGGCAAGCACCATTTTTGAAATGCAACTGCAGTGGGGAAAGGTCCTGATGTTTCTTTATCAAGTTGCACTGAATGATGCCACTGATGAATGAGATGGCAAAAAACAAAAGGCAATCATTTTTCTTGCATTTTCTCTGCAGGCTTCATGGCTGGCTAACCAATCCTATAGAATCGAACCCTCAGAGACAGAGCTCTACCCAGGGAACAAGGCCGGCTTGTGTGCTGGGCTTACGTTATGTCTATTTTAAAAGTTGATTTTGGCAGGTATGTGGACCACTCACACAATATATCTACTCCCAGAAAAGATAAGGGGGGAAAATCAAACACTGAATTTTCTTTAAATTCTCACTTGGAAGCAAACTGCTTGGCTTTAAAAAGGGGAGTATAATCCTTCCTTCAGTGATGATGAACTAGTTGGAACAAATTATAAAGAAAATATTGGAGCTATAAATAACATATTTTTTAAGAACCTGTGTGCTACAGTATCCCCTGAGAGGCTCATTCTAAAGAATGTTAATCTCCAGATTATATTCTCTCCGAGGCCATGTTTTTCCAGAACTCTTGGAACGTGTCTAAGTAATGAAATAAATTCAGCCAATCTTTTAAAGAGTTCACTGTTAAAAGATACTAGGAGCAAACAGATCATTGTGGACTCATGGTTGTACCTTCGGGTAAAGGAAAATGAGAAGAGCTCTAAATCATGCAAGATGAAGAAGTCCCACAGGCAGACAAGCTCTGGTTCAAATAATCAGGAATGTTTCAAGCCAATGCCAGCTTTCTCCCTTACAGTAATGAATGGATAAAAAGAGTGCATTCAAAAGGGATCTTCACCACCTCTCTGGTTTCTACTTCTGTTCTACCTGAAGAACACCTCAACTCCCTGCCCCCCAGGAACCTCCTTTTCCTACAGTTTAGAATAAAACAACAAAAGTTTTTAAAACAGTATAAAAGTTTATGGACACAGTCTTACAAACCTATTATTGAGGCTCAACAATATATTTTTAAACTAATAACGTGAATTTTTCCATGCTGAAGAGTCATATAATTGGGTCATCAAATAAAAAAAGACACAGCTGTAATAGAAAACATTTCGGAAAAGGAAATTCATACTTCAAAGCCCTGACTAATCATAAAGTGATGCAAATCTGAAAGGAAACACTTAGATTGTATTTTTACCCAGCTGAGCAGTCAGATGTTTGGAAATGCCCTGGATTTTTCTAAATATTTCCTCCTGTTAACAGCAAAACAGCTCAGATGCTCCAGGAACAAAAGAGACACTTTCAAACCTTTACCCTATCTATTTCTCTTATTACAGCCGCTCCATTCCAGTTCCAATAAGAAGTCTAGTTGTAAAGGCCTTAAAACTAAAATGTTTACTGGAGCTGCCACAAAAAAAAAAAAAAAGCTATTTTTATGAAAAATACTAAGAAGTTCAAGTCTGGGAATACACATAGAACTTCAAATGAGAGGCTGGAAAAAGAAGGAGGTGATGAAGGACTTAGCACATTTTCAGTTTGTTTCTCTTACAACCTGTGAGAGAACCCAGACAGCCTGTGGGCTCCAGGAGAAAACCCAAGATGGCCGCCATCCAGGGAGTTTGGCAAAAGCCCGGTCAAGGAGAGGCCGCAGGGAGCTGGGCTCCCCAACGGGAAGGTGGTGACAGCGGCAGCTGAGCTACATGGCCTGCAAGCCCAGAGGACAAACTCTGGCAATGGCTTAAGCAGGGCCCCGTGGCCTTTTCTTCAAAAGTGAAGATGGAGGCATCTGGTCAACCACAGGTGAGGTGGCACTACAGGGTAAAGCTGTAAACTGTCGACTCAGCCAGCACTAATGAGGACCAGACACCCAGAAGTATTTGCAGAGTTGGCGGGGCGGGAGTGAGGAGTAAGTTTGGCTCGTCTCAAACCACCACTGGCTAAGGAGGCCTGCACAGCGTGGGCAGCGGGAGACAGCATCCCCTGAACTCTCTGAGCGAAAGGCAGAATTAGAGATGCAAATTCAAAACAGGCTCTGAGGGGCTTGTGCCAGGTTTGTGCCTGGGTGACTTGCCTGGCCCTTTCCCCAGACAGCACACAGAACCTGTGAGAAATGTGCTCTGGCCCCTTTTAGACCCCAACCCTGAGGATATGAGGGTGGGAAGCAGAGGAGGGGCCTTTGCTCAAAATCCTTATCACCACTTCCTGGCATGAGTTCCCTGGCTCAGAGCCTGGCCCTGAGAAATGGGAGGGAAACAGCTCCCGGCCGTGAAACCTGGGGAGTTGTGCCCTGGACATCCTGGGACACATGAAGGCCAAGCCAGCAGGGAAGTTTTCTGCAGAAAACTTGGGTTCAATCAGAAGGCTTCACTTTCGAAAGACTTCATAGTCAGCACTTTCGAGGGTACAGATTTGTTTTGTAGACTGTTAAATCTGGCCATCTTAAATTAGAGGTTAGGTCAATAAATAAAATGTTCCGATCGTGTCTGCAAAGTAATTTTCCACAGCGGTCTCGTGACCTACAGGAAGAACCTAAGAACGCATTTGTTTTATTTCTTCGGGAGTGAGGTGAGGTGACCTGTAGCCACGATAAAACCACGTGACTCCCTCGTCCTTCCCACCTCAAACACACATTATGGGTTGTACTATGTCCTCCCCCACCACAGACACACCAAATTCGTAGAGTGAAACCCCCATTGCCCAGGACCTCAGGAGGTGACTTTTGTTTGAAAACATGAACGTAGACATGTTAAGTCGCTTCAATCATGTTTGGCTCTTTGCAACCTCATGGACTAGCCTGCCAGGCTTCTCTGCCATGGAGGGGATTCTCCAGGCAAGAATACTGGAGTGGGTTACATGCTCTCCTCCACGGGATCTTCTGACCCAGGGATCGAACCCTCAATCTCTTTTGTCTCCTGAATTGGCAGGCAGGTTCTTTACCCCTAGGTCCACTTGGGTTGTTGTCATTTCTTCTGTTAAAATGAAGTTATACTGGCCTGTGGGGCATCCCTAATCTAATCTGACTAGTCTCCTTATAAAAAAGAATGTCGTGTGAAGAGAAAGAGACACACGAAGAGAGAAGAAAAGTTGGAGACACAAGGAGAAGACCATCTACAAGCTGAAGAGACCTGAGGCCACTGGAAGCTGGGAGAGGGGCCTGGGACAGCCCTTGGGAGGCACCAACTCTGCTAACACCTTGGTCTCCAACTTGTGACCTCCAGAACTGTGAGACAATAATTTTCACTGTTTAAATCACCCGGTCGTGGTTCTCTGCCTCAGAAGCCCTAGGGAATGAAGACAGCATCCCAGGAACTTCTGCCTGAGTGGGTCACTCCTCTATGAAAAAAATATTCAAAAGTACTTTGCAACTGTGTTGGTATAAAGACAAGTAAAATCCAGGCAAGAGTATATTCATTTTTCCCCCTCTAATTTAAAAGGAAAACATTTTTAGCTTGAAAGTCTTGTGGCACTTAAAAGTCCCTTGGTTGGCCCCATGGAAACAGTCACTGGGGACCCCAGGCTAGGTCAGGTCTCTACACTCACCCTTTCTTGGTACCATGCTGAAATTACCCGTCGTTGTTTCTAATATTTCCTCTCCCTAACCCTGGCTAAAATATACACAAGCAAAAAGACTCTCTTATTTATTTGTGTAGCCCGATAACAGCCTGGCACACAGAAGGTGCTCAATAAATAACTGTTGAACCAATTTGAACCAAACAGATAAAGATCTAGGGTTATTCAAGGTCATTACTGAAATATGAAGCAAATAAAAAAGTGGATTAAAAAAAAAAAAGAAAGTTTTGGCAACAACAGAGCCTTAATAACTGGAGCCTTAGCTCCTGGTAGCAGAGCGACAATCTGGGAGCACATCCCAGGAAAGTTTTGAAACTGAAGTAAAATGAGTGTTTTATAACCACCCATTCTGTTCCATTTTTCTCTCTCTCTTCTTCTTCTTTATTTTTCACTCTCCGGGGGCTTGGAGAGGTTTTCTTACATTATAGCTATTTGCCTTTCTTCAGATGAGGGTTTCTCAAATTCCAACTCGTCCACTGAGATTTTGACAGTATATTTGGTCTTCCTAAAGCCAATCTCACTTATGGTTCATGGCAGCTTAATAGTCTAAGTCGTTCTCATCACTGGTCAATATCTGCCTTATCTGCCTTTCCTACTGACCACTCCTTATGTTTGCCATATCCCAGCATGGAAAAATTTCTTTTCATGCCAGGACCCCACATTGGCAAGCAAGCAAACCTTTCTTAGCTCTTGCCACAACATAAAATTTTTTTCAAAGACAGAAATTAACATTTCATTGGCCCTTTGGGAGAGATAAAGCGCACAGAAACTTACAGTGTAACTAGGAAGTCTTATAAATTTCTAATTGTATATCATAAACTTTCTAGAAGAGCATCCCCCAAAAAGCATTCAATAGGATGCTAATAGAGTCACATAAATGAAAGTTTCCAAGGACATAAATTTGAGAAGGACAGCGTTGAAAAAGTTAAACCCGTTTCCCAATGCAGAATTTCTAAAAGCATTTGGTGTGCTGATATGCGAGGCTCCATGAAGCAGATAAAACATTCGATGTTTCACAGATTGTGTTAACCATGGACCTATCCTTCAAGAGGAGCACAGGAAAACAGATGTAATTCAAGAGACATACCTTCCAGGAACTACTCTGGAAAACACCGGCCTAGCCACAGTATATTGAGTTTCAAAGGATGGAGTTTTCATGACTATTGGCATAAGGATTCCCTATGGGCTGAAGTGGTTGGAGACAGTATCTTAAAAGTAGTATGGGGCTTCCCTGGTGGCCCAGTGGTAAAGAATCTGCCTGCCAATGAAAGAGATTTGGGTTCGATCCCTGGTCCGGGAAGATCCCACATGCCTTGGAGCAACTAAGCACACACACCACAAGTACTGAGCCTGTGCCCTAGAGCCCAGGAATCGCAGCTACTAAGCCCTCTCACTGCAGTAAGAAGCCCATGAACTGTGCCTAGAGGCGAGCCCCCACTTGCCACAACTAGAGAAAATCCAGAGTAGCACTGAACACCCAGCATAGCCAGTAAATAAATAAAAAAGAACAGTCTCAATTAAAGACAAAAAGTGGTATAATTCTTTGGAATTCCCTGGTGGTCCAGTGTTTAGGACTCTGCACTTCCACTGCCGGGGCCTGGGTTTGATCCCTAGTGAGGGAACTAAGATTCCACAAACTGAGCTGTGGAGCCAAATAAAATAGTCTGAGTCTTATTATTAGGAGAAGGCAATGGCACCCCACTCCAGTACTCTTGCCTGGAAAATCCCATGGACGGAGGAGCCTGGTAGGCTGCAGTCCATGGGGTCCCGAAGAATCGAACACGGCTGAGCGACTTCACTTTCACTTTTCACTTTCCTGCATTGGAGAAGGAAATGGCCACCCACTCCAGTGTTCTTGCCTGGAGAATCTCAGGGACGGGGGAGCCTGGTGGGCTGCCATCTATGGGGTCACACAGAGTCAGACACGACTGAAATGACTTAGCAGCAACTTAGCAGCAGAGTCTTATTAATGATCAAAACACAGAGAGAGGAGAGGAGAGGAGGGTGTTTGGGTTAGGAAAATAGCTTCAGCAAAGGAGACAAATTATGAGCTGTGTTTGATGAGCACAGGGGTGGAAGGTGCTATGGAAAAGGCGAAAAGACCTGGGAGGAGGGAGACATGAATAAGAAAGGCTCAGAACCTGTCTGTGAGAACGTCATCCTGAAAGCGTAGAAAACAACTCAACTTCAAGACAAAAGTGCAGACCAGGGGCATAGCAAGAGCATCACTGAATTAGGCACCAATCGATAAAAACGACACTTCCTGTCTGCTGGATGGGGGCAAGGAGAGTGCCCTGCTGTGTTCTGGAACTCACCTTCCACACCCACGCTGTCATGACTTTGGACAAGCAAGTTCACCTCCCAGGGACCCGCTGTCCTCATCTGGGCAATAAGACGAACTGACCCCCTGGTGCCCTACTATCCTAACACCCCCATCACTCTAACACCAGCCTCTGATGTCACGAAAGTCACATCTGTCCAGAACCAGCAGCATCAGAGGGAAGGGGGCATTTTAAGGTCAGAGGGAAGGGGGCATTTTAAGGTCAGACGCCACACACAGTTCTCCTGCTGTGAACTTGACAGAGAGGTTTGCAGAAAACGAGCCTTTCTACAAAGAGAGTGTCGCTGTGTCAGTCTGGGAAGCTCTGCAGGCCAATACAGCCACCTGTCCCATCTGCACAGGAGGAGGAACCCAAGAGATGGACATGAGTCCTGAGGGAATCAAGGGACAGTCTATTGTGAGACAGGAGGACAGAGGAATTTCGAAGGGCAGCCCTTCCCACTGAGTTCAGGCAAGCCAACCACCATCGCTCCTGAATCTTAACAAGGAAATTGATCAGGTGCATGTTTGCTAATTCCCCAGCTACTTCCTTAGCTGCCAAGAATCAGTTAATAGCTCCCACATCTGTAAAATTGAGAAATTTGTCATAGCTTCACAGGGTGGAGGAGTGAATTAGAAGATCCCCTCAAGGAGGGCATGGCAGCCCACTCCAGTATTCTTGCCTGGAGAAATCCCATGGGTACAGGACCCTGGCAGGCTACAGTCCATGGGGTTGCAAAGAGTCAACATGACTAAAGCGACTTAGCATGCACACACGCACAGGTTACATAAGATGCAAAACCCCGTGTCTGGCCTAAAGGACAAGTCAGTACATGTTCACACATTCTAAGCATGCTGTTCTCAAACCTGATTATTTCCCAGGATGCATCTCTGATATGCTGCTTCCTTCATCCTACATCCCTGTCTCACCCCCAACACTCTTCTTTGCCTTTCTTTGGGTCTGGAAACTCAAGGCATTCTGTAAGTGGATGAAAGAAAGACCCAGAAAATACAGATCCAATTGGGCATCTCAAACTTCTTCTTACAGTTGACACTGTGATGTTAGCTAAAATATTGGAATAA
Organism: Bos mutus; assembly: GCF_027580195.1. NCBI lineage: Eukaryota > Metazoa > Chordata > Mammalia > Artiodactyla > Bovidae > Bos > Bos mutus. The sequence goes on along the minus strand of NC_091617.1, from coordinate 152,541,270 downwards.
TTTTGTTTTCCATTATTAGCATGTTTCTTCCTTACCAGGATGAAATATGGTTTCCTTTGGTTTTTTAAAAAAATGTTGCAAAAGATGAAGTAATGCCTAGTAACCTTGGTTGTTTTTTAAAACCCCTTCCTATCAACTTCTTAAGGGACTTGGTTGTAATGTTGATCCATGCCACAGTATATTTGCTTCATGCCCAGATTCTGGCTGACCTCTTAATGGGTAAATTAATTAGGTAATATGAGTCAATTAATCAGAATGCATAGTTATTTTTATGAACTCTACTGCCAGCACATGAACTCATGACATGTGTTTCATAAATGGGAAGAATGGCTAAAATATAGGTATAGATTTTTACATGATATATGGTTCTAAAAGTCAGATGCTGTGAATAATTCATCTGTTCATTCACCCAAGAAGTGTTCATTAAGGATCTACTAAGAACCAGCCGCATTTCTCAGCACTGGGTGTAATAGATGGATCAAGACAAGGAGGGACAGTAGGCATGCACACACAGATTTATGATGAGGTGGGGTTGGGGAACACAGATTTATGATGAGGTGGGGATGGTGGAACACAATTTATGAGGAGGTGGGGATGGAGTAGGATGGTGTACGCGGTGGGGGCCACACCCTTGCCTGAGGGTCAACCAAGGTTTCAGAGGGGCAGAGTTACATCTAGAAGGATGTTTAGGGAATCAGTGGTGGATAGACGGGGAGAGAGGATATAATGACAGAAAGGCATACCAGGTATTGGGAATTTCCTCTAAAAATGCCTCCAGGCACCAGGAAGCAGCTAGAATGTAAAGTCCTAGGGAAAGAGGAGGGAAGTGATGAATGGATGCCAAGTGGAGAAACAGACAGAGCCTGGAAGAAGACCTGAGCAGTCCACTGAGGAGTCAGGGATTCCTCCTGTTGCTCAGTGGCTAAGTTTTGTCCACTAAGTTTTTGTGACCTCATGAACTACAGCACACCAGACTTCTCTGTCCTCACTATCTCCTGGAGTTTGCTCAAATTCATGTCCATTGAGTCAGTGATGCCATCCAACCATCTCATCCTCTGTCGTCCCCTTCTCCTCCTGCCTTCAGTCTTTCCCAACATCAGGGTCTTCTCCAGTGAGTCAGTTCTTCACATCAGGTGGTCAAAGTATTGGAGCTTCAGCTTCAGCATCAGTCCTTCCAATGAATATTCAGGGTTGATTTCCTTTAGGATGGACTGGTTTGATCTCTTTGCTATCGAAGGGACTCTCCTCCTATAGGCAAGGCAGAATTTCTGAAGGGTTTTAATCACAAGGAGTGCTGTGGCCAGATGTTTAAAAGATCACTCTGGAGACAATGCTTTTGGTGGATTAGGGAGGACAAGACTGGCAGGAAGATTAGCTTAGAAAAGATATCATTAGACCCAGAGAAGAGATGGTGAAAGTCAAGGGTAAGTTAGTGGCATAAAAAAAGAAAAAAAGAGACAGTAGATTTCAGGTATATTTTTCCAGTTTTATTGAGATGTAACTGACTCAGCTATATTTAGTAACCCAAATCATCAGGGTTTGTTCATGGTTGGAGATACAGTGAATGGGAAGAGTCTGGAGTGGTAACTGGATGAACGGCAATACCATCAACTCAAGTCATGGGAAGAGTACGGGTGTTGGAGGATAATGAGCTTCAGTCATCCAAATTCAGGTACCAGAGGGATTGTACAGGTGGGGTGAAGCTCAGGGAATGCATCTGGACTGGTGAAAGGCATTCAGAAATCATCAATGCTGTGTAAAGAAATCAAGAGAAGGTGTGTGAGGGGACTTTCCTGGCAGTCCAGTGGTTAGGACACTGTGCTTCCCCTACAGGGGCACAGGTTCAATCCCCAGTCAGGGAACTAAGATCCTGCATACCATTCAGTTCAGTTCAGTTCAGTCGCTCAGTCGTGTCTGACTGCAACCCCATGGACTGCAGCCTGCCAGGCCTCCCTGTCCATCACCAACTCCCGGAGCTTGCTCAAACTCATGGCCAATGAGTCGGTGATGCCATCCAACCATCCCATCCTCCATCATCCCCTTCTCCTCCTGCCTTCAATCTTTCCCAGCATCAGGGTCTTTTCCAAGGAGTCAGTTCTTTACATCCGGTGGCCAAAGTATTGGAGTTTCGGCTTCAGCATCAGTCCTTTCAATGAATATTCAGGACTGATTTCCTTTAGGATGGACTAGTTGGATCTCCTTGCAGTCCAAGGGACTCTCAAGAGTCTTCTCCAATACCACAGTTCAAAAGTGTCAATTCTTCAGCGCTCAGCTTTCTTTATAGTCCAGCTCTCACATCCATACATGACCACTGGAAAAACCATAGCTTTGACTAGACAGACCTTTGTCACTAAAGTAATATGGGAACTAAGATCCTGCATGCCATTCAGTACAGCCTAAATAAATAAATAAATGAGAAGATGTTTCCTGCTCAGGAGAGGCAGAGGGAAGAAGAGGAGACCAAGAAAGAAGTAAGTCCAAGGATGATCTAGCAAGACAAAGGATTATACAGAGAAAGGGGGATGGACATGGAAATCATGAGCACAAAGAGCATCTCAAGAGTGGGCTATCAACAGTCGAATGGCACAAGGAACGCACACTGGAGCACTGGATGTGTCCCGGTTTGCACACTTCAGCTCCCACGAAGTCAACAGTTGGCACTGAGTATCCACCACAAACAGGGAGGTGCCGAGTGATACAAAAGCAGATAAAATCCGGTGGCTCTCAAACTTTAACATGCGTCAGGAACACCTGAGGGACTTATTTAAATACAGATTCCTGGAGCCCCATCCTCAGAGCTTTTGATGCAGTGGGTCCATAGGTGATCCCAGGAATCTGCATTTTTAACAAGTACCCGAGAGAATTCCTAGAAGGGATCTTAGAGGATCCAGTCTTAGAAACACTGTGAAGGCACCTCCCATAAAGTCAAAACAGAGAGTTTTTTTCACAAAAGCATTTCATTAATAGGAGTGTTCCCTGGGAGTCCCTAAAATCCATCTCTCCCACTCAGAGAGACTGAGAACACTCCTGGATTGGTTTAATCTCCCAAGGGACATCAATCTTACAGCCCTCTGTATCCTCAATAGGAGATCAGCAGTCTCCACAGCTGGAAAAATAACCTGGGTGTTTAATATACAGACAATGTCCTAGTTCCCAGAGGTGGAGCTCAGGAATCCAGAAATTTCTAGGCTCCCCAGCAGATTCTGTAATTCAGCCAAGTTTAGAAACAATAGCACAGATGATCTCTAATCCAACATCAGTCCTTAGTAGTCCATCTGCTGGAGAAATCATGTTTTGGCTGCCAAAGCATGGCCCCCATAAACCTCCCCATCAAAAAGGAAGTTTAAGATTCCTTGATGTCAGCAGAGCGATAGAAACTTTAGTCCCATTGTGAGTTTTCAGAGTAAATATTATTACAATGATGTAGAATTTTAGCTGGCCTTGTTAATTATGCAGCTGAAGGCACTTGGATGGCTCGTGCGTGCCCTGATGTAAACGTTCGGTTCCGTAATTGCTACTGTCAAGTTCAATGGCCTCTTCCAATCAGTCAGCAGAGATTAACCATTGTTGTTATAACAACAAGAGGAGTCCAGGAAGAATGAATCCTTTCATTGGCTCTGAAATAAGACTCGGGAAGCATATTTTTAAGTCAGTGCCAAATGATAAATTCTCTGGCTAATAAGAATTATTAAGGAAAATGAGGTGCCTAATCAGTAACATAAAGGGCTGGCAATCACTATCCTTCCAAAATGCCATTCCTCTGGAGGTAAAGGTGACAAATACTTGCCAAAGAGCCAGTCACCCCCATAACCTTGTCTTCTCTCCTCCTGCAGTGATCTCAGTCCTGTGCTAGCAATGGCCTGTGTCCCCAGACCAGGGGGTGCTATAAGAGAAGGCAGCTGAGGAACAGGGGGCCACACGGCAGATCAGCACTGAAAACCCTCTTGTAGAGTCTGTCTTCGTTATCTCTAGAATTTCTCTTATGATGGTCCCAGAGAGGTACCATCAGCTTCCTACAAAACAGAGGCAATTTCCCTGCTGAAAAACCTCAGTAGGATCCCCAGGGCTTACACAATAAAGCTCATATTGTTTATAGAGGCAAGAGTGTTTTCCACGAGGCCTTCACCCTCCTCTCTCCTTCCCACACATCCTTCCCTGTCCTGACTCCCACACCCTCCACAGGTACACACCCTCCACTCATGAACACTGAACTTCTTACTCTCCACAACTCAGGGACTTTTTCTGCCTCCAATGCAAACCCCTTCCTACCCCTTTTCCCTACCGGGCAAATCTCTTCATTTTCCAAGACTCAAACAACACCACCTTGGTGAAGACTTCCCAGATTACCCCAGATGAAAAATAAGGACCCACCCTCCCTCAAAGCTCTGGAGCACTTTTTTTAACTCCTATAACATCAAAAACCCTACTAAGCTATCTTATCTAACTGCCTATTGAACTCTGCTGCTGGACTACACGGAAGCTCAAGGCCAAGCTCAGAGCAGATTCCCAAAAATATCTGATGGATTTACAGAAAGATGGATAGATGGATAGAGGAATAGAAAAGAAGGAGGCAGAAAAGAGAACCAGGCTGGAGTCAAGCTATATTTCTTTACCTGTTGTTACAACAAACATGTTTTGGGAGTAACTAACAAGTTCCAGACTGTGTGAGGAACAAGTAAGACAAATAAGGCATCCCTCTGACCCCCACTGGAGGCTCTCAGGCTAGCAAAGAACACAGGTAACCAAATACACAAGTACACGAATGTCTATTAAGTCCAGTGGAAACATACATGAGAAGGTATGATACCTTATGTGCTAAGTCACTTCAGTTGTGTCTGACTCCATGAGTATGCATAGACTGTAGCCCACCAGCTTCCTCTTCCCATAGGATTCTTCAGGCAAGAATACTGGAGTGAGTTTCCATACCCTCCTCCAGGGGATTATCCTGGCCCAGGGATCAAACCTGCATCTTCTGCATTGGATTGCAGGTTCTTTACCACTAGCGCCACCTGAGAAGCCCATGATATCTTATAGGAGCATTAACCAAAACAGTCCAGGAGGGTCAAGTTGAAAGCTGAATCCTAAACTATGAGTGGATCTGGAAGCAGTTCACATTTCCAGTAAAGCGACAGGATGTGCAAAAGTGTGAAAATAAAGAAAAGCTTGGGCAAAGAACAGAAGAAGAATGCTGAGGTGTATGTTAGCATGCAGGCAGGCGAGATGAAGCTGAAGAGAGACGCAGAGCGTGGCTATGAAGGTATCTAGAGTAAGGGCTTCCCAGGTGGCTCAGTGGGCAAAGAATCTGCCTGCAATGCAGGAGGCACAGGAGATGTGGGTTCAATCCCTGAGCCAGGAAGATACCCTGGAGGAGGAAATGGCAACCCACTCCAGTATTCTTACCTGGAGAACCCCAAGGACAGAGGAGTCTGGTGGGTTACAGTCCACGGGGTCACAAAAAGTCAGACACAGCTGAACATGCACACAGCAGACATGTGCATGGACTTGAGAGAAACCAGAGAGAAAGCTCTCACTGAACCCCAGGCCTTTCTACTTAGAATTAGGTCAGATTCCTCCAGCAAAGAACTGCCCTTTGCTTAGAGGTTCAGGAACCCTACATTCCCCCTTTCCAACATGCATCAAAGTTCTCCGAAGTGTCCTGTCTAGTATCTGATTGACCCAGTAAACTGAAGATTCACCAGGGCAAGTGTGTGTTTGTGCGTCATCGTATTTCTAGTACACAGAAAGTGCCTGACCTATAGTAGCCTTAAATACTGGTTCAGTACATGAAAGGCTGCATTACAACAAGACTGCATTGTCTTGTTGACCAAATCTTTCCATCATGGAATCTATGAAATAATAAAAAGAATCTCACCTGGAAGGATATTTGAGAAAACCCATGGGCTTCCCAGGTGGCCTTAGTGGTAAAGAATCCATCTGCCAATGCAGGAAACATAAGAGATGTGGGTTTGATCCCCGGGTCAGGAAGATCTCCTATAGGAGGAAATGCCAACCGACTCCAGTGTTCCTGCCTGGAGAAGCCCATGGACAGAGGAGCCTGATAGACTACAGTTCATGGGGTCACAAAGAGTTAGACATGACTCAGTGTCTGAGCACATGAGGTGAAAATCCTAGCAGAGATGGTTCGTACCCAGTTGCTGACCCTCAACCATGATGAGGCCCCCAGCAAGACAGGGCAGCTCATCATGCCTTGGTTTCTTTTTTGCCAAATGGGGCTCTTGGACTGGATGAACACTAATGATGCTTGGCAGCCCACTCCAGTACTCTTGCCTGCACAATCCCATGGACGGAGGAGCCTGGTAGGCTGCAGTCCATGGGGTTGCGAAGAGTCGGACACGACTGGGCGACTTCACTTTCACTTTTCACTTTCATGCATTAGAGAAGGAAATGGCAACCCATTCCAGTGTTCTTGCCTGGAGAATCCCAGGGACGGGGGAGCCTGGTGGGAGGCCATCTATGGGGTCGCACAGAGTTGGACATGACTGAAGCAACTTAGCAGCAGCAGCAGCAACTCATAAAAATCAGCAATTTTTCCATGGCAGTAGTTCCAAAGACGTGATGACTCGTGGCAAGGGGTTCTTTGGTGACACTAAGTTGGGAGAAAGAGCTCAGTGCCACTCACTTCTAGAACTGTGGTCTCATTGACTTTGCACTCAGGGAAGTGGGTGCAAAGTCCACTCTTGACTCTATTCAATGTGAAATCACAGTCGGAGATGAAAAGAGAAGTCACCTTTCAATGAAAGATAACTTTTTTTTCAGTGATTCCCCAAGAGATGGATATGGAGAGCCCAGTGTCTTCCACTTTCAAGTTGAAAAGGCCCAGAAAGAGTCATCATCCATACCTCCACACCTGGGCACAGAGCTTGTTTGAGGGGCCTCCCGCAGCAGAGGGCCACGTGGTCTGCTCTAGGCCTGGGAGATTCAGAAGATTGTAAACGAATTAAGCCATGACTTAAGTAATTCCATCTATGTGTTTCCAGAGATTAATTATATTTATTGCATCTGACACCAGTCAGGGATAGCAAGCGTCTTTTGTGAGTCTTACAACAAAAGTTAAAAAGCATTAGTCGTAACGGCTGATTTTGTTTTATTATATCTGACTCTGAGCCAAAGGTAGACAGCACTTAGAGCTGCCTGTGGACATTAATGTTTGGAAAGCAACACAGACCACTCCCCCGCCCCCGACCTCCCACTGGCACCTGCACATGCAGCCCACCCCCTTGCAGTATAAGGATGATGAGGTGGGGGCAGGGAGGCAGTTCAACACCCTTAGGAGTCACTGAGCAGCTGCTGTACCCCAAGCACAGTGCTAGGCATTGCTAGAGCCTCGGAGGTGGATAAGATCCTTGTCTTACGCATCTAACTTGGACTGGTGATCTTAAGGATGGTGGATAAGATCTTAAGGATCTCCACCCTCCATGGATACTCAGGGGTTGCTAATAGTCTAAGAACATTATCCCTCAAAAATCATATTATATGTCATAAGACAGGTAAGATAATAGTAGGATGAGGCTGTACAATAGAAGGGAAAGGTACATTCTAGTTGGGAGAAATCAGGAGAGGAGGCAGCATATGAGATGAGCCAACAAAGAAGAGGCATGCTTAGGAGGAAATGATGGGAATTGATTCAGGGTGCCAAAAACAACGTAAGCAAAGGTGGGAAACTGAGGAAGGATGGGGCATGTTCAGGCAAAGCTTGACACGGCATGTGTCCAGGGGGAGAAATAGCACACACTGGGACAGGAGAGATGGAGCATGTGGTTGAAGGCCTTGACTGCTTCCTGAAGAGCAGGCATATGTTTGGTAGTCAGTAAGGAGCGAGTCCCAGGGACGGGGGAGCCTGGTGGGCTGCCGTCTATGGGGTCGCACAGAGTCGCACACGACTGAAGTGACTTAGCAGCAGCAGCAAGGGGCATACAGTCAGCAAAAACAAGACTGGGAGCTAACCGCAGTTTAGATCATGAACTCCTTATTACAAAACTCAGACTTAAATGAAAGAAAATAGGGAAAATCATTAGATCATTCAGGTATGACCTAAATCAAATCCCTCATGATTATACAGTGGAAGTGACAAATAGATTCAAGGGATTAGATCTGATAGACAGAGTGCCTGAAGAACTATGGACAGAAGTTCATGACATTGCACAGCAGGCAGTGATCAAAACCATCCCCAAGAAAAAGAAATGCAAAAAGGCAAAATGGTTGTCTGAGGAAGTCTTTCAAATAGCTGAGAAAAAAAGAGAAGCGAAAGGCAAAGGAGAAAAGGAAAGATCTATCCCTCTGAATGCAGAGTTCCAAAGAATACCAAGGAAAAATAAGAAAGCCTTTCTCAGTGATCAATGCAATCAAATAGAGGAAAACAAAAGAATAGGAAAAACTAGAGATTTCTTCAAGAAAATTAGAGATACCAAGGGAATATTTCATGCAGAAATGGGCACAATAAAAGACAGAAACGGTATGGACCTAATAAAAGCAGAAAATACTAAGAAAAGATGGCAAGAATAGACAGAAGAACTGTACAAAAATGATCTTCATGCAGCTCGATACCAGAAAATAAACAACCCAATCAAAAAAATAGGCCAAAGAACTAAACGGACATTTCTCCAAAGAAGACATACAGACAGCTAACAAACATATGAAAAGATGCTCAACGTCACTCATTATCAGAGAACTGCAAATCAAAACCACAATGAGGTACCATCTCACACCAGTCAGAATGGCTGCTATCAAAAAGTCTACAAACAATAAATGCTGGAGAGTGTGGAGAAAAGAGAACCCTCTTACACCATTGCTGGTAATGCAAACTAGTACAGCCACTATGGATAACAGTGTGGAGATTCCTTAAAAAACTGGAAATAGAACTGCCATATGACCCAGCAATCCCACTGTTGGGCATACACACCGAGGAAACCAGAATTGAAAGAGACACATGTACCCCAATGTTCATCGCAGCACTGTTTACAATAGCCAGGACATGGAAGCAACCTAGATGTCCATTGGCAGATGAATGGATAAGAAAGCTGTGGTTCATATACACAATGGAATATTGCTCAGCCATCAAAAAGAATGCATTTGAATCAGTTCTAATGAGGTGGATGAAGCTGTAGCCTATTATACAGAGTGAAGTAAGTCGATATAGTATACTAACCTATATACAGTATAATACAGTATACAATACCAGTACAGTATACTAACACATATATATGGAATTTAGAAAGATGGTAACGATGACCTTATATGCAAGACAGCAAAAGAGACACAGACATAAAGAACAGACTTTTAGATTCTGTGGGAGAAGGCTAGGGGGGATGATTTGAGAGAATAGCAATGAAACATGTATATTATCATATGTGAAATAGATGACCAGTCCAAGTTAGATGCATGAAATAGGGCACTCAAAGCCAATGCACTGGGACAACCCTGAGGGATGGGATGGGGAGGGAAGAGGGAGGGGGTTCAGGATGGGGGACACATGTACACCCATGGCTGATTCATGTCAATGTATGGCAAAAACCACTACAATATCATAAAGTAATTAGCCTCCTAATTTTTTTAAAAAGAAAGCTGATTGCCAAAGAATTGATGCTTTTGAACTGTGGTATTGGAGAGGACTCTTGAGAGTCCCTTGGACTGCAAGGAGATCAAGCCAGTCAATCCTAAAGGAAATCAGTCCTGAATATTCATTGGAAAGACTGATGCTGAAGCTGAAACTCCAATACTTTGGCCACCTGATGCAAAGAACCGACTCATTGGAAAGGACCTGATGCTGGGAAAGATCAGGAGGAGAAGGGGATGACAGAGGATGAGATGATTGGATGGCATCACCAACTCAACAGACATGAGTTTGAATAGGCTCCGGGAGTTGGTGATGGACAGAGAGGCCTGGCGTGCTGCAGTCCATGGGGTCGCAAAGAGTTGGACACAACTGAATGACTGAACTGAACTGATTGACTGAAGGAGGATGTACTGCTTCCCAGGTGGCTCAGTGATAAAGAATCTTCCTGCCAATGCAGGAGACATCAGTTCAATCCCTGGGTCAGGTAGATTCCCAAAGAAGGAAATGCAATCCACTCCAATATGCTTGCCTGGCGGGCTATAGTCCATGGGGTCGAAAAACAATTTAGCAACTAAACAACAAAGGAGTGCGCATGCCCTTGAGCAGAGGAGTAAGAAAAGAGCTTCACTCCAGGGCAGTTAGTGCAGGGATAGTCTTAGGTATTTTTGCCTGGCAGTTAGTGCAGGGATAGTCTTAGGTATTTTTGCCTAAAAAATTCGACGGACAGAGAATCCTAGTGGGTGACGGTCCAGAGTCAGACACAAGTGAACACAGCACACAGGTTCTTTAAGAAGTTGCTTTCCGTGGCTCAACTGAGAGACCCTTCGCTAGAATTACAGACACATCTGGTGATTACAGTCTGCAGTGCTGCTTCAACACTACAGAAATTAACATGGCGGCCTTGGCAAATTTCAACCAGCTGACCTGGGAACCTAAGTAACATGTGTCTATAGAGAAGTGCAATTTTTAATTTTAAGCCATTGACTTAGAAACAAGCTTCAAAGACAGCCAATGTGTGAGTTGTGGAGGATAAAGATTTGTGTCCTATCTTTAAGGGCTGCTTCCACTTTTCATGGAGAACTTGCAATAGAAACATGGATATGTAAAACTGAACCACTTTGCTGTACAGAACTGAAAAGAACACAACATTGTTAATCAACTACACTCAATATAAAATAAAAAATTTTAAATACATAAAAATAATTTCTTAAAATAAAGAACAATTAAAAATTAAAAAAATAAAAGAACTTCCAATCTAGTGGGAAAAAATGAGCATACTTTGGACAAAGGAACCAGGAGATCCAAGCACGAGGGCATTTACATCCACCTGTGGCCATGACATCAGGACAAGAACACAGTCCACCAGGGAGCCACCCCCACCCCCACGGCCAGTACCTGCTGCACAATGGTCTAGCTCCATAAGCCTTAAAGAAAATAACACAGATGTGAAACGGTTCTAAACTCCATTGCATCTTCCCAGAGTTAATTTTACTGGGAAATGGTTCCCTGTTTTTAGAACACTAGTCCCTGAGGACAGAGTACAGAGGGGGAGAAACTTGTTTTTCAATGAACTTGCCTAAGAAAGTTGATACACCCTAAAACCCATCTAGTTATGCAATTCCATTGCATCCGCCCCTTGTTTGTTTACTTTGAAACCACCAATCGAATTCTTGGAACACTCAGTGCAAAATAATAATAAAAGTCTGTTCATTTTTATTAGGGTCTAAAGAAAGGAAGTAGTGGAAGAAAGGAACAAGGCCTCAGTTAATAACTAAGGAAATACGGCAGAAAGTCACATCTAGGCAAAATGAATCAAGATATCATCAAAGTAAGAAAATTTGCAATATTATTGTCCAACATTATGCAGACTTTATTCAAATTTCGTGAATTGTCCAAATAGTGACCTTGAGAACGAAGGAAACTCCGGAAAACATTACATTGGAAAGGAACATGTAAAACATTACATTGATTTGTCATATGTTCAGCCATAATGACCACCCTCGTGTATAAAGAGCAGAGAAACTGTTGGTGTCCTGCAGAATCTCAGAAAACATAATTCCCTGGAGCTCTTCCTGAGGAGTTTACTAGAGCACATGTTTCAGACAACCAAAATGATGGGATAAGCATGCACCCAGGGCAGGTGGTGAGCATTTTAACATGTGATTACTTGAAGAACAAAACTTAATCAAGTTTAAAAGGAAGACTTCATAGTCTCTGTGACTATACAGATAAGGATCTGCCTACGGGAAATAGGAAAGTCATTAAAAAAATGGAGAATGACAGTAGCAAATGTGATAAAATGAATTTAACCATTTTCAGGAATCATAGTTGGTGGTAATAGTATTATGTTGTTATTCAGAGACTTGTGCGTGTGCTCTGGGATAAAGCAAGTGAGTAATTATGGGATGTTCTAATGCTACCACTGTAATTCTGTGTGCTTGAGAACTAAGGTTTGGGGTGTGAAATTAAGGAGCTATGCATGCAGTAGAGAGACAGCAAAGTGCAAACCCTGTCGTCTTGAATTTCAATTAGAAATCAGTGCGAATTCCTATTTACAATAGGCAGGACTTGGAAGCAACCTATTAATGAATGTCCATCAGCAGAGGAATGGATAAAAAAGATGTGGTACATATGTGCCATGAAATATTACTAAGCCATAGAAAGGGAGAAATTGTGCCATTTGCAGAGACGTGGATAGACCTAGAGTTTGTCATACACAGTGAAGTAAATCAGAAAGAGAAAAACAAATATCATATATTAATGCATGATGTGAAATCTAGAAAAATCATATAGATAAACTTCTTTGCAAAGCGGAAATAGAGACAGAGACATAGAGAACAAATGTATGGATACCAAAGGAGAAAGGGGCAATGACCTGGAAAACTGGAATTGATGTGTCTACACAATTTATACTACATATAAAACAGATACCTGATGAGAACCTACTGTGTAGCACAGGGAACTCTACTCAATGCGAGTGGTGACCTAAATGGAAAGGAAATCCGAAAAGGGGGAGGGGGGCTGTGTATGTAAATGTATAGCTGATACATTTTGCTGTACAGCAGAAACTAACACAATATTATAAAGCAAGTATATTCCAACAAAAATTAATTTTGAAAAAGAAAGAAATCCATGTGAATTCTCAAGGCACTTTCTCTTAGATAATAGGTAGATAGGTAGGTAGAAAGATAGAGACATACATACGTATGTGTTTTCCTAGTTCTGCCCACTGGGAAAGGCTAGAAATGATTACCATCCCAGTTCTAGACACATGTCAAGAAGACACAAGAACAACTAGTCATAGAGGCCTAACTTGAAAAGCTTCTCTGGGTCAAACATGGGACAATGCAAACCTGTATAAGGATGTGAATTGCCACAGACTGAAACTCATCAACTATGTTTAAATCCATGAGCTCACAATGACATTTTTTGCTGGCTTGGATTGGTTTGGTTTGGTTTTTAATTTTTATTAGAGTATGGTTGACTTTCAATACTGTGTTAGTTTCAAGTGTACAGCAAAGTAGATCAGTTCAGTTCAGTTCAGTCGCTCAGTCGTGTCCGACTCTTTGCGACCCCATGAATTGCAGCACGCCAGGCTTCCCTGTCCATCACCAACTCCCAGAGTTCACTCAGACTCATGTCCATCGAGTCAGTGATGCCATCCAGCCATCTCATCCTCTGGCGTCCCCTTCTCCTCCTGCCCCCAATCCCTCCCAGCATCAGAGTCTTTTCCAATGAGTCAACTCTTCGCATGAGGTGGCCAAAGTACTGGAGTTTCAGCTTTAGTATCATTCCTTTCAAAGAAATCCCAGGGCTGATCTCCTTCAGAATGGACTGGTTGGATCTCCTTGCAGTCCAAGGGACTCTCAAGAGTCTTCTCCAACACCACAGTTCAAAAGCATCAATTCTTTGGCGCTCAGCTTTCTTCACAGTCCAACTCTCACATCCATACACGACCACTGGAAAAACCATAGCCTTGACTAGACAGACCTTTATTGGCAAAGCAATGTCTCTGCTTTTCAATATGCTATCTAGGTTGGTCATAACTTTCCTTCCAAGGAGTAAGCATCTTTTAATTTCATGGCTGCAGTCACCATCTGCAGTGATTTTGGAGCCCAAAACCATATACGTATATCTACTCTTGTTTAGATTCTTTGCCCATATAGGTTATTAGAGAATTAGGTAGAGTTTCCTGCACTTCACAGTAGGTCCTTACTAGTTATCTGTTTCATATGTAGCAGTGTGTATATGGGATTTACATATACACAGAGTGACATGTTTTAAAAGCCTAACTGATCAACCTTCAAAGATTGCAAAGAACTAATGCATTATCTCGAAAACTAAGTAAGTGAAAGGAGAGTGTCAAACATTTATCATACTTTCCTATATGAACTAAACCATTAGGTAACCAAATAGCAGATGAAAGACAGTATCTCCTTATAAAATTATCCCAGCTAATATAGGTGGGATAAACAAAAACAAAAGGGTGGAATTAGAACATCACAATTCTGCAGTGGCCTGTGAATAAATAAATCTAGGCAATGTACATCATATCAAAAACAAGGGAAGGACTTCCCTGGTAGTCCGGCAGTTAAGAATCCACTTTTCAAAGCAGGGGATGAGGATTCGATCCCTAGTCTGGAGACAAATATTCCACATATCAAGAAGCAACTAGGCCCACACCCTGCATCTACCAAGCCTGTGCACCTCAGTGAAGACCTGGTGCAGCCAAAATAAAAAATAAATAAAGGCAAGAGGGAAATGGGCATGTACATGATCAAGAGACACAGCACCACGTACAATCTTCTAGTCCAGGGTCTGAACCTGGAGGTAAGACCTTTGGATCCTAGCTTCCAATTTATAGGAGGACAGAGAACAGAGGACCATGTTGATCTATACCATGAGCATGCAATCGGCAAACTCCAGCCTAGGGAACACTCCACAGATCAGAGGGCCCAGGTTCTTCAGGTTTGTATATAAAAACTTATTTGAATGGGCAAAACCCATAGTGTTTAAGGCTGTATTCTTTGGATTAACCATAAAGATGCAACAAATTTTATACTATAAAATTCATAAAAGTGATTACTTTTGGTGGGAGTGATGGAGCGTCTAGAGTAACAGGCAAAATTCTGTTACAATTAAACACTTTGAAAATACATGTAGACATCAGAAAATAAAATAGGTGTTGTTTTCAAAAGACTTTCCAGAACAGGAATCCGTTATGATCATGATATACAAACGTGGGGAAACCCTTACAGTATACATCAATATATAAAATCAATGTCTAGACGAAGTTGTGTAGCTTGTACACCGAATCAGAAACTGTGAACAAGGGGTGGTACTGATGGGGCCCAGACTGAGATGGAGAGTCAGCTGAGAGGCTCAGCCCATGAAGACATTCAAGTTTAACTCAATGTATTTTCATACTATTTGCATTTCTACAAGTGCCTTTTCATGTTTTGTTTATATAGATTAAGTGAATGAATCAGTCAAGGAGAGAATGAACCGAAGAATATGTGAGCTAGTAGGTGAGAGTCGATGAGCAAGTGAATAAATGAGTGAGATAATGAATGAATGAATGAGTGAGGGTGGGAGGGAAGGAGCAAATAAACAAAGAAAAAAGTATCCCAGTAAAGTAGTCAGGTCCTAATAGAAAAGTCTTAAAAAAAAAAAAAAAAAAAAGAGGTCATGGGTGGGAGGGGGTTGGGGACAGAACATGGGAAATCTGGTCAACCCAGATATTCCATAGCCTGCATATTTGAAGATATTTAAATCCCTAGCCACTGACTCAATAAGGTTACATGCTAAAATTTTATAAATGAAAATTTCAGAAGGATACTTGAGGACAGACCAGTCAAGTGTGAATTCAGAACCAAATGCCACTTTGAAAGATCCTGTGCATCCATCCTAACACCTCCCTGCATGCCCTCCCCTCCAGGAAACTTCTAATCATGAGATCCCACCAGGAAGTCTTGCTGGCCTTTTCAATTTTATCATTCCCAAAGAATTCTAAAGCACACCTCTGCATCCACCCAGAACTGCAAACATTCCTTTTAAACACAGAAGCACAGCCTCTAAATCTGTGACCTCTCCTTGTCCAAATTTGGAGCAGAGAGACGTTCTTTCAAACTTGAAGCTGTTCAAAAACAGCTAACAGTACCTCCAACCAAGTTTCTCCAAGTCACCATATTCAACCCTGGGAATTCAAGGTTCTGGAAAAGTTGTCAGAAGGAGAACGTGTTGCCTAACTTCTCTGGACTTCAGTCAGGGACTCTATCCGTAAAATGGAAGGAATTCATCACCCATTGCAGAGGGGATGTGGCCTCAATGAGAGAATTATGTGAAATGCTTAATAGGGTGCCAGCTTCATAGCAACTGCTCAGTGGGTGTTTGCTGTGGTTATTTATTTTTATTAAAGGGAAATTCACATAGCATAAAATTAGCCATTTTTAAGGTGCACAATTCAGTGGCAATTAGTCATGGTTACAATGTTGTGCAACCACTTCCCTCTACATCCAAAACATTTTCATGACCCCCACAAAAACCCCATACTCATTAAGCAGTTATCTCTCTAATTCCCTCCTCTCCCTGCTCCAACAACCACTAATCTGCCTTTTGCTTCTATGGTTTTATCCATCCTGGATGGACTGTATCATATAAACAAAATAATACATGACTTTTTGTGTCTAGCTTCTTTCACTTAGTATAATGTTTTCAAGATTCATTCATATTGTAGTGTATATCAATATTCCATTCATTTTTAAGGTTGAATAATATTCTACTGTATATCACAATTTGTTTATCTGTTCATCCATTGATGGTGTTTGTGTTATTTTCCCCTTTTGGCTAACCTGAATAGTGCTGACATGAATGTCCATGTACATGTATTTGAGTACCTGTTTTCAACTCTTTGGGCTATAAACCTAGCAGTGAAATTGCTGGATCACATGGTAATTCTACATATAACTTTTTGAGAAACTGTGAAACTATTATTATTTCTAAAGTATTCATTCCAGTGCCTACTAAGAACAGGTACTCTTACAAGGGGTGGTGTAAATATCCATGAGCTATAACCCCTCCCCTCTGGGAACTTATTTTCTATGAGCAACATTCCTGCAAAAAGAAACAAATAATCATAATTCTCCACACGCTGTTAGTTTTATTCAAAGTGAGTTACCTAAAAAAACTCATGACAATTGAACCTCAAATTTCAAAGTAACCTTTATCCCCCAAAGATATATATTTCAAATATATATGTAGGTAAATAAACCTATTCTTTTAAATAGAGCTTATAACTTCTAACTGGGCCAAATGATGTTCTATAGCCAGTAACTGATAAAATATGTTCTCAGACCTTTAATCATATACACCCTTGCAAGAACAGACGCAAAATGGCAGAAAGTCTGTCTGGTATAATTGCTCAGATGGATCCATATCTTGTAAATGAAGGTTGGAGAAAAAAATGTAGTACCATGTGGAGAAGGACCCATCAACAGAACTCACAGAAACACAGATGAAAGGACAACAGAGTAGGTTTCGGGACAACAAAGCCGGAGCAGAGATTCAAAGAGCAGACCAACGAGACCCCGATACCGAGATGCGGAGAAGATGTGCCGGTTATGGGGAAAGGCAAGGTTAAAAGATGAGAGAAGAATGTCAGTTTCACACCCTTGCCAATATCTTTCATGGCTGATTACACCCTGACAGCCTATAAATTCCTCTAATAGTTTTCAATGAAGAAACTATTCTTCTACCCATCCCCACAACTATTAAGTAGTGTAGCTGGTTTAGACTAGCTTCCATAATCACCCAAGTGGTGTTGATTATCACTGGTGGGTGTGGATAAGAAGGAAAAAAAGAATGCATTCTTCTGAGAACCTTCTGGGCAAAAAGCACCATGTATGGTAAATATCAGATTCTGCATATAAAATGTCATTATTTCCCAACTGAAACAAATATCTAAGGAGTACCTCTCCTCTCTCTGTCTCTCTTCCTCCTGTGCCTCAGACTAAGACTCCGTACAATAGCTAAGCTCTCCAACCAACCTCCCCTCAAATTCACTTGTCACAGGCAAGAGATTTATATTTACCACCATAGAAAAACTCACCATGGAATAATTCCGGCTCCATCAGCTAAGACACAAAAATTCAGTTTTCAGAGACAAAAGGTCGCTCACTTCCACCCAACAGTTTCTTTCATGGTGCTGGATGAAGACAGAGATAGCGAGCACCTAACAGGACTAAATCCCAGCGCATCGTTAGAGACAGCAAAAGAGCTCCTACACAACAGATCAGAGTCCTACAGCAATGCTACAAAGAGCCTAGCCTTTGATATTTCTAGAAAATTCTGTAGAAAGAGAGGGTACAAATATTTAGGCATCTTCTCGTATCACCATCCAGAGACTCTTGAGTTTCAAAGGGAGGGACAGTGATGGGGGTGGTGATGAGAGAAAGAAAGAAAGCAGGTAGATGTCATTCCAAAACATTCTAGAGCTTTTAGGACAAGATGTAAATGTGCCAAAGAATATAAGATAGAAACTGGGCCCATCTACAGTTTTGCAAAACGAATAAGGAGATCTCACAAATATCCATACATTTTGTATCTTTTATGCAACCCCTCCACCATCTTAAATACAATTGGAAATTTCCAACTAACTGGGGCAAAAAAAAACAGTTCTCAGCCTTTCCTCAAGATGTCTGAGGAAGTGAGACTAGACCCGGGGTTTTTTGACGTGTGGCAAAAGCCACATCATGTTTTAGAAGGAAGATGGGAAGAGGTGTGTCCTGCCCAACCACACAGAATTCCTCGGCTGAGAACAGCTACTAGATCTGTGTCCCAGCTGTGAGCTGCCAGAGGATATTTGCCTAAATGCTAAAAGGACTCCAGTCATGTACTTTTTTCTGTTTGGAAAATTACTCCTTGTTCATTTGAAAAGAAAAAAAAAAAGATATGAGCGTTGTTCTCACATGTGAGCCTTTGTTTAAAACCAAGCTTTCTTGATGCATCTTGTGGGAACTGAAACTCAGCAATGCAAGGATATAACCCTCCTGCTGAAAGACTGATGTCTTCCCCAAAAGCTATTGGACTCTTCTTTCCAGCCCTAGAGTTCAAAATTATTTCTTTGTTTCCTGTAAAAACTTCAACTTGAAAGAACATACATGATATTCTGAACTCACATTGCAAAAAGAACAACAGCATTCTAAACTCAAGCTTTAAATAAAAATGAAATGCTTCTCTTGCCCCAGATTAGATGATTTAGAAAATGTTCAAAACCTTAATCCCATGAAATATGCAAGGTGTTGTCATGCATCCAACTCTCTTACCCTTTCCGAAGACCCCACCTGGATTGCTCCATCTCCTCTACCTGAACCAACTCCAAGTCTACCCCAAACTCTTTTCTTCTAAGTTTACTGAACCTCAGTCTTTAACCCCCCACATTTTCTTGCCTTGGCAAAACCCTAAAGCTTTCAGGGTGGTTAACAAACAGTAGGTGTCGGCCTCCAAGGGTTAAGAATTCACAGATGATAATCATCAGTATATTGTTCTGGAAAATTAAATACACCTGGGCCAAGTTTCTTACGGCTGTACTCTTTGGAAATGCTTCAATCTTTAAAAAAAAAAAGAAGAAGAAGAAGAAGTTCAAGAATGTGAACTTCATTGCTCACATATATTTTCCTAGGATTCTTTTCTTTTTCTCTTTGATATGTCATTATGTGATTTGGGTTTTCCCCAGATTTTTACCTCTTTGATATATGAAAAATGTGCTTGCATCCTGCCATCCTAGTAGGGGCCTGAAGTGACAAAAGAAAGTGCTCATTCAAGAAGGCTTGACTGTGCTGTCATCAGATTCAGGCAATCTGACGGCAGCGCCCTCCAGCAACAAGTGTGAACTTGGTGGGGTTGGCCCTCAATCCAATTCAATCCTTCTACACACCAAACATCAGGCCCACATCAAGTCTCCAGAAAACCTATCAGGATGTTCTGGTTGTCAAGAAGTTCATATCTGTTGGGATAACAGACTAGAATAGAGGTAAGCTCTGGCTCTACCCAAGGAGGAGACACCCATCATAGAAGAAAGGCCGAGGAACACATCACATAATGTAGTCACAGGTTCACATGGTGATGCAGAAGCCATGACGGGCTCCAAGGCAGAGAAACCAGTAGGAGAAAAAGTCCAGAAATGTAAAAGGACTTAGGGGCATTCCTTGGGTGCCCAGACCAGGCCATGGGGAAGAGAAACAAAAAATGAAGCCTAGAAATACCGGTCAAAAATGGGTGATGAACGCTTTGGTGTGTTGGCCTTATTCTGCATTAAGAGGAGGGCAGAATACTCAGATTTCACTCTGGCAAGAGGTCGAATGAGGAGTTGTAACAGGAAACATGACCCAATATAGTTCTCCTCTGGCTTTGGAGAAGTTGTATGAGCAGGGAGCAGACAGCAGCAAAGAATCCTTTTCAGTTGAGGACAGCATGATGGGACTTCAGGAAGAAAGTGGCCCTTGAACCTCTTAAAGGATGAGCAGGACTCAGATGGTGAGTGACAAAGAAGGGCACCCTGATCAGAGCAGGGAGACAGGATGGCCAGCACGCATGGCTCATTCCAGGAGAAGCATGGGACCTGCCAGGGCTGGCCAAGGCTATTGGAGGCTTAGAGCAGAAGATAGGCTGGCCAGGTAGACCAGATCACATTGTGGAGGCCTCTGAATGCCACCTTAAGGATGTTGTTCTGAAGGCAACAGGAAGCCTGCAGGGCTGGTGATGTTCAGGTTACCGCCTCCCTTTCCCTTGGCTGTGACCACACGGGATGTGAGCAGAAGTGATGGGCTCATCAGCAGATCTTCCCATCCAAGCTCCAGGGCACCCTTTCTTTGCCTTTTCCTTCCCAGCTGGCACTGAGTTCAGAGTATCCTTGGAAATCCAGTGGGCATGACAAAGCCTCCATCAGCCTGAATCTCTGAAGGAATGGCTCTGTGCACACAGTCACACCATGACCAGCTTACTTACCCAGTACTATTGGGTGAGCAAAAACCAACCATCTGTGAATTGTGTATCACTTTATGCATTGAGATCTATTTTTCATATCAGCTCTGCCTAACATACCTCATATTGGCCCCAACTACGAAGATGGCAATGGAGAGAGAAAGAGACAGAGTCAAGAGACTTGTGGAGGTTAGTCCTCTAGACATGGCTACCCGTTTTAAGGGCAGGTGACCATCAAATATGGGATTGAGAGGCTGTTCATCTGAGTTACCATGAAAGGAGAAAAAGGTTTGGAAGAAGGTGTGTGTGTGTGCTCAGTCATATCTGACTCCTTGCAACCCTATGGACTGTAGCCCACCAGGCTCCTCTGTCTGTGGGATTTTCCAGGCAAGAATCCAAGAGTGGGCTGCCATTTCCTTCTCCAGGGCATCTTCCAAACCCAGGGGTTGAACCCATGTTTCTTGGGTCTCCTGCACTGGCAGAATTCTTTACCACTAGCACCACTTGGAAGAGGTGGGATCTATTTGGGACCTGTAGGAACTGGGACCCCCAGTGGAACTGTCCAGCAGGCAGTTAGAAACACAGGCAAGGAGCCAAACCATGGAAGCCTGGGAGAACCACACAGATGCTTCCAGAACAGCCTGTGCTGCCCAGGAAGCCTCCCCAGGCACTTTCCTCAATGTTGCAAATATCTATGTATAAAACAGACAAGGACCTACTGTGTAGCATAGGGAACTATACTCAATATTTTGTAGTAACCTATTAGGGAAATGAATCTGAAAATATATATATAGTCATGGTGTGGTATGCCTGAAAGTGACACAACATTGTCAAGCAAATATATTTTAATTGTTGTTAAAAACTGTAGATATCAAGGGTCACAGACTTTCAAAGTTTTCACAACTGCTTAGAACCTACTGAGAACTACCAGCTGCCCTGATTGATGGATGGCTAGAGGCAATCAGCAAGTGCTCACAACTGTTGGAAATGCTCCCCAGGACATCTGTGCTCCTAAGGGGACCGAGCCTTCCTGAGATGGGGGTGTCAAGTGGCAGGGAAGGCCTTCATGCCACAGTTTGCCTTTGAGGCATCTCCACTCATGGAGAAAAGTCAAGAATCCCCAAGAAACAAACGCCAGTCAGCAAGATAACAATTCCAGGGCTTCTATAATGCTCTTCATTTTCCAAAGCATGCTCATGAGCTTCATCTCCCTTCCAAAAAAGGAGAAGGGAACTCAGGCCATTCTAAGGTCCACGGAGAGAAACAGGACACTGGCAGAAAACATGTAAATTGTCTCTCTTGAAAGAGGCTATTTACTGCCCCTGTTTTTCTCTGTCTCAGCCAAGACCATCTGGAGCCCAGAAGGACAGGCACAGCAGAAGGAAGGGGAGATGGCTCATTTCAGCTGCTTGGACACACCCGCCTTGGAAGGGAGCCTCCCCAGAGCATGCGGCTGCTACTGTTGCCCTCAGGGTCTCTTCTCCAGGTTGTTCTACACTCAGGTTTCACTCTGGGCACATTAGACTGGATCAGAGGCTCTGCTACGACCAGCGTGTGTGTTAGTCGCTCAGTCGTGTCCTACTCTTTGTGACCCCATGGACTGTAGCCCACCAGGCTCATCTGTTCATGGAATTCTCCAGGCCAAGAATACTGGAGTGGGCTATCATTCCCTTCTCCGGGGGATCTTCCCAACCCAGGGATCGAACCCAGGTCTCCCACACTGCAGGCAGGTTCTTACGATCTGAGCCACCTGGGAAGCCCCTGCTACGACTCCCTGAACGGTGATGTGCCAAGAAGTTAAAACCGAAGCAACATGATGATGCTTGAAGAGACTCCAGGGCCGGGGCTTCCACGGTGGCTCAGTGGTAAAGAATCTGCCTGTCAGTGCAGGGGACATGGGTTCAGTCACTGATCCAGGAAGATCCCACATGCCGCAGAGCAGCCAGGCCCGCCTGCCGCAGCTACTGAGCCTGCGCGTTGCGACTGCTGAAGCCCACACACCTTAGAGCCTGTGCTCGGAAACAAGAGGAGCCACTGGCAATGAGAATCCCGGCACCACAGCTAGAGAGCAGCCCCCCGCTCGCCGCAACTAGAGAAAAACCCGAGCAGCAACTAAGACCCAGCACAGCCCAAAATAAATAAATACATAAAAATCAAGACTCCAGGGCTTCTGTTTGCGACCCCATGGGCTGTCGCCTGCCAGGCTCCTCTGTTCATGGGATCCTCCAGGCAAGAATACTGGAGTGGGTTGCCATTTCCTTCTCCAGGGGATCTTCCCAACCCAGGGATTGAACCCTACATCTGCATTGCAGGTGGAGGGGTGGTCAACTTGGTAGAGCGTCCATTCCCAAGTGGGAAAACCTGGGATGCTATACTGCCTTCACATTAATCCCAAGACACTCCGAGCAGTGGTTTTGAAGCCAAAAATCTCAGGGCAGTTTCTGGGCAGTTTCTGGCCCCATCTGCAGGAAGCTCGACTGTGAGCATCTCCTTTGATTCATCCACCCTCGACCTCACTGCTGTGGGAGCCGCCAGCACTGAGAACTTTCCTCCATGGTGTGCGGGTGTCACCAGGCTTCCTTCAGGATTCCAAAGAGTTCACGGAACTTCTTCTCCCAGCTACATTCCTTTTTTCTAAGGCTTGGTTCCTATCATACCCTCCTTTTAAAAGGAGGTCAGGGGTTCTATTTTATGTTTAAAATAAAATTTAAAATCATCATTTAACATATATCTTAGAAGTCCTTCTAAGAGTCTCCAGCCCCATTAGCCATGGAATCTGCCTATTCCCTTGTTCCTTTTTGCCCAGCTTGCAGCTCATTTAAGTATCACTGGATCACTGAAGATAACCTGGACTTCCCTGGTGGTTCAGATGGCAAAGAATCCGCATGCAATGCCAGAGACCCGTGTTCCATCCCTGGGCTGGGAGATGACTCACGCTCTAGTTCTTAAAATCAAACTTCCTCTGCCAAATCCAAGACCCTGAATTTATCCAAATGATAGAAACATGCTTTTCCCAACCATCCACCAAAATACCTCCCATTCAGACCAACAATAGCCTTAATGGGTGATTCAGTCCCCTCCAGTTCTAAGGATAGTCTTCCTGCTTCACCATTGGGCCAGCAGCCTTCAATATTCTTCACACCGGCTCAGAAAATGCCACTCACCCTTTTCAAAGAGTGAGGTCCAGGTTTGAAAATGGATTGATTTCTAATTACATTAAATTAATGATGTTAACACATACACAGAAATGTGTCCCCATCAGGTATGAATCTATTTTATTAGGCAGAACTCTAATGTTGTTCCACCCTCAAGCCTTTGAAAAGCACTTATGGTGGGGAGTGGAGGCTGAGAGAAGGGACCCTTCCTGTATTTCCACCCTGGCTTCCTGGTGATGCATTTTTCAGAAAAGTTTACCTTGAACTTCTCCGCACCTCCTACCACCTCCCTGCAAATTTACACACAGAGCACCTTTGTGAGCCTGAGACAGGGACAGAGCACAGAGAAGGTGTGTCAAGCCAAACAAGTTGATTCATGTGCAAAAATCCCCCAACTGCGTTTACAGATTGAATTGGAAAAACTCTCCGCTGCTTCTGGGTGAAATTCCACTGAAACCCTTCACTGGCTGCCTATGCCTTCAGTACATATAGTTGCCAATGCTTGCACCACAGTTCACATGTGCAAACGCACATGATCAGAGGTATGTGAGAGCGTGTGGCTCCCAGATGTCTGTGTCATCCGAAGGCCAACGGTTTGCTGCATATTTGCTGTGCATACACATCGCTGTCTCTAATTGTGCTGTAGCCCACAATGTTTAACATGGTTTGCTTGGTGCGGTGCTTGGATTTTGAACTTAACAACACTAGATGCTTGAATGTATTGAGCAATGGGGCGGGACTTCTTTGGTTGGCAGTCATACGTTTATGAAGAGCTCCAATGACTGGGAAGGAACAGTTATGGATCTGCAACTGTACTGTATGACAGCCACTAGCCACTTGTGGCTTTTGACACTTGAAATGTGGCTAGTTCAAATTAAGATGTGCTGTAGCTATAAAATGCACACTAAATCTCAAAGATTAGGTACCAAAAAAGAGTCCAATAACTCATTGATAACGTTTTTGGTATTTTTTTTTATTGAAGTATAGTTGATTTACAATGTTATGCTAGTTTCAGCTGCATAGCAAAGTGATTCAGTGATTATATATATATACATGTTCTTTCTCTGATTCTTTCCCCTTACAGGTTTTCACAAGACATGTAAACTTCCCTGCGTAGAGTATACTCCTGTAGTACAGGAGCATAGTTCCCTGTGCTATACAATATATCGTTGATGGTTATCTATTTTATATATGGCTGTTGTTTAGTCACTAAAGCATGTCCAACTCTTGCAACCCCATAGATTATAGCCCACCAGGCTTCTCTGTCCATGGGATTTCCCAGGCAAGAATACTAGAGTGGGTTGCCGTTTCCTTCTCTAGGGGATCTTCCTGACCCTGGGATGGAACCCGTGTCTCCAGCGTCTCCTGCATTGGCAGACAGATTCTTCACCACTGAGCCACCTGAGAAGCCCATTTTATATATAGTAGTGTGGGTGTTTAATCCCAATCTCCTAATTTATCTATTCCTCATTAATAACTTTTTAGAAGGATAATATATGATATAATGATAAATTGGCTATACTAGATTAAGTAAAATGTTACTAAAATGTCACTTGTCCTTTTTTACTTTTTGTATGTGATCACTAGAAAAATTTAGCTTGCACATATGGCTCACATTATATAGTGACTGTACAGTGCTGACTCAGAGTACTTATTAAAACCAGAGTCTCATAGAAATGGCCCAGGAATCTGCATGCTTAATAAGCACCCAGGTGATTGAGATCATTGCCATTTGGGGACCCCTGATATAGCAGGCACTGACATGGACCCCAAGGCAGAACACCTGGATTCTAAATTTGTTTCAAATTCTTTCTCATCAACATAATGCAGGGCTTGGATTAGACCTAGAAAGTTGTATGGCTTAAGGCTTCCAGTCCCATTTTTGCTGCTTAGTCTCTCAGTCATGTCCGACCCTCTGCGGCCCCATGGATTGTAGCCCACCAGGCTCTTCCATCCATGGAACTTGTCAAGCAATAATACTGAAGTGGGTTGCCATTTCCTACTCCAGGGGAACTTCCTAACCCAGGGATCAAACACGTGTCTCTTGCATATCCTTCACTGGCAGATGGATTCTTTACCTCTAGTGCCACCTGGGAAGCCCTCCAGCCCCATTACCCACTATCCAGCAGTTTGTGAGATCCCCAGAGACTGATTAGACCCAGATGGATAACAACTTCAGGCCTGAAGTTCCCCTGGAGTAGGAAATGGCAGGCTTCTCTGTCCATGGGATTTCCCAGGCAAGAATACTAGAGGGGGTTGCCATTTCCTTCTCCAGGGGATCTTCCCGACCCTGAAGTTCCCCTGGAGTACGAAATGGCAGGCTTTTCTGTCCATGGGATTTCCCAGGCAAGAATACTAGAGTGGGTTGCCATTTCCTTCTCCAAGGGATCATCCCGACCCAGGGATGGAACCCATGTCTCCAGAGTCTCCTGCGTTGGCAGACAGATTCTTCACCACTGAGCCACCTGAGAAGCCCGTTTTATATATGGTAGTGTGGATGTTTAATCCCAATCTCCTAATTTATCCATTCCTCATTAATAACTTTTTAGAATGATGAACCCACCTATAATGATAGGTCTTCCACCAGGGTGGGGGGAGGAGAATTGACTCATTCAAAATATTTCTAAAAGTAACCAATGAAATAAGTAAGTAATACCATGTGGTTTTGGAGGAGGAAAGATAGGAAGCAGAGAAGGAAGTGGGTAAGTCCCACTTCCACCTAAACCCCAAGTACACTTCGGGAAAAGGTGTGGATCCCTGGATCCCTGACTATCAAGCCCATCAGCAGTGGGTGTTAGATTTGAGATGATAGAATTTCAAGTAAACTCTTGAAATTTGAAGATTGAATTGATTGACTGAATCATGTGTGAGGACAAAGTTTACCAGCCTGCCTAAAGGGAAAAGATCCTGGTCCAAGCCTTCTCCTTAATCGATGTAACAGTCCTCACAGTTCTTCATCACTTAAGTGACATGACAAAGAAAGGCAAAAAGTGCCAGCAACAAGCTGGTCATTCTACATCCATTTAGACATCAGTGCAGGGATCTTCTATGGCTGGGAACACTCAGCATACACAGAAAGATGATTTTCTCCACTAAAGAATAATAATCCAAGACAGAGGGCTATGGCACTAGATGTCATGCTGAAAATCAAACACTTGCAGAAGAAGTCAGTTCCTACATCTGGCTTTGCTGAGGGCTCTCCTGCATTCAGCCTCAGACCTTCCTAGATTACATTTTCCTGTCAGTTCAATTCTCAAACCTAACCTAAATGTTGGCTTCTGCCCAAGCTCATTAAAGCAGGACTGGTCTGCCCAACAAGAACTTTACCATCCCAGCCAGACAGTGCTGCCATCAGCCAGGAGGAGGAAGACAAACAAACTTATGAGAAGTGAAATAAACTGAACTGGGACACAGATTATGAGTTTGCACCGTGAATAAACAAACACAGAGATTCCAGGTAAACTGTGGTTCTGTTTACAATGAAACAGGACGTTCTTTTGGGACTTCTCCTCCCAGTTTATCTGATTAGCAGTTCCCATGGACAGAGGAGCCTGGAGGGCTACAACCAAAGGGTCGCAAAGAGTCAGACACAACTGAGCACACTAACACACACACACAAACACATCAAATAATAATAGTGAAACTGACACAACAGAAATCTCACCGGCTTAGGAAAGAATCCCTGTGTTCTAGAACCAGCGCCGTTGTTCATGAGTGTTATCAAGTCTTTCCACTGATCAGGGAGTACTAACCTCTGCACAGGTTATGTCCTGTGGATCTAAACTAGATGCCGAACACACCAAACAAGATTGTTCGTATTTTCCACTTAGCTACTTTGTTCTGGTGGTTTGGGTAAAAGAGTTTATATGATTGTTATGAAACAGTGTTCAGAGTTTCAGAGTTACTTTCATTGTAAAAAGCAAACTAACCAAGAAAAAAATAATAATAATGCCAAAGTACTACTTTATGGTTGAGTTTGAGAGATTACAGCCAGATGGTATCTTTTTAAAGTCACATCCTTGCTTTAGGAGTGTGTTCCAGCCACCATGTCTTCCAGCCACAGCATCACTAACTCTAGGACACTTGGGCATGTCCATGTGTGGGACACCTCAAGTGACAGCTCACCACAGTAAATGACAGCTTGAGGCCCAGGAATGAGCACCAAAGTGGACAACACAAACTGTAGAGGAGACTCCAGGAGGACAAAGAACCTAGGTCTCTCCTCCTTCAGTATATTTGCCCATGTACTTGGACACGCAGGCATGCATGTGTGTGTGTTACACGTATGCATACGTTCTCCCAGACTGTCTCAAGCTCACTGAATCAGCAATGACTCAGAGTCCAGTGGGCTGACCTCTTGCTGCAGAGCAAAAGCTCCAGCGCATAGGAGTTCTTTTGTTTTCCTACAAGGAAAGAATGAAGAAGATGGCAGGGATGTATCATTCAAATGCTGCTGTTTAAATAAGAGAAAAGAGGGGATTTCCCCGGTCCAGGGGTCAAGACTCCACGCTTCCACTGCAGGGGGCACGGGTTCCATCCCTGGTCAGGGAATTAAGATCCTGCATGCCATGCAGAGTGGTCAAAATTAATCAGTTAATTATGGAGAAAGAAAGAATCAAATGAAAGAGTCCCAGGTTCCTGATGTGGGGGAACAGAGGGATAACAAGGTGAATGCAATGGTAAAAACCAATGATAACAAGAAACACACTGATGGCTCCGGGAAACTCTCACATCCCTCTTCAACTCTAAAATTGGAAATACAAAGCTGGAGTGCCAGTGAGGCAGGGTGTACAGGTGCGTGAGTTCCATGCTTCAGACTACATGTCACTTCACCACAAAAGTAAAGGAAGAGGTCCTAGAAGACACGTGAAGTCCCTGAGATGGAAGGGAGAGGGGAGAGACTATGGAAAAGTTAGCAGTGGTAGTCACAGCTAGAGGTGCCGAGAAGAGGTGGAGAGAGCAAATCCCCATCCAAGGCAAGGGGAGAGGGCGCTTTCAGATCCAACAGGTGGTCACGATGCCAGATGCTGGAAAGAGATGTGGGAAGAGAGAAAGAGGACTGAGATGCAGCATAGTTTTGCCAGTGACGTGGCCAATGAGGATCCTTGGTGGCATATTTGCAATAGAGTGGCAAGGCAATACCACGTGGGACAGTCACTGAGAAAGCACACCTCACGAGGCCTCTAAACAAATGCCAGGAAAGAGAGACCCCACCTGAGAAGGCAGATAAGCAAATCTAGGAAAGAGAGACAGTGTGGGAGGAAAACTTGAACCCAAACAGCTGTGACATTTGGAGGTATGAGCTGTATGGATAAAGGCTGGCTAACTGCAATGGGATGGAAGGGATTTGAAGGGACCCAACCTGGAACTTGAAGGAGTCACTGAGGTGGGGACAGGGTAAAAGAGACCCTGGGAGCAGGTAGACTCAGCCTCCAAATCCAGTCCAGCAAGTACCCAGTGTCCCAAAGGGTTGGCAGCTAGCCACGAGTCACCAGGGGAGGCAGACAGCTTGGGCATGAGGTGAGGGAACGGGCATATTTGTCAACATGGAGAACTGTCAAGTTTTCCAGCAAATAAACTAAACCAGGAGCAGGGAGGAAGCAGCAGCAGGAGCTAGTCTAGGAGGTGGCAAGACAGACAAAGGGCATCTGAGAAGCAGGGCAGATAAACGGGGTCCCACCAGCGGACCCTGATCCAGGGGCAACACACCAGCCCCTGGGAGGGCTGTCGAGGGAAAACAGAAAGGGCCCGTCCAACGGGAGTGGGGATACCAAGTGCCAGACAGGTTCCCCAGGGAGGGGCTGGGGCCCCATGACTTGATAGAAGCCAGCGGCAGAGCTGGGTGTAAAGCAGACCCAGAAGGGCTGACAGAGGGATCAACTTCAGCCCGGGTCACTGTGCCAGGACCCTCGGCTCCTTCCCCTAGTAGGGAAGAAAGGGCCTGGATCAGGATGCTCAGGGAAGCCCAGCTTTATCCAGAAATGCCAAGAGAGGGCTATCAAGCTTGAGAAACAGGCAGGGGCCAGAGAAGTGATGCTTTAAGATCTAGTGAGCCTCATCTTAGAGACAGAAAAGGAAGATGATAAGGGAGAGTCCAGAGATAGTCATGAAAAGTATATTGTGGGGAGAAGACCAAGGAAGGGATGGGAAGGGATCATATTCACAAAAAAGTGTGTGTCCTTAACCAGAATTGAAATAGACACGTGTACCCCAGTGTTCATCACAGCACTGTTTACAATAGCCAGGACGTGGAAGCAACCTAGATGTCCATCAGCAGACAAATGTATAAGAAAGCTGTGGTACATATACACAATGGAATATTCAGTTCAGTCGCTCAGTTGTGTCCGACTCTTTGCGACCCCATGAATTGCAGCACGCCAGGCTTCCCTGTCCGTCACTAACTCCCGGAGTTCACTCAAACTCACGCCCATCAAGTCGGGGATGCCATCCAGCCATCTCATCCTCTGTCATCCCCTATTACTCAGCTATTAAAAAGAATGCATTTGAATCTGTTCTAATGAGGTAGATGAAACTGGAGCCTATTATACAGAGTGAAGTAAGTCAGAAAGAAAAACACCAATACAGTATATTAACACATATATATGGAATTTAGAAAGATGGTAACAATGACCCTATATGTGAGACAGCAAAAGAGACACAGATGTAAAGAACAGACTTCTGGACTCTGTGGGAGAAGGCAAGGGTGGGATGATTTGAGAGAACAGCATTGAAACATGTATATTATCCTATGTGAAACAGATCACCAGTCCAGGTTCGATGCATGAGACAGGGTTCTCAGGGCTGGTGCACTGGGATGACCCTGAGGGATGGGATGGGGAGGGAGGTGGGTGGGGGGTTCAGGATGTGGAACATATGTACACCCATGGCTGATTCATGTGAATGTATGGCAAAAACCACTACAATACTGTAAAGTAATTAGCCTCCAATTTAAATAAATAAATAACTTTTAAAAAAAAAAAAGAAAGAAAGAAATGTATGCCTTTGCTCTCCCCAGGCCTAACCAGCCACAGACCCAGAGATACCATGGGGCAACCACTCATCAAACAAAAGGCACCTTGGAATCAGACCAAATCTGAGGCTGATCTGTCTGAGTTCAAGGAAGGGTCTCTTGATTGTGAAGATGGAGATACTCACACAAGTCCCCATGAAAGGTTATGAGCGTTGCTTCTTCGGAAATTAGTTTTTCACAGTGCCCATTCACCTGTTGTGAGAAACTTTTAGGGTTCTAACTGAGGGCTGAGAGGTGAGTTCAAGACTTCACACAGAACAAGGCAGACCTTTTCCTCCTCCAAGCTTGTCAGCTCCTGGCTGCACTGGGTTTTATGAATCTTCATGTTCAGGATAACAGCTAAAGGCTTCCTTTCAGTGAAGTGACTGAAAAGGGAGAGCTCTTCCTGGCCAAACAAAGGCTTCCTAATCATCAACTCCTGTTTTAAACCTTGCAAGTGACCCCAAGTTCTTAAATACCAACAATGGATCTTAAAAACTTTCTGACTTAAGTTGTCACCTTAAAAATTGTACACTGGGTAAGTGAAGTCAGATAGAGAAAAAGAACAAATATCATATGGTATCACTTATATGTGGAATCTAAAAAAATAAATAAATAAACTTATTAGCAAAAAAGAAAGTAGACTCACAGATAGAAAACATGAACGGGTGTGGGACTTCTCTGGAAGTCCAGTGGTTAAGAACCCACATGCCAACGCAGGAGACGTGGTTCAATACCTGACCCGGGAAGATTCCGTGTGCTGCAGGGCAGCTAAGCCCAAAGGCCACAAGTACTGAAGCTCGAGCACTCTAGAGTTCATGCTCCACAACCAGAGAAACCACCGCAATGAAAATAAATAAAACCTATATTAAAAAACAAAAACTTGTGGTTACCAAAGGGAAAAAGTGGGGGGGGGGGTGGGGGGATAGACTGGGAGTTGGGATCAGCAGACACACACTATCATATATAAAATAGGTAACCAACAAGGACCGACTGTACAGCACAGGGAACTATATTCAATATCCTATAATGATGTATAATGGAAAAGACTCTGAAAAAAATATATATGTACGTAGACTCATAGGAAAAGACCCCAATACTGGGAAACAGCGATGGCAGGAGGAGAAGGCAACAACAGAGGATGAGATTGGTGGATGGCATCACCGACTCGATGGACATGAGTTTGAGTGAACTCTAGGACATGGTGAAGAACAAGGAAGCCTGGCATGCTGCAGTTCATAGGGTCACAAAGAGTTGGACACAGCTTAGCAACTGAACAAAATACATATGTGTACACACACACACACACACACACACACACACATATACATATATAACCGAGTCACCTTGTTATACACCTGAATCTGAATCATTGTAAATTAACTATACTTCATTGTATGCTTGGCTTTCCTTTAAGGGGAGAATATTTTGGATTTGTTTTTTTAGATGAAGGACCTACACCTTTATATTAACATCTTATCCAAAAGAATAAAGCACTGTAATTCCTCAGCTGCTGAGTCTGGGAAGCTGGGGGTTGCTGGGCAATAATCCAGAGAGAACTTTCAGAGGACGAGGAGCTAGCACCCGGCAGTCTCCTGTTTCTTTCGAGAGATTAAATCATACCTCCCCAGGTAATCAGACTGACCTTAATAAAAGTTCTCAGTCAAGAAATGAAGAGGACACCTTGACCCCAAAATCTCTGGCACATGTATCGGGAATGTGGCAGGGATACATGAGAACAAGTCTGGTTCCAAACTGTGGCTTATTTTCAAATCCAGTAAAACATAGAACATGGGTAAATTTGCAAATTTCAGTAAAAACAATTCAAACATGAAGTTGTTGGAGCTTTGGTACATGTAGTTTTTTGGGAAATCCTCTTTCCCTTTCCTCAATATCATGTATGAGATGCCTAAAAGTAGACTTTTTTTTTTTTTTTGACTCAACAAATGTATTTATTTACATGGTTCTAATAAGACACACAGGCATCCAAAACCTAGGAGATAATGAGATACTCATTATTTCTTGAATCAAAACAGATGACGTTTCAAAAACACGATTTAACTACCAGAATATTTGAGTTCTCAATAAATCATATCGATAGGCAATTTCAAACACTTCCAGAAAGAAAATAGTCTATTTCCATGGTTTGTAACCCATACGCTGATATACCAGGAATCACTCTCGCCATGCCTTTTCCTGCCTCCATCACCTGGCAGAATCTCCCCTGCCCAAAGGCCCAGGGGGTGCAGATGACAGTTAGCAGGGAGAGGATACAGGAAGCCACAGCTGCTCTGATTTCATAGATGTGGGTTTCCTCCACCCCACAGTGAAACATCTGATCTTCCCTCTCCTTTTGTGTTTCCCCAGTCCTTTCTGCTGGTTGCCTCCATTGAAATCTCCTCTCCAAAAATCCAAGAAACATCATGGGACTTACGACAGAGTAACCCTGGGCTCAAATCCTAACTCCAGGGTTAATGGATACAAACTACTCCATATGGAATCGATAAACAACAAGGTACTGCCCAAAGAATTGATGCTTTTGAACTGTAGTGTTGGAGAAGACTCTCGAGAGTCCCTTGGACTGCAAGGAGATCCAACCAGTCCATCCGAAAGGAGATCAGTCCTGAGTGTTCATTGGAAGGACTGATGCTGAAGCTGAAACTTCCCATACAAAGTGTTCCCATACTTTGGCCACCTGATGCAGAGAACCGACTCATTGGAAATGACCCTGATGCTGGGAAAGACAGAAGGCGGGAGGAAAAGGGAACGACAGAGGATGAGATGGTTGGATGGCATCACCGACTCAATGAACATGAGTTTGAGCGCTCCAGGAGTTGGTGATGGACAGGGAAGCCTAGCGTGCTGCAGTCCACGGGGTCACAAAGAGTCGGACATGACTGAGTGAGTGAACTGAACTGAACTGTATAGCACAAGGAACTATATTCAACACCCTGGGATTAAACCACAGTGGAAATGAATATAGAAAATGATGTCTAAATGTGTATAAAAGACTCACTTTGCTGTATAGCAGAAATTAACACAACATTGTATATCAACTCTGCTTAAATAAATATACAAATAAAGACCAAAAAAGTTCAAAATGGGTCTCACTGGGCTAAAATCAAGGTGTTATCGGGGCTGCATTCCTTCTGGAGGTTCTGAGTAAGATCCTACCACCTTGCCTTTCCCAAATTCTGGTGGCAGCCTGCATTCCTTGGCTGGTAGCCCCTTCCTCCCTCCATCTTCAAAGCCAACACTGCAGCATCTTTCAATCTCCCTCTGACTCTGCTCTTCCCACTTTTTTCATAGGCACACTTCTGATTACATTGGCTAATCCTGGAAAATCTCCCCACCACCGTAGCTTTAAATTAATCATATCCAAAGTCCATTCTGCCAGGTACAGTGACCTTTTCACAGGATCAGGGGATTAGGATGTGGACATTTCTAGGGATCATGTTTCTGCCAGCCGTAGCTCAGTGTGTAGTGTGTTCTCAACACATAGGAGCTGTCATGGCAGAAGCAGAAGGAGGAGGAAGAAGAGGGAAAAGCAGGAGGAGGGGCCTAATGAAATTCATTTCCTGAATATTGAAAACTGGTTCCAAAGCGAGTTCAAATAAATCCACAGATGGCTCATCCAAAATGTCTGTGAAGGAAAACTACGGATATTTGTGGTATGTCATCAACTTTCATAGGCTAGCATTAGAGATAACAGCTAACTCTTTCATAGGAAATATGGTTTTAGTACTAATAAATGTGGTTTAGTGATATTTACTAATACTTACTAACTATTATATAAACTGTAAGTATGGTTTATATAAACCACTTAAAATCATGAAGACTTCCATGGCAGTTGGGTGGTTAAGAATCTGCTGGCCAATGCAGGGGGCACAGGTTGGATTTCTGGTCCAGGAAGATCCTACATGCTGAAGGAGACCTGCTAAATTTAATAATACATTTAATTTTCAACAGTCAGGTGACATTATTATTTTGCCTAAGAGAACCGAAGAACACAGAAGTTAGATTCCTTGCTCAAAATCTTATAGCAAAACAAAGATTCAAACCCAAGCCCTCAGGGTCCTAAGCCTAAACTCTTAATCACTCAGTTCTATTTTTCTCAATAATTAACAGATTCATTCATAATGGTCCTACTTACATTTTTCAACATAATCATTTTTGTCCTAAAGTATTTGGATCCTCTTAAAGTTCACAGTGCCAGGCATTGCGCTTTTCTTCTGTTTGCCTTTCAGAGCAAAGACACAGACCCATTCAGTGCTTTAGTATAAAGCTACCCAAATTCCAAGAAAAACGATCTTAATTATTTTAACAAAAGACAACACTTCATAGTTGAAACGAGAATGGTCTCCTTGCTCGTTGACTGAGTGACTGCCTTGCCCATCTGTGGGCAGCACCAGCACTGGGCCTTCAGCCATAATGTGGTTCCCTAAGAGCACAGAGATGGTGTCTTCTCTTCTAGATGGTTTTCCAAAATGCCCCCAGCGTCTAACACCTTCTGTCAGGCTAGACTTCTTCTCCAACATACCCATGTTGCAAATTTCTCAAATACTTCATGGATTGCATGTGTGGTGAAAAACGAGAGCTTTGATCACAGCACACACCCCAACAAAAAATTTTTATTCTATACCTCAACTAGAACACTGTTGAGAACAAAGCTGTATGAAGGGTTTCCTCTCACAACATTAACCAAATAGAGGTGGATGGAAAAAAGCAGTTTCAGAAACTGGGCTGAAAGCCTGGGCCCCACGACTAGACTGGACTGGAACCAATTTACATGAAGGATCATATTCTATATGAGCTTTGGAGACTGTCCTGAACAGTCTTGCCATGGCTTTGGCCGTCAGCACCTTAACCCTTTCTCCATGTTTGAAGACACTGCCTATCTTCATAGCCTATCACCACCAAAGCTGAAAATGCCCCCACCCGCCTGCTCCAACATCTGGTGGGGAAGGCTGGCCACGTGACCTCTGGTGGCCAATCAGACGCTCTGGCTGGGTTTTGCCCCTGGATTGAATGACCCAACTTTATCTTCCATCACCACACTTATCACTCCATTTATGAGCTCATTTGTTGTATTTCCCCAACTGAATATAAGGTTCCATGAGGACAGTCAATTTTGTTCACTGATATATTCCTAGTACTGAATATAATTCCTGGCTCATAAAAGGAATGTGATACGTTTCTTGAGCAAATGAATAAATGAATGGATAGATGGAATTAATGGATCCATGTGTGAAAGAAGGTGAACTTCCCTTTCCCTTTCCCAAAGGATCATGCATGATAAGGAACACATTCCTTCAGCCAACTGTTATCAGTGAGAGAAAAATATGAGGGGCAAAACAAGATCATGTTACTGCTTTGTGGAGGGAGGCACTCACTCCTTCCACTTTGCACCTTTCTCCTGAGCAGAGCCCTACACACTCTGGTCCCTGGTGCTGCATTACCAAAATTTTATTTTCAAAAGGGCAGAGTATTACCGTTTGAGAATTGCAACTCCCAAAACTCCTAACATGAAAATATCACAAAATGATGCAAACATACCAAATAAGAGGCCACTGTCAGTCACCTTAGAGAACAAGAAGTGTTTAGGAGCAGTGTTAGGCAAAAAAAAAAAAAAAAAGCCCCGATTTTTTTTTTAATTTATTTATTTGTAATTAGAGGATAATTCAGTTCAGTTCAGTCGCTCAGTCACAGCACGCCAGACCTCCCTGTCCATCACAAACTCCAGAGTTCACTCAAACTCATGTCCATTGAGTCGGTGATGCCATCCAGCCATCTCATCCTCTGTCATCCCCTTCTCCTCCTGCCCCCAATCCCTCCCAGCATCTGAGTCTTTTCCAGTGAGTCAACTCTTCACATGAGGTGGCCAAAGTATTGGAGTTTCAGCTTCAGCATCAGTCCCTCCAATGAACACCCAGGACTGATCTCCTTTAGGATGGACTGGTTGGATCTCCTTGCAGTCCAAGGGACTCTAACGAGTCTTCTCCAACACCACAGTTCAAAAGCATCAATTCTTCAGTGCTCAGCTAATTGCTTTACCATATTATGTTGGTTTCTGCCATATATCAACATGAATCAGTCATAGGCACACATATGCCCCAATATTTTTAAAGGGAAGAGGATTTCTAGAATATACCACAATATTTAATATCAACCCCTTTAAAAATCTACAACAGATTAACAGCTATCATGAAATCTGCATATTTTAATGAACATACATCTCCATCCCACCTATATTTCACTCCCCATGCAGAATATGCCCAGCTGCCTCCACAATTACCTTATGACATATTTTCTAGAACAATCACCATCATAGATGTCCTTCACTTGATAAATCCCAACTTACGTATGTGCATTAGAAATTACAATATCCAGAGCTAGGGGTCAGTCAGTTCAGTTCAGTCGCTCAGTCGTGTCCGACTCTTTGCAACCCCATGAATCACAGCACGCCAGGCCTCCCTATCTATCACAAACCCCCAGAGTTCACTCAGACTCAAGTCCATGGAGTCAGTGATGCCCTCCAGCCATCTCATCCTCTGGTGTCCCTTTCTCCTCCTGCCCCCAATCCCTTCCAGCATCAGAGTCTTTTCCAATGAGTCAACTCTTCGCATGAGGTGGCCAAAGTACTGGAGTTTCAGCTTCAGCATCATTCCCTCCAAAGAAATCCCAGGGCTGATCTCCTTAAGAATGGACTGATTGGATCTCCTTGCAGTCCAAGGGACTCCCAAGAGTCTTCTCCAACACCACAGTTCAAAAGCATCAATTCTTCGGCGCTCAGCCTTCTTCACAGTCCAACTCTCACATCCATACATGACCACAGGAAAAACCATAGCCTTGACTAGACGGACCTTTGTTGGCAAAGTAATGTCTCTGCTTTTCAATATGCTATCTAGGTTGGTCATAACTTTCCTTCCAAGGAGTAAGCGTCTCTTAATTTCATGGCTGCAGTCACCATCTGCAGTGATTTTGGAGCCCAGAAAAATAAAGTCTGACACTGTTTCCACTGTCTCCCCATCTATTTCCCACAAAGTGATGGGACCGGATGCCATGATCTTCGTTTTCTGAATGTTGAGCTTTAAGCCAACTTTTTCACTCTCCACTTTCACTCTCATCAAGAGGCTTTTAGTTCCTCTTCACTTTCTGCCATAAGGGTGGTGTCATCTGCATCTCTGAGGTTATTGATATTTCTCCCGGCAATCTTGATTCCAGCTTGTGTTTCTTCCAGTCCAGCGTTTCTCATGATGTACTCTGCATATAAGTTAAATAAGCAGGGTGACAATATACAGCCTTGATGAACTCTTTTTCCTATTTGGAACCAGTCTGTTGTTCCATGTCCAGTTCTAACTGTTGCTTCCTGACCTGCATACATATTTCTCAAGAGGCAGATCAGGTGGTCTGGTATTCCCATCTCTTGAATATTTTTCCACAGTTTATTGTGATCCACATAGTCAAAGGCTTTGGCATACATAGTCAGTAAAGCAGAAATAGATGTTTTTCTGGAACTCTCTTGCTTTTTCCATGATCCAGTGGATGTTGGCAATTTGATCTCTGGTTCCTCTGCCTTTTGTAAAACCAGCTTGAACATCTGGAAGTTCACGGTTCACATATTGCTAAAGCCTGGCTTGGAGAATTTTGAGTATTACTTTACTAGTGTGTGAGATGAGTGCAATTATGTGGTAGTTTGAGCATTCTTTGGCATTGCCTTTCTTTGGGATTGGAATGAAAACTGACCTTTTCCAGTCCTGTGGTCACTGCTGAGTTTTCCAAATTTGCTGGCATATTAAGTGCAGCACTTCCACAGCATCATCTTTCAGAATTTGAAATAGCTCGACTGGAATTCCAATGTGCAGTATGAAGAAGCTGCTAAAAAATAAATGAAATCATGGGCTACTTTGATCATCACTCACCCTTTTAGTATCAATAGATGTCTATCAAAGTAGCCCATGATTTCATTTTTTCTTTTAGCAGCTTCTTCATACTGCACATTGGAATTGCTCCTAAGCTGATTGCTACACACTCTTCAGATTTCATAAAAAAGATGAAGAGTTGAACTCAGTGACAAACTTAGGATATTCACCTAGTTCCCCTCATGCTCCACATTCTTATAAAGGACTGAAGAGATGATTAATTTTAAAATACTGGACCATAAGAGGGGTGAAAAACACTAAGCAGTACCCAACATTAACTAGAAAATTTGAGACAAAAAGTCAGAAAGACAAAAACCAGACAGGATCAATTTGTTGGAGGAAAATACAACCAAACACCTGTGAGGAAGAAGGCTTCTACAGAGAGGGGTGATTGCACTGTCCTCCAAGCTCCAAGGCAATGGATCCAAGAAGCAAGAGGGGCAAATCCAGCAAAAAATGATAGAAGGTCAATTAGGTCACTGCATTTGGAGCAGCCACATCTCTTGGCTCCTCACTCTTGCCCTCTTGAACTGAGTGGTGACCAACAGGTTAAAGTGATAGACTTGGGGCCCCCAGGCTGGAGAGGCATCAGTCACCTGAAGCTATGGCAGAAAGTGGCTTGATGCTCACCAAGGCCATCTTCCTCTTCCTGTACACAGGAAAGCTATATTTGCCAGCTTCCTTTGTAGTTCAGTTGAGACAAGGAGATCAAACCAGTCAATCCTAAAGGAAATCCCCTGAATATTCATTGGAAGGACTGAGGCTGAAGCTCCAATCCTTTGGTCACCTGATGCGAAGAGCCAACTCATTGGAAAAGACCCTGATGTTGGGAAAGATTGAAGGCAAAAGGAGAAGGGGGAGGCAGGGGATGAGATGGTTAGATAGCATCACTGACTCAATGGACAAGAGTTTGAGCAAACTCTGAGAGATAGTTAAGGACAGGGGAGCCTGGTGTGCTGCAGTCCTGAGGGTTGCAAAGAGTCAGACACAACTTAGGGACTGAACAACATGAAATTACTTTCTAGCCAGTGGGGGTCAATGAAAGGTACCCCTTCCAGGCCTGGTTATGAAAGTGCTGTACAATTATCCTCAGTCTTTCTTCTCTGAAAGTAAAGGATCCAAGGAAGATCTATGAGGGGGCCCCAGAAGACGATGGAAATTGTCAGGATCCTGAATTCAAGAGAGAGAAAAACAAATCTTTATTGAGCTACTAAGTCTGTGGGTTATTTCTTAAAGTTACCATGAGTTCCCCGACTAATCCCATAGCCCAAGAAACCCTGAGAGGATATGGAAGAGCTACAACAAAAAAAAGCTGCACACCAGCATCTCCATCAGGGTGCTTCCAGGAAATGGACAGCATATTCAAGAAGTTTATCAATGAGATACTCACAAATAGACTATTTCAAGAGGTAAAGACAGGGCTGAGGGAATCATCCAGGGATGATGAAGCTCTCAAGGGTCTCAATGGAGAACATGACCTCCCCCAGGCCTGAAGGGTGAAAGATGGAGCACTTACCAAGTTTTAGGGGAAGACTGTCCCTCAGAGGAAGACTTCAGAATCTAGGCAGAAATACCACCTCTGCCAAAACCAGGACGACAGAGGGAGGGTGAGAGAGAAGAGGAGATCGATACTCCTGTCTTTCCTCCTGTCCTCTAGACTTGCTGAGTGTCCCTTTGGCTGAGCCAACCAAAAGGGAGTGGGCAAGGGAGCCCAGTGATGCAGAGATCAGCCTCCCAGGGCCCATAGTGAGGCTGATTAGGATGAAGCGTGGATTTGGGAGACAAACTGAGAGGAGCCTGAACACCTTCCCAGCAGCCCATCCTGCCAATCCCCAGGCACCAGGGAAGGGCATCTGTGACCAGAAAGAGCATCCACAGAGAGACAAACTAAATGAAGATGACAAAGAATACAAAGAATCAAAGATTTAAGGAAAAAGGAGCACAAAAGCAGAAGAAAGAAGACATCAAAGCCTAAGGAGCAAATAGAAGAGGATTAACACATTTTGTCTTGTGAAAATCCAAGAATTGGCTATTGCGAACCCCAGATGGCACAGTGGTAAAGAATCTGCCTGCCAAGCAGGAGACTCAGGTTTGATCCCTGGGTAGGAAAGATCCCCTGGAGAAGGAAATGGCAACGCAGTACAGCATTCTTGCCTGGGAAATCCTGTGGTCAGAGGGATCTGGCGGTCTACAGTCCATGGGATCACAAAGAGTCGGACACCACTTAGTGACTAAACAGAAGCAGCATCATATCTATAAATTAAGAATCAGCTACTGTACAAGAAAATTTTAGAAATGTTAAGAATTGACTCAGAAAACAAAATAGTCACTGAATATATGGAGTGGAGAAAGTTCACAGTAACTTGTTGACCTGGAAAAATTGAGCCATGGGATTCTTTAAGACTATATTACCAGAAGGAAAAAATGGAAAATACATATTTTTTAAAGAGTATGAAGTGCCAATCCATCTAGTGAAAATTCTAGAAATAGAGAACAGAAAAAATTCTAGGAATGGAAAAGAACAAGTAATGAAGGAAAAAAAAAATTTCCCAGGGCTGAAGAAACATGAATTAAAACTTTTCATCAAGACCTACTCTTTGATTTTTTTTTTTTTACTCTACTGTTTTAAAATTCAGAAGTTCAAAGATAAAAGAAAATCCTAAGTGCTTCTTTGAGAGAATAAAATAGGTTACTTAAAGTTAATGAGTTTCTGAGCAGCATTAAATTTCTCCTTGACAAGACTTAATGCTAAAAAGATAATACACTAATACCTTAAAAGTTCTGACGGGCAATTACTTTGAATGTAGAATCTGATTCCTACCCAAATTAACTTTGAAAAGGAAAAACAAAGGCATTTTCACAGACATTCAAAGATTCACACACAGGCCTCCTCAAATAGATTTAACGAAGCAGGAAAGAGAAGTTAATTCAAATAGAGGAAAATGTGGGACCCATGGATCAACAGAAAACAGAAAAACTAGTGAAAAACATAGTTCACTTAGAGATATCTTTAAAAATTTTTGGAGATGGGAGGGAGGTTCAAAAGGGAGGGGATATATGTATACCTATGGCTGATTCATGTTGAGATTTGACAGAAAACAACAAAATTTCGTAAAGCAATTATCCTTCAATAAAAAAAATAATTAAAATAAATTTTTGACAATAATTTGCAACTTAAAAATCCCAGAAGACCTCAATATGGGAGGCGGCAGGGTTGGCGAGTAGAGGGAAATTAGTGAAAATAATCCTAAATGTCTAGATTTGTTTGAAATGTGAAACAGAAATATTATAGATAACTAATTTCAAATAATTAATTTGGAAAGAGAGGTAGAAAATGTGAGTAGATGAATACCTATATAAGGATTTAAAAAGTAGCAAACTTGAGTCTTTAAAAAAAAAAGATGGTGCCAAGACCAAACATTTCCTAGGGATTTCTGTTCCTTAAAAAAAAGTGGTAATCCTTAAATTATACATCTATCTGAAAGTACACAATAGTAAAGAGAATCCAGACTCATTCTGCACAGTTAACATCACTTTGATTCCAAAACCAGAAGACAAGGTGAACTCGAGACCAAAAGAAAGAAGAAGCCATAGGTCAAAGTTACCTATGTATGAACATAGATATAAAATACTAAAAAATATATTAGCAAATAAAATTCAGAATATATTATTATTTTTAATTATAGCCAAACAGAATCCACCTAGAAAATGCAAGAGTAGGTCAATATTAGGAAAGTTATGATGCTGTTGTTTAGTCACTAAGTCATGCTCATTCTTTTGGGACCCAATAGACTGTAACTGGCAGGCAGTTCCCTCTGTCCATGGGATTTCTCAGGACAATATTAGGAAAGTTATGATGTCATCGGGATTCCCAGATATCTCAGTTGGTAAAGAATCGGCCTGCAATGCAGGAGACCCTGGTTCGGGAAGATCTGCTGGAGAAAGGGATAGGTTACCCACTCCAGTACTCTTGCGCTTCCCTTGTGGCTCAGATGGTAAAGAATCGGCCTGCAATTCAGGAGACCCCGGTTCAATTTCTGGGTTGGGAAGATCCCCTAGAGAAGGGATAGGTTATCCACACCAGTATTCTTGGGCTTCCCTTGTGGCTCAGCTGGTAAAGAAAGAAAAGAAAAGAAAGAAAGTGAAGTCACTCAGTCATGTCCGACTCTTTGTGAACCCATGGACTGTAGCCTACCAGCCTCCTCTGTCCATGGGATTTTCCAGGCAAGAATACTGGAGTGGGTTGCCATTTCAGCTGGTAAAGAATCTGCCTCCAATGCAGGAGACCTGGGTTCGATCCCTGGGTTAGGAAGATCCCCTGGAAAAGGGAAAGACTACCCACTCCAGTATTCTGGCCTAGAGAATTCATTCATGGACTATAGTCCATGGGGCCGCAAAGAGTCAGACATGACTGAGCAACTTTCACTTTGCAGGACTGAGACCCAAGTATTAATGTGGGTTGGAATCACAATAAGAATAAAATAATAAGGGCTTATAGGGGTGAGAATCAGGATAAAAAATCTCT
Source organism: Bos mutus (assembly GCF_027580195.1). NCBI lineage: Eukaryota > Metazoa > Chordata > Mammalia > Artiodactyla > Bovidae > Bos > Bos mutus. The sequence continues at coordinate 152,498,105 of NC_091617.1, read as the reverse complement.
ATTACAAAATGTAATGATAGATTTTGGAGAAGAAAATGGCAACCCACTCCAGTATTCTCGCCTAGAAAATTCCATGGACTGAGGAGCCTTGTAGGCTACAGTTCATGGGATCACAAAGAGTTGGACACGATTGAGTGACTTCAGTTTCACTTTCACTTTCTTTAATGATATTTTTAATAAGGTAAATGCAGTCATTATGAATGGAAAGATAAAAATTATAAAGATGTTACTTCTCCCCAAATTAGTCTGTAAATTCAATACAATTTGAATAATATCCAACAGAACTTTTTATAGAATTGGCAAGATGATTTTCAAGTTCATCATAAAGAGAAAATATAAGAACTTCATTTTGAAAAGATCAAAGGGAACTATTAAATATCAAAACAGACTTCAAATCTGAGTTAATGAAAAGAGTGTGTTATTGGTACAGAAATAGAGAAATAAATCAATAAAATAACAGAGTCCAGAAACAGAAAAACCCAATGGGAAAAACATGGATAAACAAATGAATGGTGTGGAGACAATTAGGTATTTATTAAGAAAAATTAAGCTAGACTTCCCTTCTATACAGAATACTTCAAAACAAAGCCCAGATGGGTTGAAAAGCTAAGCATCTTTTTTAAAAGACTATAAATATTAGCCAAAATATTGCCTAATATTGCATAAATAAATAAATAGTAGGCAAAAATACAGAGAATTTATAACTTTGGATAAAGTCATTTTTAACCAAGACAAAACCAGAATTTCAAAAATCCAAAGATTTGCTATCGTGAACATTTAATGCATTCATAAGAAAAGATTCCTTTTAAAATTAAAACACAAGAAACAAACTTGGAGAAAATCTTTACAACAATTAATGAAGGTAATATCTAGACTCTTTAGAGAACTCATGCAAGTCCAGAAGAAAAAAAAAATTATAAAATGAAAACAAGAAAGGGTATAAACCAGAAATTCCAAATAATATAAAGGTACAAGTGTCCAAAAGCAAATGAAATGCTCTGATAATCTGGAAATTGCTAATTAAAACAAGAATAATGCTTTATTCCCTTATCAGCATGACAGAAATTTAATAGACTGATAAAAGCAGTGTTCATAAGGGTGGAATATGGGGGAAATTGGGGAATATGGGGGAAATTACATTCTTGGTAAAAGGACAAACTGATAAAGCTTTTCTGGTAATAATCTTCAGAAATCATAATCATTATCTTTGATCCAAGAATTCCTAAAGAAACACTCACAGATGTGTTATATATATAATGATATCTGATGCAATATTGCATGAAATAGCAAAAAAAAAAAAAATCAGAAACATTTATGTGGGAAGCAGTTTAATAAATCACAATCACCAATTTAAAATCATGGGCTTTTATACATAACAGAGTGATATGAAAAAATGTCATAGAATATCTATAGAGCACTATCACTTTTTTATTAAAATGTGTATAAATCTGTGGTGGTAGAAAACCTACAGAGAAAAAACTGAACACACAGTTGTGTCCCCTCACTTTAGCCATCACAGCACACCATACCCAACTGCATTTATTTGTTTTCATGTCTGCCTCCTCCCTGAGCTATCACGGTTTTCTTTCTTTTTCTCTCCACAGAAAGCATTCTGCAGGCATCCGTTAAATGGCTGCATGGCTGTCTGACCTCAGCCCTGTCCTACTCAGCATTTTAGAGGTTAAAAGGATCGTATAATCCAATATGTCTCAGTTTCAATCCCAATAGTGCCATTTACTACTTGTATGACCTTGAGCCCCCCTTTTTTTCATCCATCAGAAGGAGAAATAATGCCTGTGGCATCGCACTGTTAGGAGGACTAAGAAAATACATGAAAAGCCCGTAGCGCAATGCCTGGTGCTGTTCTTACTGCTGTGAACCAACTTGGTCCAAACTTAGAGGTTTAAAACAGCAGCGATTCACTGTGCCCATGAACCCGATCTTGAGCAGGGCTCAGGAGGGAGAGTTCATCCTTGCCCCTCCTGGAAAGAGCCAGGGCCACTCTCCTGGGACTGATCCATCACTTCCAAGGTGACCTGCCCTTAGCTGGCAACTGTTCTGGCTGTTGGTTCCTCCCCCAGTAAAACATCTCCGCAGAGCAGCTTGAGTCTCCTCCCAACATGGTGGCTGGATTCCAAGAATAAGCATCTCAAGAAACAGGAGGTAGAAGTTGCCCATATCTTCAGGTCTAGGCCCGAAAACTGGCACAATGTCACTTCCTCATATCTGTCGCTCAAGCGGTTACAGGGCCCAGATTCAGGCTGCCTCTGGACACGTATTATGTGCAAAATACACACACTGGGAGCAAGCCCAACCAAAGTCTCATTACTGTAAGTCAAGTCCAAGTATAAGTGAAGCTCCTTAGTGTGGCTCTTCCTAAAGAACTCACTGAGGTTGTTCATGACCATCTGAATGCAATGAACTATGGCATCCAGTCCCATCACTTCATGGCAATAGATGGGGAGGAAATGGAAACAGTGACAGACTATTTTCTTGGGCTCCAAAATCACTGCAGATGGTGACTGTAGCCATGAAATTAAAAGACTCTTGCTCCTTGGAAGAAAAGCTATGACCATCCTAGACAGCCTATTAAAAAGCAGAGACATTACCCACAAAGGTCCATCTAGTCAAAGCTATGGTTTTTCCAGTAGTCATGTATGGATGTGAGAGTTGGACTGTAAAGAGAGCTGAGCACTGAAGAATTGATGCTTTTGAACTGTGGTGTTGGAGAAGACTCTTGAGAGTCCCTTGGACTGCAAGGAGATCCAACCAGCCCATCCTAAAGGAAATCAGTCCTGAATACTCACTGGAAGGACCAATGCTGAAGCTGAAGCTCCAATACTTTGGCCACCTGATGCAAAGAACTGATTCATTGGAAAAGACCCTGATTCTGGGAAAGACTGAAGGCAGGAGAAGAAGGGGACAACAGAGGATGAGATGGTTGGATGGCATCACCGACTTGATGGACATGAGTTTGAGCAAGCTCTGGGAGTTGGTGATGGACAGGGAAGCCTAGCATGCTGCAGTCCATGGAGTTGCAATGAGTCAGACACAACTGAGCAACTGAGCAACTGAACTGAACTGATAGAGGCTAGTTATTTTCAACCCTACATGCAGACACGTACTCCACACACAATGGTGGGACGAGCATAGAATAACCACAGTAGACACTCCTGTTCAAAAAAGGGAGAAACAAGAGGCTGCATCAGCACAGTTGCAAAGCAATTATGTGCTCCAGCTGTACAGATGGCGAAGTTTCTTTCTAGGGCCCTGGACTCTCTGGTGGATGTTGGCTGCACCCTCTGGACTGTTGTCTCTTCCTGTAACATCCTTTGTTTTCCGTAAGAACACTCCATTGGTGCTGTAGCTTTCTCAGCCTACTTCCTACCCATACAAGTTGGAGCTTTATTTTGTCTTTCAACTCAGCCTGGTGGTGCTTCCTATCAATAAGGGCTTCCCTGGTGCCTCATTTGGTAAAGTATCTGCCTGCAATGCAAGAGACCTGGGTTCAATCCCTGGGTCAGGAAGGTCCCATGGAGAAGGAAATGGCACCCCACTCCAGTATTCTTGCCTGGAGAATCCCATGGACAGAGGAGTCTGGCAGGCTACAGTCCATAGCTTGACAAAAAGCCAGACATGACTGAACAACTAACACACATCAGTCAGTAAGTATTAGAGTCAAGGTCAGGAAGCAACAGTTAGAACTGGACATGGAACAACAGACTGGTTCCAAATAGGAAAAGGAGTACGTCAAGGCTGTATATTGTCACCCTGCTTATTTAACTTCTATGCACAGTACATCATGAGAAATGCTGGGCTGGAAGAAACACAAGCTGGAATCAAGATTGCCGGAGAAATATCAATAACCTCAGATATGCAGATGACACCACCCTTATGGCAGAAAGTGAAGAGGAACTAAAAAGCCTCTTGATGAGAGTGAAAGTGGAGAGTGAAAAAGTTGGCTTAAAGCTCAACATTCAGAAAATGAAGATCATGGCATCCGGTCCCATCACTTCATGGGAAATTGATGGGGAAACAGTGGAAACAGTGTCAGACTTTATTTTTCTGGGCTCCAAAATCACTGCAGATGGTGACTGCAGCCATGAAATTAAAAGACGCTTACTCCTTGGAAGGAAAGTTATGACCAACCTAGATAGCATATTCAAAAGCAGAGACATTACTTTGCCAACAAAGGTCCATCTAGTCAAGGCTATGGTTTTTCCTGTGGTCATGTATGGATGTGAGAGTTGGACTGTGAAGAAGGCTGAGCACCGAAGAATTGATGCTTTTGAACTGTGGTGTTGGAGAAGACTCTTGAGAGTCCCTTGGACTGCAAGAAGATCCAACCAGTCCATTTTGAAGGAAATCAGCCCTGGGATTTCTTTGGAAGGAATGATGCTAAAGCTGAAACTCCAGTACTTTGGCCACCTCATGCGAAGAGTTGACTCATTAGAAAAGACTCTGATGCTGGGAGGGATTGGGGGCAAGAGGAGAAGGGGACGTCAGAGGATGAGATGGCTGGATGGCATCACTGACTCGATGGACGTGAGTCTGGGTGAACTCTGGGAGTTGGTATTGGACAGGGAGGCCTGGCGTGCTGCAATTCATGGGGTGGCAAAGAGTTGGACACGACTGAGCAACTGATCTGATCTGATTGAGTCAATAATACTATATTATTAGAGTCAATGTGTGCTATAAACAAAGTGAATTTAGCATGCGTGCATGCATGCTAAATTGCCTCAGTCATATCTGACCCTGCAATCTTATGGACTGTAGCCTGCCAGGCTCCTGTATCCATGGGATTCTCCAGGCAAGAATACTGGAGTGGGTTATCATGCCCTTCTCCAGGGGATCTTCCCGACTCAGCGATCAAACCCATGTCTCAGTTTCCTGCATTGGCAGGTGAGTTCTTCACAACTAGCGCCACCTGGGAAGGCCAGGGGCTCTTACTGTTACTATGATTAATAACATGGATAAAGATACTAAGATGCCTTACCAAGCAGGCAATATTTACAGAATCTTTGCAGAACACAATTAAATAGGTAAAAAGAACAAGATGACATTTAATAAGGGTAAATAAAAGTCCTGTATGTAGACTTTAAAAATCAATTTCATAATTACAGGATGGGGAAGCTTTGGTTTACTGGCATGCCTGTCTCCCCAACTAAGCTGTAAGCCTTTTGTAGGAGAAAATTGAGGGGATTTAGTTGACAGCAAGCTCACAATGAAACAAAAGCATGAAGAGACACACACTGTAAGTGGCATTCTGACAATGTAGCTTATAATCAGGATGGTGAGGGAAGTAAAACCACATCACAGGAGTAACTTTTGAGCAAAGAAATGACTTCACCAGGAGAAGAAAAAGCCTCAGGGAAGTAAGACCAACCTGGGGGCAGGTGAGCCAACTTCATAGTCTGAAAGGCTGTCATGTAAAAGAAGAGATGGACTTGGCTCCAGAGGACAGAGTTAGCATGGATGGGGTGGTACCTCCAGGAAAGCTGACTTCCATAAGAAAAGCACTAGAGACATTGCTGTCAACCTCAGAGAGTTATTGGCATCATGTCAAGAGTTTTAAGTAATACTGATGCCAGGACCCACCCCCCAGAACAATCCTATCTGAGTCTCTGAGCATGGGCCCCAGGCAGTAAGGATTTTGTCAAACTTACCAGGAGGTTACATAGTGCTGCCATGACGGTATATGTGGGACTGACCCAGATAAGTGAGCAGACTTACAAAGAATTGACTTATCCATCACCAGAGGGGTTCCAACAGGAGTCAGTATTGTGACTGGAGATTCTGCATTAAGTGAGGGACCAAGTGAACTTAAAAAACCCCTATAAGATCCACAGATTCAAGGGCGGTAAATGAATCAACTCCATCACAGAGAACTCAGAGATTTTTCCTTGCTGAGGGAGCTGTGTGCCGAGGCCCACATGCTCCAACCATGGTGCTCTTACCTCCTGGAACAGAGAGCTGTACTCCCTCCTCTCCACAGCAGGGGTCTCTCAGATAGGCTTCTGCGCCCAAACGGGCAGTTTGAGTCAGAGAGTAACCTGTTTGGAATGGTTAAGAAAATGGGAAGTTTAGGGGAGAGCAAGAGAGGAAATGAGGCACGAAAGCCCATGACCTGGGTATTTGAAATTCTGTGACCCCATTTCTACAGAGGCCCTCCTGCCTCCTCAATTTCCACCCACTGAATCCTCAACCCAACTCCAGCTCTTCATTTTTTTTTTAATTTTTATTGGAGTATAGTTGCTTTACCATGTGGTTACTTTCTGTTGTACCACAAAGCGAATCAGCTATATGTACACATACATGCCCTCTTTTTTGGATTTCCTCCCCATTTAGGTCCCCACAGTGCACTGAGTAGAGTTCCCTGGGCTGTACAGTCCTTTTGCACAGCAGAGTGTGTCAGTTGCCCCGTTGTTAGGCTGACTCTTTGCGACCCCATGGACTATAGCCTGCCAGACTCTTCTGTCCATGGAATTCTCTAGGCAAGAATACTAGAGTGGGTTGCCACTTCCTTCCCCAGGGGATCTTCCCAACCCAAGGATCAAACCCAGGTCCCCCACATTGCAGGCAGGTTTTTTACCATCTGAGCTACCAGGGAAGCCCTTGGCACAGCAAAGGAAACTATAAACAAGGTGGAAAGGCAACCCTCAGAATGGGAGAAAATATTTGCAAGCAAAGCAACTGAAAAGGGATCTATCTCCAAAATATACAAGCAGCTTAATATCACACACATAAACAACCAAATCAAAAAATGGGCCTTAGACCTAAGGAGACATCTCTCCAAAGAAGACATCCAGCTCTTTATCTCAAGCTGAACTGTTCTCTTTTTTTGAATTGCGTTTCTTTCCATTTAGATAGCTAACATTATCTGCCATTTGCTGTTGGCACAGTCCTCATGAGATAGTTCATTCTTGTAAGTCAGTGTCTGGAGCCTCAGCTACCCAATTCTCTGCCCTTTTCTGAGCTCTCCAGTTCATTTCTAGACCTTTTTATTAATGAAGTGCAGTAGGGCATTAAACATTCCAGCTCTTACCAGCAGCCTGGAAAGGGAAATAACCATTCTGATCATCAGATGATCCACTTCTGCTAAAATTGTATTTCACAAGCAGAATCCTTCCACGTCACGACTCCCGCCTTGAAAGAAGACACCAGTGCAACCCCATATCCCACACACCAAGAGCAGATACCTAACATGTCCAGAAGGATATCTTCTTTTTCCACAAGATCTTAATTGTTTTTCTATTTTCAAATACGGGGATCCCTGACATCGAGCATTGACCAGCACAGGTGGCCAAAAAGAAAAATTTTCTTATAATTTGAATACAGATGAAAGAGGGGGAAAAAAGTGTTCTAAATCACAGCACTGTCTTCTGAAGGCCAAGTGCATATTATAAAACTTTCCCGGTTCATTTCAAGCAACTGTTGAGCTCATCAATGCTTTATTTGTGAAAGCAAATGCCTAGCCTTACAAAACATCTATTCAAACAACCATGACTCAGAATTCTGGGACTTTCCTGCCTGTCTGGGAATTATGCTTATGATACAAATGCCGAGTTAATAAAAGCCCGCCTTCCACGCGTCAAAGACCTTTGCAATCTTAAAGAAAGAGGAAAAAAAAGAAAGCTTGCACTGGCAGCCCTTCTTTTGCTATGTAAATGACATTTGTGAGGTTTCATTGTACTTAGAAATAATCAGAGGATTTTTAGGGCAGTGAAACTACTCTGTGCTCACTGCACTGGTGGATACATGTCATGATACACTGATCCAAGCCCAGAGAAGGCGTAGCACCAAGAGTGAACCCTCATGTAAACTATGGACTCTAGGTGATGACGCCGTGTCAATCTATGTTTGTCAACTGTAAGAAACGTACCCCTTTGGCCAGGGCTATTGGTAATGGGGAGGCCATGCTTGTGTGGAGATAGGGTGGTGTTTGGGAAATCTCTGAAACTTCTGCCCAATTTTACTATAAACCTAAAACCTCATCTAAAAAGTGAAGTCTATTTAAGAGACATCCATGTAGAGAACAAATGTATGGACACCAAGAGGGGAAAGGTGAGTGGGATGAATCGGGAGATGGGGGTTGACATATACGCTAGGGATACTATGCATAAGGGCTTCCCAGGAGGCGCTAGTGGTCAAGAATCCACCTGCTAATGCAGGAGACACAAGAGATGAGGGTTCGATCTCTGGGTCAGGAAGATCCCCTGGAAAAGGAAATGGCACCACAATCCAGTATCTTGGCTGGAAAATTCTGCAGACAAGAGGAGTCTGGCGGACTACAGTCCATGGGGCTACAAAGAGAGACTGAGCACTCTATGCATAAAATAGATAATTAAAGAGAACCTACTGAATAGCACAGGAAACGCTCTGTGGTGACCTAAATGGAAAGAAAATCCAAAAAAGAGGAGATATATACATAAAAGCTTAGCTGATTCACTTTGGGGTCCAGTAGGAACTAGGCTTCCCAGCTAGTGCTGAGGGCAAAGAACATGCCTGCCAATGCAAGAGACAAGAGAGACGTGGGTTCGATCCCTGGGTCGGGAAGATCCCCTGGAGAAAGGAATGGCAACCCACTCCAGTATTCATGCCTGGAGAATCCCACGGACAGAGGAGCCTGGCAGGGTGCAGTCCATGTGGTCGCAAAGAGTCGGACATGACTGAAGCGACTTAGCACGCATGCACAGTAGAAACCAACATTGTAAAGCATCTATGGTCCGATTAAAATTTTTTTAAACCAAAAGTAAAGTCTATTCTTTAAAAACTAACCATCTTGTTGGAAGAAGGTCTTCCTTAGTGCTCTCATGGACTCTGAATGAATTTTGCAAGAATGCTTCCTCTTGAAACACAGGAAAGTATGGATACATCGAGGAGGTTGCCTTTGGAAGCTGGAGTTTTTAGGGTAGATTGTTACTCCTTTGAGGTGTCTGTACCTATCTCCCAACCTGGAAATCTCTTCCCCCTCCTCCCTGTCACGCTGAACTATGCTGAAATGTCATCCTCTCGGAGAACCCATAACTCCTTCCTTCTCTCCCTCATCATCCTACCTGAAATAGCCCCCGTTTCTTGGCATCACACCAGCCTGTCCTTCCATCACTGCACCCCAGTCTTAACCCAGTGTGTCATAATGCTTTTCTCTCTCCCTCAGATTAGAGTTTGCCCGGTGCTGAGAAAGGTGTCTCTTCATTCTGTAATATTTATCAAGAACCAATGAACCATTAGAGAGAGGTGTCTGCCTCCATTCCCAGAACCCTGCCCAGTTGATACAGAGAAAGTCAGATCTCTGTGTTAAACCACCAGCAGTGAATCACCAGGTCATCCACAGCATAGATCTATTTGGGGGTTGGCAGGGCTTCCCAGGTGGCTTAGACGGTAAAGAATCTGCCTGCTTTGCAGAAGACCCAGGTTCAATCTGTGGGTCGGGAAGATCCTCTGGAGAAGAACATGGCATCCCATTCTAGTATTCTTGCCTGGAGAATCCCATGGACAGAGGAGCCTGGTGGGCTACAGTCCATGGGGTCGAAAAGAGTCAGACAGGACTAAACGACTAACACTTTCACTTTCAGGAGCTGGAAGAGGACTGAGGGAGGGCAAAGAAGAAGGGATGGGGGAATCATTCAGAAGTTAAGAAACCACACTGTCACTTGGTTAAGATCCATAGACTCCACTCTTAAATGGATATCACAGCCTGAGATATTTATGAATATTGAAAACATCCCACTCCCTTGGGATAATGGCTTAAAAACGCAATGAGGCCATTTATATGCTCACAAGTCTCCCAAGCAATCAGTGGGAAATTTACTTGGAGGTTCCATGGTTTGTTTGCCAACTCCCAAGAATACACACACATAGCAGCAGCAGCAGCATCCAGACCTTCTAACACTCTCGGATCTTGACCTGGTTAGGCAAAACTTGCTAAGTCCCCTTAGTGAGATGGGAGTCACCTCTAATACGCTTTCTCCCAACACCCATTATCTGTGTCACCTCCCTTCCCACATTCTACTGCTCAACACCAAGCTCCCAAAAAGTGTTCAGTGGCCACAGCCATGGTGGAGGAGCCAGGAGATACATACATATTCCAGGGGAGGGGGTTATTTAGTTTCATCCGTGCATTAGACCCAACACAAGGGGGAAAAGTCAGCAAGTGCAAGGGAAAAAGTTTCTTTGATCTTCAGTCTGGAAACAAAACACATTGACGTGAAGCCATGAGAAGCCAGAAACCATGAGAAGCCAAATGAGAAACCACAACTTGACTCTCAGAATTAAACATCATTATCAAGTTTTTGCAGGTCCCTTACGGCCCCTAAAAGCTCCATTTCAAAACAAACTAAAACTATGGCTGGAGCTGAAGAGGCTCTCATAATAGGTGAGCCTGTGGCCTGGGTGAGAGTCAATGTCTTTCTCAGCTCCCCTCGCTCAAAGGCATTAACACCTAAAATCTTCACCCCCAACATAACTCAGTGCGGCCACTCTTTTTATCTTGGCAGCCTCTGGAAAACTTTCGCCAAGGTTCTGGGCTCTTTCAGTCAACATGACCAATTCTACATCCTTTTATTAATTACTAACCATTTCCCCTTGTAGTCCTTCCTGAAATCCCTGCTTTGATCTGCCTGACATGTCATATGGTGAGCGCGTCGGAGACCAACCCCTCCGGTGGCTGACTCAGAACTGGCAGGCCTGGCAGACACACACACAAGTAAGGGAGACATTTCCTGGAGATGCTAGAGGAATTCTACCAGGAAATCGACAGCCATGCGCAGAGAATTCATTTTGTTCATTCCCTCTCTATTTATGGATTGATTGTCTCTTGATATGTGCTAAAAAAAACAAATTTCAGGGGCTATCATAAATGCCCTACATCCTGTCCCTAACTTATTTAGTTCAAGAAAAGAGTGTGGATTATGAAACCAGTCAATTCTGATGAGCTAAATTAGGTTCTTAACCAAGAAGACCCACAGACAAGTCCCCTGGCAGCTTCTGTTAACTTTTCCAAAGGCACCTAGGTGTCTGCAGCTCCTGATCAGGTCAGAATGGCTAGTGATGCCACGTTCTCTCAATTCATCCCACCTTCTCCTTCCCCGACTCTGTCCACAATTCTGTCCTCTGTCTGTGAGAGAGTAGCATTGAAACATATACACTACCATATGTGAAATTAGACAGTCAGTGGGAATTTTCTGTGTAACACCGGGAGCTCAAATCCAGCACTCTGTGACAACCTAGAGGGGTGGGATAGGTTGGGGAGGTGCGGGGGGGAGTTCAAGAGGGACGGAACAAACATGTACCTCTGGCTGAGTCATCTTGATATATAGCAGAAGCCAATTAAATATATATATATATATATACACACACACATGGTGTGGTGGTTTAGTCCAACTCTTACAACCCCTTGGACTGTAGCCCACCAGGCTCCTCTGTCCATGGGATTCTCCAGGCAAGAATACTGGAGTGGGTTGCCATTTCCTTCTCCAGGGGATCTTCCCAGCCCAGGAATCGAACCCAGGTCTCCTGCATTGCAGGAAAATTCTTTACCGACTGAGCTACACGGGAAGCCTATATATATATATATATATATATATATATATATGTATATATATTTAAAAGAATGGCTTGTGATGAGACGCCTAGTCTTGTAACCAGGATGTAAGACGTGAGCTGATGGCCCCCCTCCAGCTCCACTATCTTCCTTGGACTCCTCTGTATATAAACAGCCTTTCTGATATTTCAAATTGGCCTAATGAGAAGCGGGAAGTATTTCCAAGGGCAACATACAAATCTGTTCTCTCCCCGCAGCCTGACAACAGATGCTTCCAGGGAAGTCTGGGGCAAGCATTGTACTGAATTTAACAAAAATAATTGAATTTTTGGAGCCTACCCCAAGGATTGAAAAGAAAATGGCCATTACCAGCAAGCAGCTGATCTTACATGAAGCTGAAACTGGCCACATGATTAAAAACATTAAATGACCAATGATTTGCCCTTAATGAATATTCAGATCATTTCCATTTAACAAAAAGGTGAATATTTCTTCTTTGTACAGCTTAAGATGCAGGTAAGCTAAAGCTCATCTTAACTTCCTCTTGGCAACCCCTGCACAGACAAGTCGGTCTTGCCTATTCCACTGCAATAAAAAAATTAAAAAAAAAAAAATGCTACATCAACTGTGCTTCTGCTGAAATTGCTGTCTGACACTCCAGTGTTCTTGCCTGGAGAATCCCAGGGACAAGGGAGCCTGGTGAGCTGCCGTCTACGGAGTCACACAGAGTCGTACACGACTGAAGTGACTTAGCAGCAGCAGCAGCAGCAGCAGCAAAGATCAAAGGGGCCTTTTCCCCTGCAGATTACTTGTCTACCATGCCCTGGACTCTCAGTGTGGTCTCAGGGGCTCACTCTCGTCCCGTGCTGCTCTGGAGTTAGCAGCCGCCTAGCTCTCCCAGCTATAGGATCTGGCTTGTAATGACAGTAATTGCCAGTCTGTTAACTTACCTCCAATCAGGAAGGAAAATGCCCTCGGGCCACACTTCTCAGAACCACATGAAGAGATAGGAATGAATTCAATAAAAGAAAATTATCCAGTCCTGTTCATAGAGTGCCACTAAGACCAGCAGGCATTTTTTTTCTTTTTGTTAATAGGAATATTAAACACTGCTGGGCCACAAAATGGAACAAAGGTCTTTAGTCTGTTCCCTCCAGTGTCCGTATCCTTGACTTCCTTTAACCACCGGAAACCCACCCAGAAGCAATTGGTTCTTGAACATGTCACATCTCTCCAAGTATTGCTGAGCTGGAGAAACCTTTAAGAAGATACCTGCCCAGGGAAGGGACCACCTGGGTTCTTGTCTGAAATGTAAGATGTTTCATTTCATTTCTTCACTACCTTTTCTGTTTAAATTTGATCCTTTTCATTATTGCAGAAAGACAGGATTGGCATGGCCCAGGCATAGGATTTAAATGATCATTTTTGTCTTGTTTCTTACCCGTGAAGCTGATTGGATAATTAGTTTGAATAAATATTAACATGAACTTTTTAAATATCATATCCATTAGCATCTATACAACTTCAGGGTTGTTTGTATATGCTAGATTATAATGTGATATGATCCACAGAGATGGGTTTAAAACAAAGGTAACTTAATAAAATATATTTCACTCATTAATTTAACCAATTAATTTAATAATTTATTTTTGGGGGTTCCAAAATCACTGCAGATGGTGACTGCAGCCATGAAATTAAAAGACGCTTGCTCCTTGGAAGAAAAGCTATGATGAATCTAGGGAGCGTATTAAAAAGCTTAGACATCACTTTGTTGACAAACGTCCGTATAGGTAAAGCTACGGTTTTTTCAGTAGAGAAATGTGAGAGTTGGACCACAAAGAAGGCTGGTAGTGGTGGTTTGGTCGCTAAGTCATGTCGGGACTCTTGCAATCCCAGGGACTATAGCCTGCCAGGCTCCTCTGTCCATGGGATTCTCCAGGCAAGAATACTAGAGTAGGTTGCCATGCCCTCCTCCAGGGGATCTTCCCAACCCAGGAATTGAATCCAGGTCTCCTGCACTGCAGATTCTTCACCAACTGAGCTACGAGGGAAGCCCTGAGTGCTGAAGAATTGATGCTTTCAAACTGTGGTGTTGAAGAAGACTCTTGAGAGTCCTTTGGACAGCAAGAAGATCAAACCAGTCAATCCTAAAGGAAATCAGCCCTGAATATTCATTGGAAGAACTGATGCTGAAGCTGAAGTTTCTGTACTTTGGCCACCTGATGCGAAGAGCTAATTCATTGGAAAAGACCCTGATGCTGGTAAAGACTGAGGGAAGGAGAAGGAGGATGAGGTGGTTGGATGGCATCACTGATTCAATGGACATGAGTCTGAGCAAACTCCAGGAGATGGTGAAGGACAGGGAAGCCTCGAATGCTGTAGTCCATTGGGTCACAAAGAGTCAGACATGACTGAGCAACTGAAAAACAACAAATTTAATCAAGTAATGTGCACCTACTTTAAATTTCTGCAGGATTTGTCCTTGGAAACACTTGGGGGCTGACTAAGGTCTCTTGTTTCTCAGCTCCACATTCTCCCTTCTTTATCCTCCCCTCTGACGCTGGGGCAAAAAGTCTGAAAACCACATTTCCCAGTTTCCCTGGCCAACCAGTCCCCTGTTGGGCTCTACTAATGTGAAGCACCAGCAGCAAACTGGAAGATAGGCAGAAGGAAGATGCTCTGTTTCCACCTTTTTGCAGTGCTTTGGCGGCAGCAGCAACAAAGGTGGCACCATGGCTTCTGGATTTCTGCTAAGTGAGCTCAGTTTTAGCAACAACAGAAAACTGGGCTTCCCAGGTGGCGCTAGTGATAAAGAACCCACCTGCCAATGAAGGAGACTTAAGAGACGCGCGTTCAATCCCTGGGTCGGCAAGATCCCCTGGAGACAGGCATGGAAACCCACTCCAGTATTCTTGCCTGGAGAATCCCAAGGACAGAGGAGCCTGGCGAGCTACATACAGTCCATGGGGTTGCAAAGAATCAGACATAAGTGAGCAACTGAGCACACCCAGAATGGTAATAGACGGCAACATAATATAAGCATAACCTTTTATATATGCACTGGGAAACCAAAAAATTCATGTGACTCACTTTATTGCAATATTCACTATATTGCAGTGAAACCAAACCCACAATGTCTCCAAGATATGCCTGTATCAAATTCCTTCTTTGAGATATCTACAGTGCTTTCTGAACAGAAAATTGCACTGATTGGAAACCGATTGATTTAACTTATACAAGTCATTTAACTGCATTCACAATGAAGCAAATTTTAATCAAACGGTTTCAGGATGATGCTAAAGTCATTTCATTCAGTCTGCCAAACTCATGGCAGAATTAGGAATAAAAGTTTAATTATATAAATTCTCCTGCTAAGGCTCCGTGAAATAAATAGGCAGTGAGTGGTGCAATCCCTTCTCCAATGGCTTTGGTTTGGATTTTATGCTTGTTGGGTTTGGGTTTGCCCGTGTGGATCACGTGCTGGCCTGCTGCAGAATTTCAGGATTGTCACTGAGCTTGCACGGCTATTCCCTGACCTAACGAGGCAGCTATTGAATGCCAGAGCTTTGATCCATGCACATGCACAGGATATAGACATTAGAGCTCCCCAAGCAAACTGGAAAGAGTCCCCGTGGGAATACTCCACGACATATTAATCAAAGTCAAATGGCAGAGCAAATTGAACTGGTTCATTAATTATGAAAATTCTCTCCCAAAGTGACATCTTGTTAACTATGTGGAAGCTTAGCACATTTTCACAAGGTCCTTTCTGTCTACTCAGATCTAAAAATGTCACATTGAGTAATAAATTGAGACATTTTTTTCCTTGTTTAGGAAAAAAAGCAACGTCATGCCTAACCCACATCTAAATATACATCCGTGTGTTTACCTATGCCCACTAGGGGTAAATAGAGGTATTTATTGGTTAAAGGAAGTTTATAATACCAGGGTTTGTTTTACAAAATACATAGGAGGAATTGGGCTTCCCAGGTGACTCAGGCAGTAAAGAATCTGCCTGCAATGCAGGAGACCTGGGTTTGATCCCTGAGCGGGGAAGATCCCCTAGAGAAGGGAAAGGCAACCCACTTCAGTATTTTTGCCTGGAGAATTCCATGGACAGAAGAGCCTGGCTGACCAAAGCCCATGGGGTCGCAAAGAGTAGGACATGACTGAGTGACTAACACATAGGAGGAATTAGGAAAACAGATGTTGATTATTTTAAAGCCTCTAAAGCCATGTCAAATGGCCACATGCTAAGTCGCTTCTGTCGTGTCCACTGGCTAAAATAGTGAAAAGAATCTGTGTCTTCTCTCTACTATTGTTCAAAGGAACTTGAGTTCCTTGGGTCTTTTCTTTCTTCAACATGTGGGAATGACAAGTTTAAGTCACTAAATGTTCCTTTTCAATATTCAGACCTTTGACATAAACCGAGATGTTCATGAGACACTGTTTGATTACCTCCTGTGTGTCTCATCTACCCACTCTTATGACAAGGCGTGATGGCTGGAAATCCTTTCTGGATCAGTTAGGTTACTAAGCTGGCTGCTGTAACACAGGCCAAATTAACAGTGTCTTTAACTAATAGAAGCTTGTTTCTTTCACACCGTGGTCTAATCATAAGTGTTTGAAGGCTGTTACACTACCTGACAACATCCAAGTCCCAACTCTGTCTTCCTGCTCTGTCACTCAGAACACACAGCTTCTACTCTGCCAGCTGATACGTGTGTATCTCGGCCAGTGCCTAGATGCCAAATGACAGCCCCTGCCCACAGCCCTCAAGCTCAGAGCCCATTGGCCAGAATTTAATTTCAAGGCACTCCGCACTGCAAGAGAATATGGGAAAGTTTTTCTCCTGGGCTGCCCTGTGCTCAACAATACTAAAGAAGGAGGTCAGTGATTGGCCACTTCTGCCATACTCTCCCATTTGTTAAGGTGCTATGTGTCTCTATTAGTACAGAGAAGACACAAAATACATAATTGTTCAAGAATAAATAGATAAATGAGTGGATAAAATCCTTAAGGGAATGCTAGTTTAATAACAGATATGAAGACAAATTGCTAGGATGTCCATGGTTCATTTCTTCATCACGCTCTCAGAAGTGAAATTTGGTTTTTATTAGATAGTTAAGTTGATTCAGAAATCATATATTTGTACATGTGAATCAGAATAGCAGTATAAATGTCCCACTGATGACTTCATCAGATTTTTTCTCCAGACCTTCCCAAACTCATACAGTCATGGAACCCTTTTTCAGAGAATATTCACTAACAATTCATGAGTTGTTGTTGTTCAGTGGCTAAGTCCTGTCCAATTCTTTTCGACTGCATGGGCTGCAGGGTACCAGGCTTCTCTGTCCTTCACTGTCTCCCAGAGTTGCTCAAATTCATGTCCACTGAGTCGGTGATGCCATCCAACCATCTCATCCACTGGTGCTCCCTTCTCCTCCCGCCCTCAATCTTTCCCAGCATCAGGGTCTTTTCCAAGGAGTCAGCTCTTTGTGGTGGCCGAAGTATTGGAGCTTCAGCTTCAGCATCAATCCTTCCAATGAATATTCAGGGTTGGTTTCCTTTAGGATTGCCTGGTTTGATCTCCTTGCTGTCCAAGGGACTCTCAAGAGTCTTCTCCTGCAGCACAGTTAGAAAGCATCATTTCTTTGGCACTCCACCTCCCTTACAGTCCAATTCTCACGTCTGTACATGACTATGGGAAAAAACATAGCTTTGATTGGATGGACCTTTTCCACAAAGTGTTGTCTCTGCTTTTTAATACACTGCGTAGGTTCGTCATAGCTTTTCTTCCAAGAAGCAAGAGTCTTTTAATGTAATGGCTGCAGTCACCATCCGCAGTGATTTTGGAGACCAAGAAAATAAAATCTGCCACTGTTTCCACTTTTTCCCCATCTATTAGCCATGAAGTGATGGGACTGGATGTCATGAACTTAGCTTTTTGAATGTTGAGTTTTAAGCCAGCTTTTTCACTGTCCTCTTTCACGTCAAGAGGCTGTTTAGTTCCTCTTTGCTTTCTGCCATTAGAGTGGTATCATCTGCATATCTGAGACTGTTGATATTTCTCCCAGAAATCTTGATTCCAGTTTGGCATTCATCTATCCCTGGCATTTTGCATGATGTACTCTGCATATAAGTTAAATAAGCAGGGTGAAAATATACAGCCTTGACTTAGTCCTTTCCCAATCTGGAACCAGCCTGTTGTTCCACATACGGTTCTAACTGTTGCTTCTTGACCCACATACAGTTTTCTCAGGAGACAGGTATAAGGTGGTCTGGTACTCCTATCTCTTTAAGAATTTTCCACAGTTTGTTGTGATCCACATAGTCAAAGGCTTTAGCGTGTCTGACTCTTGTGACTCCCATGGACCATCCGCCGCAAGGCTCCTCTGTCCATGGGGTCTCCCAGGCAAGAATATTGGAGTAGGTTGCCATTTTCTTCTCCAGGGGATCTTCCTGACTCAGAGCTCAAACTCATGTCTCCTGGATTCTTTATCACTGAACTACCAAGGAAGTCCCCATAATGGTGGATACATGTCATTAAACATTTGTCCAAACCCATAAATATACATCACCAAGAGTGAACTGTTACATAACATTGAGTAGAGTTCCCTGTGCTATGCAGTAAGTCCTTGTTCATTATCCATTTTAAATATGTACATTTTACATATGTGTGTACATTTCAGTCCCAGACTCCCTAACTAACCCTCGCCTACCCTACCACCTGATAACCCTAAATTCATTCTCTATGAGTCTGTTTCTGTTTTTTAAAAGTTTGTATCATTTTTGTCTAGATTCCACATATTTCTCTTTCTCTGTCTGACTTACACCTGAAATTAACACAACATTGTTCATCAACTGTACTCCAATATAAAATAAGAAGCTTTTTAAAAATCAGATTTTTAGAAAAAAAAATGAAGAAATTAAACTTTCTTTGCGGAAAAAAAAAAGTGAACCGTAAGGTGAACTATGGACTTTGGGTGATTATGATGTAGTCAATGCAGGTTCATTAACTGTAATAAGTGTAGCACCTGGGCGGGGGTGTTGTTAGTGGAGGAGGCTTTGCATGTGGGGCGTGGGGATATGTGGGAAACCCTGGTATATTCTGCTCAGTTTTGCTGTGAAGTAACACCCCTCTAGAAAAATAAAAGCTAGTTCTTAAAGAGCAGAAGAGAAGTCTTTTCAGAGCACACTAATGATCATGCCACAGTCTCTTTCCGTGGCGGTGAGACAAGCGCGCACCAGCCACCTTCCGTGATAACCTCATCTCCCCGGGATTTTCCAACAGTCACAGAAGGTTAGAAATGCCCATCCATCTGCCTTCAGGTCCTGATGTCACTGCAGGACTGAGAGAAAACAGCATCAGAACGAAACCTCATGACATGACCTCATTCGAGCCCAGGTCTGGGTAACATCGCTTCCACTTGAAGTAAACACCTAAAAGGGAAGGTTATCCAGACAGATGACCTTTACAGCACTGTTATTTGTGGACCAGGGGATTGCAACCTTCAGTCCCAGGAAATCTGGCATTTATTTGGAGAACACATCTGGATTCTGAAAGGGCTCGACCTGACACCTTCAGAGTATGCCCAGAGGTCTTTGAGGAAGCGCGCTCATAAAGAGGATGTGACTGTGGGAGGAACTGGGACTGATGCTACTTTTATGCTGCAGTTCTTGCTCAAAAGGGAACTTAGTCCAGTTCCCCTTTGAAACAGCTTCTCAGCAGCAGGTGGCCACCAACCACTCACAGAGCAGGCGCATGAATGCAGCTGTCTTGAAATGTCACTGTTTTGTAATGATTCTCCCCTCATCCATTAAAAAGCCTTGAGGGTGAGAGCAGAGAGGGTTGATTGTTACTTGATAATAGTCTCTTTGGAATTATGAAACTCAGTGTATCACAGAGAGACTGGGTCATTTCTCCTATTTGGAAGAAAATGTTATCAGATGCTTGTACTAATGAAAAGCTAAGTGTTGGAGACCTCTCCGTAATTTGCATGACTTCAGGGAGCTGAGTTGAAGAGGAAGTCCACTGAAAATAGTTTGGAATAGTCTACTCTTCCTCTTCAACTCAACTCCCTTAAACCATGCAAATTAGTTTTCATTTTTCCACTTTTGAGTTCTTTTTTTTTTTTTTTTTCTCAAGGTTTTATTCCAAACTGGCAGACTTTTTTTCTCCAAATTCATTTTTCTCTTAATTGAACTATAGTTGATTTACAATGTTGTGTTAGTTTCAAGAATACAACAAAGTGATTTAGTCATACATATACATATTCTTTTTCTGATTCTTTTCCATTATCAATTATTCAGTTCAGTTCAGTCACTCAGTCATGTCCGACTCTTTGCGACCAGCATGCCAGGCCTCCCTGTCCATCACCAACTCCCAGAGTCCACCCAAACCCATGTCCAACGAGTCAGTGATGCCATCCAGCCATCTCATCCTCTGGCGTCCCCTTCTCCTCCTGCCCCCAATCCCTCCCAGCATCAAGGTCTTTTCCAGTGAGTCAACTCTTCACATGAGGTAGCCAAAGTATTGGAGTTTCAGCTTTAGCATCAGTCCTTCCAATGAACACCCAGGACTGATCTCCTTTATGATGGACTGGTTGGATCTCCTTGCAGTCCAAGGGACTCTCAAGAGTCTTCTCCAACACCACAGTTCAAAAGCATCAATTCTTCGGCGCTCAGCCTTCTTCACAGTCCAACTCTCACATCCATACATGACCACAGGAAAAACCATAGCCTTGACTAGACGGACCTTTGTTGGCAAAGTAATGTCTCTGCTTTTGAATATACTATCTAGGGTGGTCATAACTTTTTCAAGGAGTAAGCATCTTTTAATTTCATGGCTGCAGTCACCATCTGCAGTGATTTTGGAGCCCAAAAAAATAAAATCTGACACTGTTTCCACTCTCCCCATCTATTTCCCATGACGTGATGGGACCGGATGCCATGATCTTCGTTTTCTGAATGTTGAGCTTTAAGCCAACTTTTTCACTCTCCTCTTTCACTTTCATCAAGAGCCTTTTTAGTTCCTCTTCACTTTCTGCCATAAGGGTGGTGTCATCTCCATCTCTGAGGTTGATATTTCTCCCGGCAATCTTGATTCCAGCTTGTGTTTCTTCCAGTCCAGCGTTTCTCATGATGTACTCTGCATATAAGTTAAATAAGTAGGGTGACAATATACAGCCTTAATGAACTCCTTTTCCTATTTGGAACCAGTCTGTTGTTCCATGTCCAGTTCTAACTGTTGCTTCCTGACCTGCATACATATTTCTCAAGAGGCAGATCAGGTGGTCTGGTATTCCCATCTCTTGAACATTTTTCCACAGTTTATTGTGATCCACATAGTCAAAGGCTTTGGCATAGTCAATAAAGCAGAAATAGATGTTTTTCTGGAACTCTCTTGCTTTTTCCATGATCCAGCAGATGTTGGCAATTTGATCTCTGGTTCCTCTGCCTTTTCTAAAACCAGCTTGAACATCTGGAAGTTCACGGTTCACGTATTACTAAAGGCTGGCTTGGAGAATTTTGAGCATTACTTTACTAGCATGTGAGATGAGTGCAACTGTGCAGTAGTCTGAGCATTCTTTGGCATTGCCTTTCTTTGGGATTGGAATGAAAACTGACCTTTTCCAGTCCTGTGGTCACTGCTGAGTTTTCCAAATTTGCTGGCATATTGAGTGCAACACTTTCACAGCATCATCTTTCAGGATTTGAAATAGCTCAACTGGAATTCCATCACCTCCACTAGCTTTGTTCGTAGTGATGCTTTCTAAGGCCCACTTGACTTCACATTCCAGGATGTCTGGCTCTAGGTTAGTGATCACATCATCGTGAGTATCTGGGCCATGAAGATATTTTTTGTACAGTTCTTCTGTGTATTCTTGCCACCTCTTCTTAATATCTTCTGCTTCTGTTAGGTCCATACCATTTCTATCCTTTATCAAGCCCATCTTTGCATGAAATGTTCCCTTGGCATCTCTAATTCTCTTGAAGAGATTTCTAGTCTTTCCCATTCTGTTGTTTTCCTCTATTTCTTTGCATTGATCACTGAGGAAGGCTTTCTTATCTCTCCTTGCTATTCTTTGGAACTCTGCATTCAGATGCTTTTATCTTTCCTTTAATCCTTTTGATTATTACAAGACATCAAATATAGTTCCCTGTGCTATACAGCCAATCCTTGCTTATTTTACATATAGTGGTGTGTATCTGTTAATATCATACTCCTAATTAACAGTCCTGGGTGTTCATTGGAAGGACTAATGCTAAAGCTGAAACTCCAGTACTTTGGCCACCTCATGCGAAGACTTGACTCATTGGAAAAGACCCTGATGCTGGGAGGGATTGGGGGCAGGAGGAGAAGGGGACGACAGAGGATGAGATGGCTGGGTGGCATCACTGACTCGATGGACGCAAGTCTGAGTGAACTCCGGGAGTTGGTGATGGACAGGGAAGCCTGGCGTGCTACGATTCATGGGGTCGCAAAGAGTCGGACATGACTGAGCGACTGAACTGAACTGAATTTATCCCCTTCCTCCCTTTTCTCCTTTAGTAAGCATAAGTTTGTGTTCTGTGTCCACTAATGAATTCTGAGTCTCCAGAAATATTTTTAAAAGATTGTTTCTCAATTTATCTGAGCAGGAATCCACTTAAATGAAATTAAGTCTAGAGACTGAGGGAAACTAGATAACAAAAGAAATACTTATGCTAATTTTAAAAAGAAAAGAAAAAGAGCAAGGTTAATGTTGGTTATGGTCAATATTAATGAAAAATGTGTTTTATTCAGTGTAGTCACTAAAAGGATGGAAATATTTTCAAATGTGATTCATTCCAATTGAAACAGGAAGGGGAGCAAAAACATCAGCATCTGACAAGGCAGTTAACCTCCAGAAGTAAGAGCAGCTCTGCCCCTGTGGGGAGGAAACCACCCTCCTCCCAGTGGGGGCTAGACCAGCTCACTGCCACCAGCATCCTCTGGAGAAACAGTCATGGAAACACAGAGAGAGAGAGAGAGTGAGAGAAACAATAGTCAGCAGGAGAGTGTGTGAGAGAGAGGGGCTGCATCAACCCCTTCAGGACCAGGGCAGTCAGAAAATACCCTTCAAGAAGAAAAGGAATTAAGAAAAAGCAGAGGAAGAAGTGGGTGGAAGAGATAGTCCTCAACACTTCTGGTTTTGTGCTGCCCAATTGGAATAGATTTTTGCTCAAGTAAACTTAAAATTTTTTAAAAAGAAAAAAAAAGTTAACAGAAAGCTCAGGTCAAAATCTTGTTGGGAGAGAGTTGATCCAGTTTTCTGGATTCTGGGGTCCTGAGACAAAAGCCTAAATGGCATTAATAGGTAACTCTGGTGAGGAAGCCAAAGCAGACTTGGAGGGAAAAGGACTGGTCTCCCAGGAAAACACACTGTGAGTGGGCAGGTCTTGAGGATTTGCGACTTGAAGAAAACGACCAGAAGTTCCCTCTGAAAGCTAGAAAAAGGTACAGAAGGCACAAGCATTTAGGGACTTCCCTGATGGTCCAGGTGGCGCAGTGGTAAAGAATCCACCTGCCAATGTAGGAGACAAAAGAGACGCGGGTTCGATTCCTGGGTCAGGAAGATCCCGTGGAGGAGGAAATGGCAACCCACTCCAGTATTCTTGCCTGGGAAATCCCATGGACACAGGAGCCTGGTGGGCTACTGTCCATGGGGCTACAAAGCGTTGGACATGACTGAGTACAGCACACCCTCCTAATAACTCCTGGCAGTCCCGTGGTTAAGACTCCCATTTCACTGCAGGAGACATGGGTTCCATCCTTGGTCATGGAACTAAGATCCCACATGCTGTACAGGGCAGCCAAAAGGAAAATAAAAGTGAAAACTCAAGCATTTAAAAAAGGAGGTTTGTGAAGTAGAAGAAAGGCAGGACCTTGGCTTCTATGTGTCTATGCTTCTACTTTTAATGTCCTTCACTAGAAATAAAAAAAAAAAAAACCTTTGTGCAATCATACTTTTGAAACCCAT
Organism: Bos mutus; assembly: GCF_027580195.1. Taxonomy (NCBI): domain Eukaryota; kingdom Metazoa; phylum Chordata; class Mammalia; order Artiodactyla; family Bovidae; genus Bos; species Bos mutus. The sequence goes on along the minus strand of NC_091617.1, from coordinate 152,474,558 downwards.
AAGTAGAAAACAGGCAGGAAATAATCAGCATGAGCTACCAAAGCACAGATAGTTTTACATTTACCTAACTTTCCTGCAAGAAAAGCCACAGGCTCCACATTACAGAGGAGTAAATGAAGGTCATTCATTTTTTATTTTTTAAAGATTTTTACTTAATGTAATCAAAATAGACAACCACCCTAGGGAGGCAGACCCAGTTATAGCCTTGAGGTATACTCTGATCTAGAACCTTCCTCCTCACTTGCCTGAGCTCAGCATCCCCCATCCGGCTGCACTGGCCACCCCACCATGAGGCCCTGCAGACTCTCCATGAACTCAGTAGACCCCCTTCCCCCACTGTCTCTCCTCTTTAACTTTCACATCCCTTCTCTCAACCTACTCTGCCACTCTCTTCTACATCTCAGTTAATGAGGTCACTACACATCCGATTTCCAATGCTAGGAATATTCTGGCACATCCTTGACTAAACTAACTCTGTAACCTCCCCTCACATAGAGGATAAAATCCAAACCTTTCCAGCTCCATGGAGAAAAGTCCTTCACGTTCAGGTCCCCATCTACCTTTCAATCCCTCTCCACCCTTGCTCCCAACACGGTCATGGGTCCTACAGGACTCCATGGCCACTCATGCTCCAGGGCCCTTGGACACATTCCTTTCATCGGGGCACTCCCCTTCTTGGTCTGGGGAACTGCTACCCCACTGCAAGGCTCTGCTGAAGCACCTCCTTTTCTGTGAAGAGCCTCCTAAGTTCCCAGGCCAAGTCTGGCAGTCTGACTTTCTTCCTCTTGGGTTTATAGAATCACATTCACCCAGCTGACTGGTAACTATTGTGTTTCTGAGACTCTCCTGCCCAGTGAGCGGTTAGAGGGCAGGAAGATACCTTACTAATCTTGAGGATGAGCAGTAAGCATCTTAGTCACCTTTACCTAACATTGCAACATACATCCATCCTGCTGTGTTTTTCTCTATAGCACTAATATATACACAGTTTGCCTGTTCATTCGTTTATTATCTGGCTCCCTCTGCTAGAATATGAGCTCCGTGAAATCAAGTATTTTTTGTCTACTCTGTTCTCCCGTCTGCTACCAAGTCCCAGAATAATACCTGGCATGAGTGCGCTTGCGTGCTAAATCTGTTCCATCGTGTCCAACTCTTTGTGACCCAGAGGACTGTAGCCCACCAGGCTCTTCCATCCATGGGATTTCCCAGGCAAGAATACTGGAGTGGGTTGCCATGCCCTCCTCCAGGGGATCTTCCCTTCCCAGGGATCAAACCCAAGTCTCTTATGTCTCCTGCATTGGCAGATGGGTTCTTTACCACTGAGCCACCTGGGAAGCCTAAAACCCAGCATGTGGTGGACACTTAATATTTTGATAAATATGCATCCAAAAATGATTCGAATGGTGTCTGCCTATTCGATGTATTCGTTGTTGAATGAATGCTAAAATCCCACCTGCCCCTTAGAATGTTCTGTGTTCTTTCCACCAACCCACATTGATTCTGGATTAATTCAGCTCATTGCTAGTTTTTTCCAAAAATCTAGAAAAACCAAATAAAGAAAAATAATCACCCACAAACTCATCATCCAAAAACAAACACTATTAATATTAACTCTATGATCTGGTCTTTTTCATTTCACATATTTTTAAATAGGCATCATCATCCTATACATAAAAGTTGACTATACCAAGGTTCTAACTAATATTTAAGGTTTTTTCCCATATTTATAATAAATATTATAAGTATATAATAATTATTGTTTATCCATGGAAATAAATATTTTTCAAGATTTTTTTAGTGTGTATATTTCCCTTGTGAATTTATTCTTTCCCTACATACATGGTTGTGGCCTTGATGATTTTCTTGTACATTTTATAAAGAATACTTTCTGAAAATTGCTAAGACATTAGATTATTAGATTTTTAAATTTTTAACCAAAAAAAATTATAACTGTGTGAGATGATGTGATTCTTGCCTGGAGAATCCCACAGACAGAGGAGCCTGGTGGGCTACAATCCATAGGGCCTCAAAGAGTCAGACACAACTGAAGTAACTTAGCATGTATGCACATACACGAGACGATGTGGTGGATATGTGAACAAACCTAATTGTGGTAATTCACTCACCATACAGACATACATCTAATCATTATGTTGCATACCTTAAACTTACTCATTTATATAAATCATATCTCAATAGAGCTGACAAAAATTAATATTAAAAAAGAATACTCTTACCCCTTTTTTCTGAATTATTTTCTATGCTGTTTCTCAGTTCTTTGCCTAATACATGCCTAACACTTTGCTGACTGCAAAATTAATGTGACATAATTGGTTGATTACTCATTTAGAATTATTTACACAACCAAGTGATCATGGTTCACATCATCAGTAATAAGTCATGCTGATATGACGTATTTCTTTCTGATATGAAACAATGAGAAAATCATTTCACCTTCTTGGTATTCTTCCCCAAAATCCATAACCCCAGTCAAATCACGAGAAAACATCAAGCAAACTCAAGTTGAGAGACGTTCTAAGAAATACTTAACCAGTTCTTTCAGAAATGTCAAGGTCTTGAAAGATGAGGAAAGACTGAGAAATTGCCACAGATTGGGGAAGGCTAAGGAGACATAATGGCCAAATGCATCATGCTATTCTGGATTAGATTCCCTATAGAGAAAAGACATTCACGGGAAAGCTGGTAAAATTAGAGTAAGTTCTGTCATCTAAGGGCTTCTCTGGTGGCACAGCTGGTAAAGAATCCGCCTGCAGTGTGGGAGACCTGGGTTCGATCCCTGGGTTGGGAAGATCCCCTGGAGGAGGGCATGGCAACCCACTCCAGTATTCTGACCTGGAGAATCCCACGGACTGTACACGTATAGTCCACGGGGTCGCAAAGAGTCGGACACGACTTTCACTTCACTGTCATCTAAGCAATACTATTGTACCAATGTTAATGTCTTAGCCTTGATAAGATGCTGTGGTAGATGAGTTGCTGACATTAAGGGAATGCCTGGAAAATCCCATGGATGGAGGAGCCTGGTAGGCTACAGTCCATGGGGTTGCTAAGAGTTGGACACGACTGAGCAACTTCACTTTCGCTTTTCACTTTCATGCCCTGGAGAAGGAAATGGCAACCCACTCCGGTGTTCTTGCATGGAGAATCCCAGGGATGGGGGAGCCTGGTGGGCTGCCATTTATGGGGTCGCACAGAGTTGGACATGACTGAAGCGACTTAGCAGTAGGGTGAAGAACACACAGGAAATCTCTGTATTATCTGTCCGGCTCTTCTGTAAATTTGGTTATTTTAACATAAAAAGTTTTTTCTTTTCTTTAAGTCATTCACTCTGGATACACAACTGGCATTATTTCACAGAAGAGCACAACTTTACCTGACACAACCTTAGCTCTTTCATCAACAACTTTAAATGACAAAATAAAAGAACTATTTAATGGCTTCATAATAAATTAGGGGCTTCCCTTGTAGCTGAGGTAGTAAACAATCTGCCTGCAATGCAGGAGACTAGGGTTCTATCTCTGGGTCAGGAAGATCCCCTAGAGAAGGGAATGGCAACCCACTCCAGTATTCTTGCCTGGAGAATCCCATGGATAGAGGAGCAGACTACAGACTATAGGGTTGCAAAGAGTCGAACAATACTGAGCGACTGTCCACATTAATAAATTAGAGGGTAACTGAGACCCAGAAATATTATGTATTGGATGTCAGTCTGCCAAGTTGGAAAAGAGATCAGAAACATGACAAGGTCAGTAAGACAGGTCAAAATCACCTTTCTAAGGCAGAAAGGGTAGACGCTTCCCTTGTAGCTCAGTCGGTAAAGAATCTGCCTGCAATGCAGGAGACCCAGCTTAGATTCCTGGGTTGAGAAGATTCCCTGGAGAAGGAAATGGCAACCCACTCCAGTATTCTTGCCTGGAGAATCTCAGGGACAGAGGAGCCTGGTGGGCTGCCATCTATGGGGTCGCACAGAGTCGGACACGACTGAAGCAACAGCAGCAGCAGCAGAATAGGAATCATGAAACTTTCTTCCTAAGATAAGAAATAGGTTTTGTGGATCAGACGGTCTGAGTCACGGCTATTAAACTCTGCCAATGTACTTTGAAAGTAGCCATAGAGAATACATAAAAGTGTGGTCAGAGTCTCAAAGAAGAGATTAGCTGGGGAAGAAAAAGGAGAAGGGGGAAGGAGGAGAAGGAGATAGGAAGGAAGGGGAGAAGGAGGAGGAGAAGAGATTGCAACTTTCATATGCCACCGAATTCCCCCATTTCACTGCCAGAATATTGGTGAGGAAGTCCTGTCTGCAGAGCCCTCCATTTCCAAATGTAAATGCTGTTCACGTATTAGCACCTGGGAATACAGCAACTATAACATATATTTGCTGTGTTACTTTTAAATATTCAGTATGATTATAGAAGACAAGAAAAATAAGTGAGGTGGCTGCAACTCAAAGGATATATTCAGTTCAGTCAGTTGTGTCTGACTCTTTGTGACTCCATGGACTGTAGCATGCCAGGCCTCCCTGTCCATCACCAATTCCTGGAGTTTACTCAAACTCATGTCCATTGTGTCCGTGATACCATCCAACCATCTCATTCTCTGTCGTGCCCTCCTCCTCCTGCCTTCAATCTTTCCCAGCATCAGGATCTTTTCCAATGAGTCAATTCTTCGCATCAGGTGGTCAAAGTATTGGAGTTTCAGCTTCAGCATCAGTACTTTCGATGAACACTCAGGACTGATCTCTGTCTATGGGGTCGCACAGAGTCGGACACAACTGAAGCAACTTAGCAGCAGCAGCAGCAGCAGCAGGTTGGATCTCCTTGCAGTCCAAGGGACTCTCAAAAAAGGCTATATTACTTAGATAGTAAGTAAGCTAGTGACTTGTTCAAGGCAGGTGGAATTCATTGATGTGAATAGTGAATTCACATTCATAGATAGTGAATACACATATAGCATAATCCAGAAGACATGTATATCTTGAAATAGTATAGCCATGTAGGGATGTATCCTAATCTTCTTGTAAGCAATGAGTCATATTGGATTGGGGCTCACCCTGGTGATCTCTTACATGTGCCCCCTGCAATGGAAGGCCAGAGTCTTAATCACCGAACTGCTGGGAAAGTCCTGACCTCATTTTAATTAAACTACCACTGCAAAGACCAAATCTTCAAACATGGTCACACTATCAGGCACTGGTGGCTATGAATTCAACTGGAATGGGGGGCACAATTCAGCACATAACACTTCGCTTTTCCAACTTCTAGAGGCCTTCTGCATTCCTTGACTCATGGCTCCTTCCTTCACCTTCAAAGCCAGCAGTACAGCACCTTCAAGCAGACATCTAGCTCTCTGAGCTCTGCTTCCATCATCAATCACATCTCTTCTCTAACTGACTCCCCAGCCTCCCACTTTCCTGAAAGGATCTTTGTAATTACATTGAACCCACCAGATAATCCAGGATAACTTCCCCATTTCAAGCTCTTTTATCATGTCTGCAAAGTCCTTTTGCCCATGTAAGGCTCACATTCACAGTTCTAGGGACTAAGACTTGGGCCACTTTGGGGGCCATTTTTCTGCCTAACGCAACCAGCCAGCAGGTTGGTTCAGGACCTATGGCTACGTCTGGACATCTTTCCAATAGAGCAAGAGTGTGCTGGCTACAGGCACCTTCCACCTACTGAATTCTTTGCTTAACCTCAACTCTAGTCCTTGTAACCTAATGGATAGCAAGAGTGATGCAACAGATAGAGTCAGAATGTTGCCAAGGGTTCTAGAATCCTGGAAGTATGGTCTTTCCACCCTGCAGACACTGGATCCTAATTGATTCATTACATCGATTTCTCAAACCAGTGTGTTTTGAATTGGTTGAATAAGCCATGTAAATTGAGCATATTATCTGGTCTGCGAGCCTTTCTATTCCATGACAGCTGGGATAGTCTGCCTGGTGGGGGGTGTTAGAGGCTGTAACTGCATCAAGGTCATTGCCCACACGTCATCAGCTTTCATACAGAAGAAGATTGTTGAGCCAACAGAGCACAGTGAAATTTGATGGATGAGTGTACAGGGGCCTTGGGCTCAGAGAGGGTGGAGTTAGGTGGAACCCAGCAATGAGCAGCCCAGGATCCCATGAAGGCCTCAGCATGAGAAGACTGGAAGTGAGCGAACATCCACCATGGAGGAGGACCCTGCCAGCCAACTTCCGCTGGCAGGCTGCACAGACCAGTTCTGCCTGATAGTGCCTGAAGCTCATGCCAGGCCAGCTTCCAGGGCACTGTGGCAACTTGCTTTAAGGCAGCAGACACACCAATGATTGTGGAATAGTGTGGGAAATCTGATAGTCAGCACACCAATAGGAGAGCTAGGAAAGGAGCAGCGAACAAAACTCCTGTTTCCTCTTTTGTGCTGTTTCTGAGCCATGACTTCCATAATCTGTGAAATCCAAAGCAGAAAATAAATGTTAAAAGACCTGTCCCTACAAATAGGTTTAAAACACTTTCTGTCCTTTTCCCAAAATACCAAAATCAGAACCATTCCAGATTTCGGGAAGGAAATACATATTTAATTTAATTTTTTTAAGGAATGCCATTTGAAAAACATTAAAAGGTGCTCTTGATACCAAAATCTTACTTCTAGAAATCAATGTATTTTTACTTCAGAAAGGCTCTAAAAAGTAAACATCCTTTTTAAGTCAATGTCAACCTTTTAAAAATTAAAAAGAGTTTTTTTCATTGGTAATTGTCACATTTCACACCCTACCTTTTGGATCTTTTTGGAAAATAGAAGTAAACTGTGTCCTCTCTGGTGAAAGGACACAGTGTCACATGCCAAAAACTCTGCCCTTTAGATTCCAAATTCTGCGTCAGAATGAGCCTTGTGTGTGTCATCTACATTAAGTCCACCACAGTGGTTGGAATAAAGTGTTTCTTTGAGTGATGGGCATTCTTAATAATTCACATGTGACCACTCACAGGTCCCTCCAAGCGGCAGAAGACCCTCTGAAATCTATGAAGCTGGGTAACTGAGCCCAAACAGCAGAGTTACAAAAGCAGTCTTTACTGACAGAAACCTTCAGAGTTAAGTTGGCAGGAAATACATGCTACTGGTGTAAGGCAAGGAGAAAAATAGCTTTTTTGCAAAACAGAACAATCTGAGTTTTCCTACCCCCAATGTTGTCTTATATGAGGCGATGCTACATGAGAAACACTTTCCAAACTTCAGATACAATCCTAGTTTCACAATCCCCTGATTCAACCTTGAGTTTATAACAAAAAGGAATACCATTTCAAAGCATAAAACAAACAAAACAGATAACTAAAAGGATGGAGAATTCTTCTTGAAAAAGTTTGCATTTTGCTTCCCTATCGACTGAGACGGTAAAGAATCTGCCTGCAATGTGGGAGACCTGGGTTCAATCCCTGAGTTGGGTAAATCTCCTGGAGGAGGGCATGGCAACACACTCCAGTATTCTTGCCTGGAGAATCCCCCCAGACAGAGAAGGCTGGCGGACTACAGTCCATGGCGGCTCAAAGAGTCAGGCATGACTGAGCAACTCAGCACAGTCAAGAATACATGTGCCCTTACAGATGGCCAGGAGGCATACGACAAGACGTTCAATGTTGCTAAGAATTAGAGAAGTGCAAATCAAAGTCACAATGAGATATTACCTCACATCAATCAGAATGGCCACCACCAAAAAGTTCGCAAGCGATAAATGCTGGAGGTGTTGAGAAAGGGGAACCCTCCTACACTTTGGTGTGGTGGGAATGTAAATTGATACAAGTACTAGGGAGAACAGTATGGAGTTTCCTTTAAAAAAAAAAAAAAAAAGAACAAGAATAGAGCTACCATGGGCTTCTCCAGTGGCTCAGTGGTAAAGAATCCAAGTGCAATGCAGAAGACTCAGGTTTGATCCCTGGATGGGGAAGATCCCCTGGAGGAGGGCATGGTAACTCATTCCAATGTTCTTGCCTGGAGAATCCCAAGGACAGAGGAGCCTGGTGGGCTACAGTCCATGGGGTGGAAGAGTCCAACATGACTGAAGTGACTGAGCACACACACAAGAGCTACCATATGATCCAGCAATCTCACTCCTGGGTACAGGTCCAGAGAAAATCTTGGTTCAAAAGGATACATGCACCCCAGTGTTCATAGCAGGTTGTCTACAATAGTCAAGACTTGGGAAGCAACCTCAATGTCCATGAACAGATAAATGGATAAAGAGGATGTGGTACATATGTACAATGGAATATTACTCAGCCATTAAAAAGAATGAAATAATGTCATTTGTACAACACGGATGGATATGGAGATCATCATACTGAGTGACAGAGACAGACAAATAGCATATGATATCACTTATATGCAGAATCTAAAAAGAATTTTACAAATGAACTTATTTGCAAAACATAAACACAGACTCAGAGAATGAATTTATGGTTACTGGTGTGGATGGGAGAGGGGTATATTGGGAGTTTGGAATTGACATGTACTCACTGTTATGTTTAATAGATAAGCAACGAGGACTTTCTGTATAGCACAAGGAACTTGGCTCAACATTCTGTAATAACATAAGTGGGAAAAGAATTTGAAAAAGAATGGATACTTGTAGAAGTATAACTGAATCGCTTTGCTGTACACCTGTAACTAACACATTATTAGTCAATTACATTTCAATATAAAATAAAAATTACATTAATTTTTTAAAATGCCAAACAAAACAATACTTATGTTCTCCTTTTAAATTCCAATTACAGATATTTATACTAAGGAATTAATCAGAGATGTGGAAAATGAGCATATAACAATATTTCAGCATCATTTCTGAAGTAAATTTGGAACAACCTAAGTGTCCATCAACAGGAAAATGATTAGACATGGTGAAGCACAGATGAAAGGGGAAATAATACATTGCCACTAAAAATTGAGTTTCTGAAGAGTAATAATACGGGGATACATATTCATCATAATATAATACAAAAAGGAGGATATAAAATTATGAACACAGTCTGATTTCACTTTTGTCTCTAAAATAGTAAGGATTCTTTTTTCCTTACTTTTCTGTTTTTTCCAAATTTTCTACAATGGAAATGTTATCACTTCCATAATGGAGTGGGTGGGGAATACATATTATTCAAAGAGATGGATTTATCCAAGAAAACTCTCCTGCTTTCAGTTCTACTGTCTTCCAACAGCCCAGCACGTGGATGGGAAAAGTGGCTACAGTGAAGGCTGCAATGACCCCACCCTGTGGGCAGTTTCTTCCCAGGCCCCAGCAAAGCGTCTCAGTTTAATACTGTGTCTGCAACCCCCAGGGGAAACACTGCAGACAGACCAGGAATCAGCTCAAGGAGAACTTTTCTGTCACTTCAATGATTCAAAGTTTGACCCCAAGGCAGCATTGGAGTGGGTCCTGTCTATTCAACAACAGACGATCTGACCCCCCTGTAATCACAGAAGAGCAGTTCAACAGACGTACTATCCTCGGAAACAACAGGTTGACGCAAAAAAGTGTGTTGACACAGAAAGTGCTATCCAAGAGTGTGTGTGTGTGCACTTGCCTGTGGGCAAGAGAGAAGGCTAGGGAGAGAGGGAGGGAACGCAACGAAGCGGGAGTGTTCACACCATGACTCAAGTCTATGCCTGGCTAATTTCAAAATTCGCTGACTCTAAAATTTTCCTCGTATTTCCAGGAGAGGGAAGAACACATCTCTAATCCCAACTAAAGGAGAAGAGTGCCTTCTGTTCCTTCTTCCAACAACTTACTATGAACACCACCAGCTTTGTGTGTGTACACAGTGTCTAGAGCACTTGAAACCGGTGCCCAGAGCAAAGGGAGAACTGAGCCCTTCTTTCAGCAATATTTCCTAGCCAAGGCTGCAGGCATTATCTGCAAGCGTTCATGACGTTTGCCTATTACCGCAGGTCTAGCACGGACGTCGAGAGACACCTAGTGTTCAGTTGGGTGAAAAACTGAGCAACATACAGATCGCAGACGAAGCAACATACAATTGCACTTTATGCGATAAATTAGAATTAAACATCGAATGCACACCAAGCTATATTTTGGGGAATATAAGGAACAAGACAAACAAAATAAGAGTTTTCCATTATTGGTATCATATTTTCATCAGGATTTTCCATAATTTGTAAATGTGTCTCATCAGAAAATGTTCTGTTTATGACAGACAAAACAATGTCCCAGATTCAACACAATATGTCTATCAAAGGAGAGCCAAATTATTTGCTTTCTCCTAGTAAGGCAATGATTTTCAAAAAGCTCTAGGAATAAAAGATTGTTCTGTTAGCAATTCCAAATACGCAATCCTTGCAAACAAGCTGGTTTCTTTCTTTGATTTTTTTAAACAATTTCCCCATATTCCTTCTCCCAACCCAGAGGACTGAACAGTATAGAAACAGTGCTTTAAGAGTGAGTTTATTTGTTCTGATAAGCTTAGAAATTAATTTCATCGCATGCTTTATGTTAATCGGCTCAAGCATTAGGCTCACAAACTAGCCAAAAGAAAATATAAGACTAACATTCTGAATTCAGGTCTCTATAACACTATCAATGGTTTGTACACAGAAACTTTTCCATGCTAAGAATGCAAAGGTGTGTGTGTGTGCATGTATGTGTTTAATCTTTGAATACCTCCCATCACTAAGAAATGTCTATATGTGGAAATTCTAAGCTCTTTTTTATCTTCAATTATATCATAGTGTATTGCAAATATAAAATGGCACATTACAAATCACTCTATCATACATTTCTTTTCTTACAAGAGAAGGAAAACAGTTCAATACTCTGTCCTTGGAGTGCTAGAGAGGTTTGTGATCTATCTTAAGAAAGGTTGGTAGATTTCTTCCAGGGTGGGCCAATGGCAGTCCAATTACCCAATCTCGTAAGACCCATATAAGTAAAAGCAACTCAACTTAGAGATTAGCCTATTTAGGGGTTTTGTGAATAAGAAACACAGGATATGCCATTTATTTCAAAAGCAAAGACTAAGAAACATTGAATTATTCTGTAAATGCAGTAAGTGAAAATAAGCTTCCGTTCTACATTATGTACATTTCAGGAAAATACGTAGTGATGTGGTGGGGAGGGAATCTGGAAAAAAAGACAAATTATGAGACCAACCTGGGTCTTATCATTTGCCACTTGCCACGAAGGCAGAATGGCTTTCTTTGGGAAGAAAATCTCAACCCTTTAGACTCAAAGGATGAGTAAATCTGGCCAAAATTTTTTAATTTAAAAATATTTTTTAACCATTGCCGCTTGATATCATTTTGTTCTTCCTCATTTCCTTCCCAAATGACCAGAGTGCCACTTCATACAGCCCTCCCAAACCCCTCCAGCCCACAGCAGGGCATCCTTGGAGCTGGCTGAGCCTCTGTGACCTGTTTCATAGCCTTGCTTCTCTGTCTCAACAGACTGTGACTTTTCTTTACAGACCTGCAGATCCCTTGCACAGTTGTCATGGTTCAGTGGCTAAGTCGTATCTGCAGCCCCACGGACTGCAGCATGGCAGGCTTCCCTGTCCTTCACTATCTCCCAGAGTTTGCTCAAACTCATGTCCACTGAGTTGGTGATGCCATCCAACCATCTCATCCTCTGTCATCCTCTTCTCCTTTTGTCTTCAATCTTCCCCATCATCAGAGTTCTGTCCAAGCAGTCAGCTCTTCTCATCAGGTGGCCAAAGTATTGGAGATTCAGCTTCAGTATCAGTTCTTTCAATGAATATTCAGGGTTGATTTCCTTTAGGAATGATTGGTTTGATCTCCTTGTTGTCCAAGTGACTCGCAAAAGTTTTCTCCAGCACCACAGTTTAAAAGCATCAATGCTTTGGCAGTCAGCCTTCTTTATGGTCACATCTGTACATTACTACTGGAAAAATCATAGTTTGACTGTGTGGATCTTTGTCAGCAATGTGTCTGCTTTTAATACACTGTCTAGGTTTGTCATAGCTTTCCTTCCAAGGAGCAAGTGTTTTTTAATTTCATGGCTTCAGTCACCATCCACAGTGATTTTGGAGTCCAAGAAGATAAAATCTGACACTGTTTCCATTTTTTCCCCCATCTATTTGCCATGAAGTGATGCAACCAGATGATCCATGATCTTAGTTTTCTGAATGTTGAGTTTTAAGCCAGCATTTTCACTCTCCTCTTTCACCTTCATCAAGAGGCTCTTTAGTTCCTCTTTGCTTTCTGCCATTAGAGTGGTATCATCTGCACACCTGAGGTTGATATTCCTCCTGGCAGTCTTGATTCCAGCTTGTGATTCATCCAGCCTTGCATGGTACCTGCCTGTAGAAAAACCAGGGTAGGGAGAACACTGTATTTCCTGCCTGTCACAGGTGAAACCCTTTCTCTTCAGTCATTTGTACAGTCAGGCCTCTGGAACAGCTCACCTGCCACAGTCTCCTCAACAGGCATCTTCCACCTGGCTTTGAATCCCAGCATCTTGTTAGGCTGAGCCCACCCAGGAAGCGCTGCAATGAGGCTTGAGTCAGAAGCGTCTGACCCCATGAGCGTTGCATATACTTAGTGCACACACATTCTCACGCACACACTTGTGTTTAGTCAGGATAATTTTATGAGATAAATGAATAACTGGCCAACTGTCAGAAGAAAGGGCCTCGTGCTTCCGAATAAAAAATACCCAGAGAAATTACTAAGAGAGTTACAGTGATCAATCAAACTGGCAGATTTAGAATTTACTTTCAAACAGGCTTTCTCTCTTGCCTCCATTCACGACAGCATGTGCAGGACAGCCCAGCAGCCCAGCGACACCTGCACTCAGGCGCCCACCGCTTGGGCTCTCGTCACAGCCTGCAGTGGGGCCCGCCATGCCTCCCCTCCCCCAGGTCTGCACCCAGGTGTGTCTCAGCCCTGCAGCCTGTTGCAGGGTAGCTGTCACCCCACTAGCCCAGGCCAGCCCCAGCTGACACTGGCTGTTGTTGTGCACGTGTGCCCAGTTGTGTTGGGTTCTTTTGCCCAGTGGACTGTAGCCCGCCAGGACCTCCCAGCCGTGGGATTTCCTCCTTCAGGGAATCTTTCCATCCTGAGGATTGAACCTGCATCTTCTGGGTCTCCTGCATTGGCAGGCGGTTTCTTTACCACTAGGCTATCTGGGAAGCCCTGATGCTAATTAACCTTTCATGATTATTATTAGCACCCTCTTTTATTCTGCAAGGAGTCCTGGTTTAGATAACACATTACATGGTAACTCACCTTTGGGGAACATTCTCCCCACCAACACACCTTTCCGGTCTGCTCAGCTGCAGAGTCGGCTGAGTTGCACTTGTGTGGTCCCGTGATCGTGCCCTGGATTCACCCATGGCTCCCCAAGGCTATCCTGGCCCCCTTGTACACCATCTATTAGTCCAAGGTAGATGGATCACACATGGTTTCTGCACCTACCTTCCCCTACAGGTTCAATCGCATCAGATACACTTATGCCTGGATATTTATGACAGACAAACTCTAACATATGTAGTCCTGTCAATTGATATGTATAGAAAATAAGATAATGTAAGTTAGGGAAAATACTCAGTTATAAGTAATCATTTGTGAAACCGTTTAGAGAGGCTCATTCAAAATTTAAATAGGATGAAACTAACAAACATCACGATTTGCTTATAATCATTGGTGACTCCAAAGGTCACAGAGCATAGTTCAAAAGAATTACTAGAACTGATATTCAAGTGTCTTTAGTTTATAGATGTCATCATTATTCTGTCCAACCGGGAACACATACCTACCACGACCTGGTAGACACTCGACAAGTGTTTGTTGATTCATTCATTAACAGAAGGGGAACCACTTCAAAGACCACGTTTATAGGCAGCATGGCCAAGGTGAAGGCAATCAGGCACACCTCCCTCAACAGCCCAGCTCTACCCTTTTCAACCTCTTTGACTTGAAATAATCTCCCCTCTCTGAGATTGCTTCCAACACTGTGAAGTAGGGATAGGTGTCACCAACCACTTAGCATTGTTACAACACTGCACGTAACAACAGATGGATGGATAAAGACAATGTGGTGTATGTATATATATATATATATAATGGAATATCACTCAGCTATTTAAGAAATGAAATTTTGCCATCTGCAGCAACAGGGATAGACTCGGACGGCATCATACAAAGCAAAGTAAGTGATACAGAGGAAGACAGACACTGCGGGCTCCCAGGTGGCTCAGCAGGAAAGAATCCACCTGCCAGTGCAGGAGACACAGGTTCGATCTCTGGGTCAGGAAGATGCCTTACAGAAGGAAATGGCAACTCACTCCAGTATTCTTGCCTGGGAAATCCCATGGACAGAGGAGCCTGGTGGGCTACAATCCACAGAATCCCGAAAAAATCAGACAGGACTCAGCAACTGGACAACATATGTGAGTGCATGCTGAGTTCCTTCAGTCATGTTGGCCTCTTTGCAACCCCATGGATGGTAGCCCACCAGGCTCGTCTGTCCATGGGATTCTCCAAGCAAGGATACTGGATTGAATTGTCACGCCTTTCTCCAGGGAATCTTCCTGACCCAGGGATCTAACCTGTGTCTCTTATGTCTCCTGCATTGGCAAGCAGATTCTTTACCACTAGCACCGCCTGGGAAGCCCCAAACAACAACGGCAGCATTTATATGTGGAATCAAAGAAATGTAACAAACTAGGGAATATAACAGGAAAAAAAAAAAAAGGCAGACTCACAGATACAAAGAACAAACTAGCGATTATCAGAGGGGAGAAGGAGGGGGTGGGGACAATATAAGGTTGGGGAGTGAGAGGCACAGACTATTATATAATAGGCTGAAGAATATAGTGTACAACACAGAGAATATGGCCAATTTTTGTAACAACTATAAATGCAGTATAGCCTTTAAAAATCACATTAAATTTTTTAGTTTAAAAAAAATATTGTGCTTAAAGTGTTTGATACAGTGCCTGGCATCTAATAAGATTTCAATTGTTATTTTTATTTATCAAATGCATATTATGTTTATCAAGTGTCACACCCATTTCTGAGCACTTTACAAATATAAATTCATTTACTCCTCATAACAGCCCCATGATATATATAGTAGATATTAGTTCTATCTTCATTTAACAGGTAAAAACTGAGACAAAGAAAAGTTAGATCCTCTGCCCAGGATGCCACACTTGGTTACCATCCAGTCCGTCTGGCTCAAGATGCTGTGTGCTTCACCAGTGTGCCAGGCGCTTCCGGTTTTCCACATGGGTTGAGACCACAGAGGGAATCATTAGGACTCGCTGAGACTGGTCGCTTAGCAGAGCTGAGGTACAAGGTCCACAGTAGCTTCTGGTCCACAGGCTTAGACACAAGGATGGCTACTGTCACCACGACACACCAGGACGGTGACCCACATACATAATCAGTAGCTGGATCATTCGAGCTCAAACCCAGCTGCGTCCTGCATCAACTTCTATTACATTTTTTTAAGACTTCCGTTTCCTCCTTGTAGTGATCTAATAAATAAGGAATCAACCTCCAACAGCACAGCCTCCTCAGGTAAAGAACCAATGCCAAATTATTCCTTCAAAATGGAAGTGTTCCGAAGGGTCCTGCTGCTTTCATTTTTTAGAAGACACAGAACTTCCGGTCAGAAATACATTCAGTCAAAAGTCAGAATTTACTGACAGCTAGCAGGACCTTCTGAATTCACCAGTAGGTGAGGGACAGGACCTATGATGGCTGAATTGTGTTCCCCAAAAAGATATGCTGGAGTCTTAACCCTGAGTATCTCAGAGTGTGACTTTATTTGAAGACAAGGTCTTTGCAGAGGTCATGCAGTTACAATGAGATCATTAGGGTGGGCCCCAGTGCAGTACAGGAAGATCCCCTGGAGGAGGGACTGTCCACCCACTCCAGTACTCTTGCCTGGAGAATCCATGGACAGAGGAGCCTGGCGGGCTGAAGTACACGGGGTCACAGAGAGTCGGACACGACTGAGCAACTAACACCCTCACTTTTCAGTGCAGTACAACTACGTCCTTAAAAGAAGGGGAAATTTGGACTCAGAAACAGGCAAACTCAGAGGGAAGATGATGTGAAGAGAGGCAAAGAAAAGATGGTCAGCTTCAAGCCAAGGGGAGAGCTCTGATAGGGAAGATGTCCTCACAATCCTAAGAAGGACCAACCCTACTAACAGCTTGATCTTGGACTTCCAGCCTCCAAAAGTAGAAGAAAATACATTTCTACCGTTTAAGCCTCCCAGCTTGTGGCACCTGGTTACAGCAACCCTAGGAAATTAATACAGACATTGGCATCAGGAGTAGAGTGGCTTAAACTCAGAAACCCAACTGCCAACGTACCAAGGGGTACCCAGGAGACACACAGGGAGCTGATGTGAGTAAGACTGTGGGCAGGCAGGGCACCAGGTGAGACCGGAAGACTCCCATCCTTGGCCCCAGTCAGAGGGGGTAAGGGTGGGCCACACGCCCTGAGCACAGAGCATCACCAGCCACCCTGTGGAGCCAGGAGCAGTCTTCACTGTCCCCATCCAACTCAGCCCCTGGCCATTCCAGCTGGGAGCAGACTGGCTCTAACTTTTGGCTATAAACCCCTTGCTCTAATCTCTGTCAGTCCCCTCTCTCCTTCATGTTGAGAGTCCTCTCGGCTGGTCTGCAGGGCTCTCGATGCCTACTTGACTATGATCTGGGACAGCCTCAGCTCCTAGAAGATAGGGCAGGCATATGTCAATGTGGGCTTCTCTCTGTTTCGATTAACCCTCCACCTAATTGTCAGAGATATAGCAAATGAAGCCAGTTGAACCTGAGGGTGCTACCCTGTAAAAGCGTAAGTCCTGCCCCGGACTCTTATCACTGTCCTTGACCTCAGGCCTTGCCTAACGAGTAACTTACCAGCCTGTGTACCTTAACGCCTCTACACTGCTTCTGATCACTTGTGTGACGAACACAATACTCCACCCTTTTAAATCCCAACTCCTCCGCATCCTCGGTGAATACTGTTCTGGGTTCAGGGCTGTGGAAGGGATACACAAGGGTAGGAGGGATGGTTTGAGCTCTATAAAATATTGCCTTTACATTCAACATCAGCTTGAGCTGAACTCTCCAGATTTGGAGAAATCACTTCTGTTACGGCAATTTAATTACTTCTCTGATTTTGGTCTACCCGAAAACAAATACAATTATAGAACATAACATAAAAAACAGAAAAGACAGTGCCAGATATCTGACTACATTTTTCCTATTTTAAAACTATAGGTCCTAATTTCCTTCAAATATCTCTTGCCTTGTTGATGAAGTATAGTTTTTTTTTTTAATAAACAAAAGGGAAAATAATCCTTTATGCAATGTTGTCTTGCAAACACCAGCTATCTAGCCATGCCAAGGATCAAAGAACCTGAAATTAACCAATGAAAGCCTTAACCATTCCTAGTGTAACCAAAAAAATTCACTAACATGGGGAAATTATTTATACACCAATGTCAAAGGGAAAAGAGTAGAATTCAGAATTATACTGATATATTTGTAATGTATATAAAATCACACAATGATTCTATACATACATAGGTAATAGAAAAAAGGAAATGCTTCAAATCATGGTAATTATAGCTGAGTGATAAATGCCAGGTTGCTTTCTGCACCTTTGTGTATTGTCTAAAATAAGTTTGCTTTACTTTTTAATCAGAAAAAAATGTTATTCTAACTATTTGTTAAATAATACACATACGCTATAAAGTATATGAATATCTGATTTCTTAGCCTATTAGGTAATAGGCTATACCTAATAGGTATACCTATTAGGTATAGCCAAATGCAAAGGTCATTATGAGCTGTGTCCTGGACCCCATAGAAGCACACTACGCACACCTGTAATTAACAGGTAAAGAAAATACAGAGGTGGTTATCACTTGAGCAATTTCATTTTTGGTAACTGACTCTGTTTCCATTTGCCATGAGAAATATATCCTCTTTGTCTATGTCCTCCCTTCCTTTTCTGGGTGTTTAAAATGACAGCTTGCATGACAATCAAACTGAGGCCAAATTACCAATACACTGTGTGTGGCTGGAGATCAGAAGTTCCTTCGTAAACAGCCCTGAGGCTCAGACGAGTTTCTATTTTTTTTAGCAGTCTCTCTCCCAAATTCACGTAACAAAAAAAAAAAAAAGAAGAAGCAGCAGCAGCAGCAGAAAAGGGAGCAGAGCTAGCAACAGGGAGCTCAGTGCTCTAACTGAAGTCACCCTGGGTTATGCTCTCTGAAGGTAATTTAACTGAAAATTACTTTTTTTGTTGTTTTTATGTTTGAGGTTCATGGGTCTGTATGAGTGTCCTGGCTGGCTTCCCTTCATTTTCTTTGCCAAAAAGCAGCCGACATGCTGTGTCTGCCCAGTCCATGGATTTGGCCAACCACCTGGAATTGCGGGGGCAAGGAGCTCCAGCCCAGTTCTGTCTAGTCTCCTCCAGTCCCCTGGGTCACCAGATGTTGCTGAGAGATTGTCAGAAGTGGCAGAAGTTTCTGGAGGAAAGTAGATAGCTTACTAGTATGAAGGGTCCAGGGAGAGGGCTGTGCATGTTTTGATTTTTGTTTCAAACCTAACCCTCCCTTCGGTCTCTGCTTAACAGAAAGGAAAGAGTGAAATATTCTGGAAAATATAAACAGTAGAATCATTAATTGAATACTCTTAGGAATAGTGTTCTAGAAACCCACTCTCACTGTCCTTCAGACAGGAATTAGCAAAATCGTTTCAGGAAATAGCAATAATCTTTATAACTCAGCATTTCCTATAAAGGCACAGAGGAAAGAGGGGAAATAACACATTCTACTTGCAGAAACTGCAGCTTCTAACACATGCCAACTCTTATTACCTAAAGGCTTCAAAAGTCAACCCAATAGGAGAAATTAGAAAATTGGAATTGACACATATGCACCATTGATACTACGTATAAACACAGACACCTAACGAGAACAAGTGCAGCGCAGGGAACTCTACTCAGTGCACTGTGGTGACTCAAATGAGAAGGAAATCCAAAACAGAGCGCATATATGTATATGTCTGTCTGATTCATTTAGCTGCACAGTAGAAACTAGGGCTCCCCTGGTGGCTCAGTGGTAAAGAATCCACCTGCCAATACAGGAGACTCAGGTTTGACCCTTGGATCAGGAGGATCCCTGGAGGAGGAAATGGCAACCCACTCCAGTATTCTTACCTGGGAAATCTCATGGACAGAGGCTGGTGGGCCACAGTCCACGGGGTCAAGAAGAGTTGGACACAACCTGGTGAGTAGGCAACAACAGTAGAAACTAACACAACACAGAAAAGCAGCTAAAAATTAATTTAAAAAATAAAATAGTAACAATTATTAAAATATAAAATCAAACTTCATTGAAAGGGCGTGACAGTAAATGCAAATATGTAAATTTTTTCACTTAAGCTTGTTTAGCAAGAAAATAAATAAGTTTTTCTGATAGACTCTTCTAAAAAGTCAACCCGAATGTGAATACAGATCATCATTGGTTGAGATGATGGTGCTTATATTGGTTATTAATAATATTCTGTCACACTGATGCTCCAAATGTGAAGTTTCCTGCAAGGATTTTGGGATATGTCATATAAGCCAAAGACTTTATAGTAGATATTTTTGCTACACTGAAGAGTTTTTCCTTCTTAGATAAGGATCAGACAAGAACCTTAAATGACAACTCTTTAAAAAACCTGTCTGCCTTTTTCTAGAGAAAATTCTCTTTTTTAAATGGCAACCCACTCCAAAAGAAAAAGAAGTATGCCATTCTTTTTCTAACAAAAAATGTATTGGGGTACAGGTAATTTATAATGTGTTAGTTTCAGGGGTACAAAGTGAAGCTGTTACACATACATCCACTCTTTTCGAATACAGGCCATTATAGAGTATAATGGTGTTCATTATGATGGCTTTGTTCAAAGTAAAGCTCTTGAAAGTAACCCAGGTAGGATTACCTACAGGTTGTTCTTGGAATTCAGCTCAGCTTATGGGAGAATTGTCAACTATTTTCATATTTCATTTCCCAGGAAAATACAGTCTGTGGTCAACAGAGGCTCATTAAATCCCAAAGCAGCCAGTCAAGGAAGACTACCCCGTCCCCAGGCGAGACAGGGCTACATCTGGGTCAACATCATGAAGAAATACATTATCAATGTGTCAGCGTGAGCAGTTTCAGGAAGACGGCCTTCGCATTCCTGCCCTGTGTTTCATCGAAACCTGCACACGGAACTCACACTTCAGAACAAATGTTGGTTCCACATTACCCCCGCTTACCCCACGTTCACTGACACTTCAGGAAAGCAGAGTTGCCTGGATGAAACCAAAGAATCCTCTAGTCACCCCGAATCCTGCCCCTGACAGCAGCCTATACAAAGTAAGTCTGAGAAATGTGATACATCTCAGGAATGCACCTGAAAAACAGCAGTATTATATCTACCAGGGGAAAGTCTTCCTGGGGATTAGTGTGGGCTCTGAAAGTTGATGCTCCCCCAGCTTTCATAATTGTTATCCCAATTAACGGGACTGCAGACACCATTCCTCTGTTCCCAGGTACAATCACGTCTCATTCCTCGGAAGCTCACAAAGCCATTTGCTTCAACACTGCCCTCGGGGAGGGAGTCTCGAGGTTAACGCACTATCTCCCACCTACTGTACAAGTGTATTTTCTTTGCATTTCAGTCATGCCCTGATCTTGGAGAGGACAGTGGAAAGGAGAATGCCTGATGAATTTTCCATTTATAAACCAATTATTTTCTTATTGGCACCTTCATTCTGCAATCACTGACATAAAATCTTTTACCAAACAAAATGTAAGGAATGAGAAATCGATTGGATTTCTAAAGTTTGCTTTGAACTCAGTCATTAAGAAGAGGTGTCCTTTAAGGAGAAAAGTCTATAGAAGTGACTCCACGTGAAACCCAGTTACACTGCTGTCCGAGGAGAGGCAGACGCACCCAATCAAAGTATGAAGTGAAAGTCACTCAGTCATGTCCAGCTCTTTGTGATCCCATGGACTGTAGTCCATGGAATTCTCCAGGCCAGAATACTGGAGTGGGCAGCTTTTCCCTTCTCCAGGGGATCTTTCCAGCTCAGGGATCAAACTCAGGTCTCCCGCATTGCAGGCAGATTCTCTACCAACTGACCTAATGGGGAAGCCCTAATCAAAGCATAGAAATTCTTATTCATTTTTAAATGAATAAACAAAAAAGTACTACTTTCTACCAAAAAAAAAAGGAAGGAAGGAAGGAAAGATTGCTTTTACAGAGATCTATGCAAGCTAAACTTACACCAAAAGCTCATGCAAGGTCGATGAATAACAAACTTTTCTGCTTCTACCGCAGACTCTGCCCTGACATGACCCTCCCAGATGATCTACCCAGAGGTCATCTTGACTGTCTCCTTTCCTGTCTCCAGGTCTTCATTTAAATGCCATCTTGTAAACGAGGCTTCCCTAACCACCTGTTGACAATTGTGAGGCCCCTACCCACTGACTTTCTCCACTCAACTGTCCCTTATGGTGCCTCTACATCCGACAGTCTTTACATCTCATCTAGTCATTTATTCTGCTTTCCTCCTGTTGCTTTCCTCCCCCCATAAGAAGGGATGCTTCAGGAGTACCAGGAGATAACAACCCCTAAACAGAAATCATCATAGAGCAGGCATTTCGTACGTATAACGATATAAAATGTTCAAAATGGAAAGTCAAAATAAAATCGCCTTGGGACTTCCCTGGTGGTCCAGTGGCTAAGACTCCACGCTCCCGATACAGGGGGCCCAGGGTTGACCCCTGATCAGGGAACTAGATCCCCCATGCCACAATTAAGAGTTTGCATGCAGCAACTAAGTCCTGGTGCCGCCAAATAAACAGATATTTAAAAAAAAAAAAAAAAAGATGACAGAGGAGATGAGATAGTAAGAACTGCCTGTATCCCTTATTTTGTTGTTGTTCAATCGCTAAGTCATGTCCAACTCTTTGAGACTCAAGGGACTGTAGCATGTCAGGCTTCCCTGTCCTTCACCATCTCCTGGAGTTTGCTCAAACTCATGTTCATTGAGTCGGTGATGCCATCCAACCATCTCATCCTCTGTTGTCCCCTTCTCCTCCCACCTTCAATCTTCCCCAGCATCAGGGTCTTTTCCATGAGTCGGCTCTTCGCATGAGGTGTCCCTTATACAGAAATGTTTTGTTTTGAAGGGGGACTAGGTTAGTCTGCATCTTCTGAAAAACAAGAGAGGATTAAATGTCAAAGTAATTTATTAACAGAAATATCTATGGAAGGACGTGGAAAAGGAGCCAGGCTCCAAGAGGTGATGAACCATGATTCAGGTCTGATCTGAAGGAAGGGGGTTACGTGGATGCCTCCTGGGCTCCCTGCAGCTCTATAGAAAGTTCAGCAAGGCCACAAAGGGAGGCTGCAAGCCGCAGCCAGAGGAGTCCCATCTCCACTGAGAAATGGACCTGCCTCAGGGTCCTGCCTCACTAAGCCTTGGCAGTTCCAGCTAGTGATGGTGCTCAAAGTTCAGGGGCAGAGGATGGAGGTTAGATGTGGTCCCTACCACTGGAGATCTGATGTCATTCTCATGGCCCCCAGCGCACCCACAAAACACATCTGCAGACCAGTAGTCTGAGACCCTGCCTGGGCCCAGGTTATAGTTACTTTCTTCATTCTCTCAGCATCTCTCCCTTGATGAACCACTGCTGTCTCTCCATGTCTGTTCATCTCTTCAGACCCAAGGTGACTTTATTTACCCACCACCCAGTTCAGAGACATTGGGAGGATTCATCAGTTGAAAAACAAGCCTTGCACTGCTAGGAGCAAACATTTTCAAAGCCAGTTATCCTTATAGATCTGTTGGAAATCAGTCCCTGGAATTGCCTCCAGGCCAGAAACTCTGGATCCAGTGTCAGGCTGTTTGTTCCATGTCCCCATGGAGGTCACAGCGCCCTTGGCTAAATGTGCTTCCAGAGCCAGATACGTTATGCAGGAACAAACAGCATTTTTTTAACCAATTACTCTCCCACCAGGCTCCTCTGTCCATGGAATTCTCCAGGCAAGAATACTGGAGTGGGTAGCCATTCCCTTCTCCAGGGGATCTTCCTGGCCCCATATTAAACTTGAGTCTCTCACATTGCAGCAGGATGCTTTACTGTCTGAGCCACCAGGGTAGACCTAATTAATATTACACCAGTTTTTGAAGCAGAAAGGAATCTCTCATCCTCTCCTTTTCATACAGAAAAGTGTTCCCCTTAGGAAAGCTTCAGTGATCCCACTGTAGCTCTGATGGATACACAAATACATCAGAACGGCACTTTGAATGTTAAGAAGACAAAGCCCTAGGACTTCCAGCCCCAGGGTCTGGGAAAATATTAGCAGCAGTGTTGCCGTATGGCAGGGCTACAAGTCTCATGACTGTATTCCCCAAAGTGGCCTCAAGGTAGCAAAATTATGCCATTGAAGGCCAAAAGAAAATAAAGAATAAAGCTCCCTGTCCAACTCATTGCGACCCCATGGACTGCAGCCTCCCAGGCTCCTCCATCCATGGGATTTCCAGGCAAGAGTACTGGAGTGGGTTGCCATTTCCTTCTCCAGGGGATCTTCCTGACCCAGGGATTGAACCCCGGTCTCTGGCATTGCAGGCAGACACCTTACCCTCTAAACCACTAGGGAAGCCCCTGTACATAGGGAGCCAGTGCGGAGAACAACAAAAAAGGGTATTCTTGTAAAAACACAAATGAGATATGAAATACGAAGGAGGATTAACAGCTAAGCCTTCATGGGGAACCCAGAGAAGAAAGATAAATTTGTTGTGGACATGTCCAAAGTGCCACCTGAGAAGGCTGATTGAAGGGGCTCCTTGGGGGGAAACGATGGTCTTCCTCTTCAAGATCCTTTCTCTAAAGGATCCAGAGCCTGTAAACACACGGCATGCGTTCTAGGGAAGAGATGAGTGGAGAAACACTTTGTCAAGAACTAACATGGCTTCCCCAAGCGCTCCATGGACAAAGAATCTGCCTGCAATGCAGGAAACACAGGGGCCATGGGTTCAATCCCTGGGTCTGAGGAAATCCCCTGGAGGAAGAAGGGGCAACCCACCCCAGCATTCCTGCCTGGAAAATCCCATGGACAGAGGAGCCTGGTGGGCTCCAGTCCACGGGGTCACAAAGAGTCGGACAAGACTGAGAAACCAAGCAACAACTACACTGACATGGGTACAGAAGAATCAAAATGTGAGACTCGGGCGTGAGCAACATTTGATTGAGGTTGTTAACCAAGTACAGAGTCACACTATGGATTCTAAACGTGGAATCATGACATGATCTGTGGGCTGCCTTTCCAAGTCATCGGTCACCTTCTAGGACACCCCAGCATCTTCAAATCCAACCTGTCCCCGCAGCAAACATGCCCTCAGATTCTCTTTCAGGACATGGTGGCCCCTTCTACTCAGTTGCACTCACTGGAACCCCACCCATGTTGGAAATTTCTCCCCTCCACCCTTACACAACCCATCATGCAGACTTCTTGGTTTTTCTTCCTCCTGATTCCATGGGCTCCTCTTAACCCTAACCTTCACCTGGCCTGAACAAATGTCACCTTCCTCCTCTTCCAGAGGCAGCCTTGCAACTGGTCCCCTTGGCTCGACTCTTTTTCCAATCCCCATCATTCTCCAAAGAGCAGCCAGTTATCTTCCCGAGACAGAAATGGCTCATATTATTCCACGGTAGCCTCAACCTCTCCAGTCGTTTCCAGTTCTGCGTTGATTACAAAGACCCTCATCCTCAACCTGCCCGACAAGACCCTCCTGTGTGTATTCCCCCTTGCTAATGCATGCCCCCCGTTTTCTCAGCCCCTACACGACGGTGACACTGCCTCCTTCAGTTCTTCAAACACTGTGCCTCACTCAGAGCCTTTGCAAATACCGTTCCTCCTGCCTCCCTCCCTTCACCACTTCCCTCCTGCATTTCATGGAATTCAGATGGATTTTCCTCAGGAAAGCCTTCCCTGAGACATCCTTAACTACCTCATCCAAGAATAACTGAGTTCCTTCTCATGCTTTTTGTAGCATGGTTGCTATCTCAGTGTCTTTATGGCATAATCTGACTAATCTCTGTCTTTATATCTAGAGGAAGGCCAGGAACCACGTCTGTTTTCTTAATTATTTTCCTTGTGGCTATAGATGAATGTTAGATGAATAATTGTGTTGGATGGATAGACAGAAGGATGGAAGGATGGGTGGAAGACTAAGTGCAAAAATATTATAAATCCATAAACCAAGTACATCTTTCCAGAAGAAGAGATGAATTTCAAGTGTAGATAAATGCTAATGGGTTTATACCACATTTTCAATGTTTTAATTGCCTTAAATAGTAATACATTCACAGGCTTCAAAAAGACATTCATTGAGAAGCTTTGTTCCTACACTGTATCTGTCTGTTCTGTTCTTTGCCACCCTTATAAGGCACCCTATTGCCTTTTAAGGTGCTTGCAGCCTTGAAATTAAAAGACGCTTACTCCTTGGAAGGAAAGTTATGACCAACCTAGACAGCATATTAAAAAGCAGAGACATTACTTTGTCAACAAAGGTCCGTCTAGTCATGGCTATGGTTTTTCCAGTGGTCATGTATGGATGTGAGATTTGGACTATAAAGAAAGCTGAGTGCCGAACTTTGGCAAATCTTAAAATAAGATTATGAAACATCGTGGAAACGTTTTATCTTTTTATGAAATCAACCTTTTTTGGTTCTGTTTTCATCATGGCACTTGCACAACTATGACTCATGAATTATGTGCATAATTTTTTATTTGAGGTCAGCCTCCCAGGTGGTACTACACTGATCTGTTTACATCCCAATGCCCCATAGATTAAGGGGTGCATAGTAGGTGCTCAAGAAAATATCGATGCTATCTTTGTAACAGAACCGTGATTTCATCATCTCGATAGGTCACCAAGCTGTTTCAAAAGCACTCTGCTTCATTTCCCAGTTTTGTTATTACACTATTATTAAGCAAGATGCTACAGGGGTGAAGGGTACGGGGTACCTCCCTGTGTATATTTTTTTTGCAATTTCCTGTGAACCTATGACAAAAAGCAGAGACATTACTTTGTCAACAACTGTCCGTCTAGTCGAGGCTATGGTCTTTCCAGTGGTCATGTATGGATGTGAGAGTTGGACTGTGAAGAAAGCTGAGTGCAGAAGAATGGATGCTTTTGAACTGTGGTGTTGGAGAAGACTCTTGAGAGTCCCTTGGACTGCAAGGAGATCCAACCAGTCTGTCTTACAGGAGATCAGTCCTGGGTGTTCATCGGAAGACCTGATGTTGAACCTGAAACTCCAATATTTTGGCCATTGATGCAAAAAGCTAACTCATTAGAAAAGACCCTGATGCTGGGAAAGACTGAGGGCAGGAGGAGAAGCGGACAACAGAGGATGAGATGGTTGGATGGCATCACCGACTCAATGAACATGGGTTTGGGTGGACTCTGGGAGTTGGTGATGGACAGGGAGGCCTGGCGTGCTGCGGCTCATGGGGTCGCAAAGAGTAGGACACAACTGAGCAACTGAACTGACTGAAGGCACCCTACTTCTACTAGTATCTTATATCCTTTGTTTTCTTCACCCAGATATAAGCAAACACAAATATTAATATATGTTCTTAGTTTTGCTTTTTCTTACACAAGAGAGAGTATGATATACATACTAATATACACACTGTCAGTTCACTGAGAGCTCCTCGCTCTTCTAAACAGGCGCAGGATGGTCCATGTATTTAACTCTTCCCCTCCTGCTGTTTTTGGTGGTGGTGGTGGTGTTCTTTCAAGCCACACTGCAATGAATGACATTGTGCGTGTGTCATTCTGTACGTGTCCAGGTCTGACTGCAACGTCGTCTTCTGCAGAAGTGAGATACCTAAGTGTGAATATGCTGGTAATTTTGCTAGATTGCCATCCATATGTATTTTCAAATTTCATTTTAGAAATCCATAATCTTGAGGAAAAGAAGTAAGTTAGGGAATAGTGGGGTTAGCCTTAGAGCCAGAAATGTCTGGGTTTGAAGGTTCACTCTATTATTTATCAACTATGTCAACATGGGTTAGGTGACCTCTCTGGGCCTCAGTTTTGCGGCTTCAAACAATTCTCGAGCCTCCGTCTTCAGCCAAGACTCTCTTCACTTGTCCAGGTGCCAAGTGAACACCTCCCCTTGTGTGCCCCACATCCTCAAATTCAACTATTCAAAGCAAAACTCACCATCTATCCCTTAAGCTGAATTCTTTGCCACATTCTCCAGTCATCCAGAGACACAGAGACTTGAGAATTTTCTTCTGCTCTGTCTCCTTCTCCCCACCTTCCCAATCCAGTTACCAAATCCTGACCACTCTTTCCCCCACGGCTTTCTGGAATCTATTTTTTCCTTCATTCAAGTTCCGTCCTGTCCCAAATCAGCTGTTCAGAGCTTCCAACTGGACTGTTACAAAAGAGACCAGGCTAGTTGACCTGACTCTGATCTCAGGGCCTTTCGGGACAATCTCTCTGATCAGCCATAAAGTTCATTCTCGAACAAAAACCTGGCCTTGTTCCTCCCTTGATGAAAGCCACTTGTTTGTCCTCCATCTTCTGTGAGCAGGTGTCTAAATAAATAGCACATAAGCCATGAAAACCACAGCCTTCTCTCTGCCTCACCTCCAGCTTCTTGCAGCGCCTCCGGCGACAGCAAACTTCCGCCTTCCTCTGGGAACCTGTCTCGCCCAAGCAGATTTCTCTTTGCACAGGGAACTCTTCCTGTATGTTTTTCACTCACTTACTCATTCAGCAAAATATATTTCTGAGTGCCTACAATATGACATGTATCTTTTTTTTAATTTCATTTTTTTAAACATCAGAAACATTTTGTATTGGGGTACAGCCGATTAACAATGCTGTGACAGTTTCAAGTGAACAGTGAAGGGACTCAGCCATGCACATACATGTATCCATTTTCCCCCCAACCCCTCTCCCACCCAGGCTGGCACATAACATTGAGCAGAGCTCCATGTGCTATACAGCAGATTTTTGTTGGTTATCCATTTTAAATAGAGCAGTGTGTACATGACCTTCCCAAAGTCCTTAACTATCCCTTCCCCCTGGGAACCTTGAGTTTGTTTTCTAAGTCTGTCAGTTTCTTTCTGTTTGGTAATAAGCTTCATTTGTATCATTTCCTTTTAGATTCCATATATAAGGGATTATGATATTTATCTTTTAATTTTTAAGAAAAAGGGTGTCTGGCATGCTCCAGACCACTGGACCCCTAGGAGCTTCACTGATGCAATAGATCCCTGAATTTTCACAGGATTAATCTCCCATCTCTGCTAAACAGTGTCTTGCCAAGGCAGTATTTCTCAACACCGTTACTGTTAAAATTTGAGGACAAACAAGTCTTCATTGGAGGGTGAGGGTTGTCAAGAAACAGAGTTGGGAGGTGGGAGGGATTTTCAAGACATGAGTATACCTATGGTTGACTCATTTTGAAATGTAGCAGAAACCCACACAATATTGTAAAGCAATTATCCTCCAATTAAAAATAAATAAATTTCAATTAAGAAACAGAGTTAAGTGGATGGATTTTGAAGTTTACATAGTAAATCCATTCGAATAATCCCAACTCTTTGAGCCTACCCTTTCTTCATACTCCACCACCTCCATCTTATCAACTGTAGGTCATCATCCTGCCTAAATGTCAAGGAGTCACTTCTACAGACCAGCTCCGAGTGATCATGACAATCTAACACCCTCAAGACCCCTCCTGCATGTCTTTGCTGGTACACATTTGACAGTTGCTATTTGTCCACTCAGAGAAGGTAAAGGCACCCCACTCCAGTACTCTTGCTAGAGAATCCCATGGATGGAGGAGCCTGGTGGGCTACAGTCCATGGGGTCGCTAAGAGTCGGACATGACTGACACATAGATTGTTTTCCTTGGAGAAGAGTGTAATTCCCCACTGAAGCTGTGCTCAGACTCTGGCTATTACCTGGAAGACGACAAGGAATGATGGGGACTGATCTTGAGAAAAACAATGGTGAGCTACAAAGCATCTCCTCCAGGAGGTCATGGTATGATCCCCTGAAGGGGAAGCTGATCTCTGCTAGTTTTGGGGACAGCTTCTGCCAGCCAGGAAGCTTCAGGTAGTTTGGGATCCAATATTCTCAGGGGCTTCCCAGGTAACTGGTAATGAAACTACTGGCCAATGCAGGAGATGCAAGAGACGCAGGTTCGATCCTTGGGTTGGGAAGATCCCCTGGAGAAGGAAATGGTAACCCACTCCAGTATTCTTGCCTGGAAAATTCCATGGACAGAGGAGCCTGGCAGGTTATAGTCCATGGGGTCGCAAAGAGTCGGACATGACTGAGCAGCTGAGTGCACACACGCCCACGTGCACACGCACACACACACACACACACACACATACATTCTCAGTTTCAACCAGGCATATGTAACCATCCTAGGTCTCAGGTTCTCACTTTTTCCATATCAGAAAATGCTCTTTGACACTGAAGAGCTGTTAAGGCTGAGCATCTGTTCTTTACATTTCTAACATAATCAGATCCTCATTTTAAAGTGGGCTTCCCCTGTGGCTCAGCTGGTAAAGAATCCACCTGCAATACAGGAGACCTGGGTTTGATTCCTGGGTCAGGAAGATTCCCTGGAGAAGGGAAAGGTTACCCACTCCAGTATTCTGGCCTGGAGAATTCCATGGACAGTATAGTCCATGGGGTCGCAAAGAGTCAGACATGACTGAGCAACTTTCACTTTCACTCACATTTTAAAGTTGCCTGCTTTGCAGATGTAGGAGATGAGAACCCCCTTTAAAATTACCCCAGGAATACTCTGACTTCAAAGAGAGCCTCAAGATAGCACCTGTCATTTTCCCTTTTTTTTTTTAAGATCTTTTTTATTTTTTTTAATTTTATTTTATTTTTTAACTTTACAGTATTGTATTAGTTTTGCCAAATATCGAAATGAATCTGCCATAGGTATACCTGTGTTCCCCATCCTGAACCCTCCTCCCTCCTCCCTCCCCATACCCTCCCTCTTTTGCAAGGCTTCCAGAGCCTTCAACGGGGATCACCCCACATCACAATCCTAACAGTTATCATTGCCCTACGATGGATACAGTGCCAAAGTGAGCTGACATCTCCAAGCTTTTCCTCCATCGTATCCTCATCCTCATTAACTTCAGATAAAAGCTTTAGTAATCATGACGCTACAATGCATGGGAGGTTGTCACCACATACCCACCCCTGCCAGAGCCCACCAGAGGGTCCTGTTTTCTAGAGCCAATCTAGGTTCCAACTTTCTTGGCCCAGATCCTCTAGACAACAGACCCCAGAGCATAGGTTTATTTGTTAACATTTCACTGAAAAGTGTGATCCTAGAGAAGGGTGGGCATGGGAGAAGCGCTGCAAGGCAGGTGACAGGGAACTCTAATGCATGGCCAGCACTCTGAGTTGGCCAGAGCTTTGTGACAGCCTGGCTGACTGCGTGGCCTCGAGTGATGCTTTCAGGAAGGCTGTAGGACTGTTGTATCTCAGAACAGTCTCTGAGGGTGGAGGAGAAAGGAGAGAGAACTCATCGACCAGCCCCTTCCTATCCACCGCCTCCCATCGGGTGAACTTGTCCCCATGGGGTTTTAAACTCTCTGCTTCCAATATGTCTCCCAGCCTCCTCTGGAGCAATGGCCTCTTCTTGCTGGTCAGGCTGTATGGACAGTGGTGGCTTCAGTAACCTACCTTCACAACAGCAGGAACAGAGCAAGTCATTGCTGGGGCAGCTCCAGCCAAGAGGAGAGAGGGTTGTGCTGATCTGGGCAGGTTCAGAAGCTGAGTCTGGCACCAGCCTGGAGGACGAGCCTTACCTTTGGATTAAATAAGGTCAATGAGTTGGATAAAAAGAACATGAGCTCTGCACAAACACAAGATACAAAGACTTGCAAAATCTTCTCATATTCTTTTCAAATTTACGTCCTTAGTTTTCCTTTTTATAAGAAAGAAAGTTTTATAGCAGCTAAGATATTGACATTTCCTTAATACATTCATTGACCTTGAGAAACTAACCACAGATTTTCAGGGAATTCTACCTGTTTAACCAAGGAAGTTAATGTAGAAAGCCAGAAATGTTTTAAATTGTAAATTCTGTGCCACTGGGCACAGTCTTGCAGCTCATGACTGCTATTCCGTCAGATGGATTTTTGCTTTAACAAGTCAAACTGCATAAATTCTCCATTTCTATTTGTACTCTGTAGCCAAAGCTCCTTTAACACCTATTCTCCAACTGAAAGACATCTCTGACTTCAGAGAACTCTACCTGTGTGCTGGAGCAAAGAGTCAACTTGTCCGAAACTACAATTTGGCAAACTACAAGACAAGGGGCCAGAGAGAAAGGAAAGGATATGAAAAGTCTTCCAGGGGCTTTGCTGGTGGTCCAGTGGCTAAGACTCTGAGTTCCCAGAGCAGGGGGCCCAGGTTCAATCCCTGCTCAGGGAACTAGATCCCACGTGCCACAAGTAAAAGATTCCGTGTGCCACAACTAAGGCCCAGGGCAGCCAAGTAAATAAATAAACGTTTCTAAAATAAATAAATAAATAAACGTTTCTTAAAGGAAAAGTCTCTCATTTGTGCTAATTGTGAGGCTGAATTCTAGGGACTTGTGTGTTTTAATTGCAAAACGTACTATGTCTGACTGCATTACGGATTCTGCTCTCAGTGAAATAAAGTGAAGTCACTCAGTCATGTCCAACTCTTTACAACCCCACGGACTGTAGACTGCCAGGATCCTCCATCCATGGGATTTTCCAGGCAACAATACTGGAGTGGGTTGTCATTTCCATCTCCAGGAGATCTTCCCAACCCAAAGATCAAACCGGGGTCTCCTGCACTGTAGGAGACTCCTTACTGTCTGAGCCACCAGGGAAGTCTCAAGTCCCACCAGGAAGTCTGCTCTTAAAGTGGCATCAGAATGAACCACATCATATTTTATCTGGATTTGGAAAACTGCTCTTTACAGATACTACTGTGATGAGGAATATGGGATTAGCAAACTACTATACATAAAATAGGGCTTCCCAGGTGGCTCAGTGGTAAAGAATCTGCCTGCAGTGCAGGAGACCTGGATTAAATACCTGGGTCAAGAAGACCCCCTGGAGAAGGTAATGGCTATCCACTCCAGTATTTTTGCATGGAGAATTCCATGGACAGAGGAGCCTGGTGGGCTACAGTCCCTGTGCTTGAGAAGAGTCGGACACAACTGAGCAACTAAACAGCAGCATACGTGAAATAGATAAGCGACAAGGATTTACTGGATAGCAGAGGGAACATTATACCCAATATCTTATAATAACCTATAATGGAACAAAATCTGCAAAAAGAAAAATCATCATGTTGTACACCTGAAACTAACACAATATTGTAAATCAATTATGATTCAATTTTTAAAAAAGATTCTGAAGTGATTTTTTTTGCTAAGTGTAATTTTTTGATATGAAGTTATCACAATTTTTTCATGTTTTGTATTTTCAAATCTCTCCAAAAATCTTTCAGGAGACTATCCCTGTATTTCACATATTTGAATTTCGAGCATAGCATCCAAAATATGCCTCTCTTCTGCATTACATGAACAATGCAATGAAATACGAACCAAAAGCAGAAGTAAAAAGAAAAATGCATTCAATGACCTGAGGGCAAGTCTTCTGTTTCATGCTACCCAAGACAACTTGCTGTCACCATATTATTCTGGCTTTCCATTCAGTAAAACAACAGTCACGTGGCATTTGGACGCCAAGACAGGGCAAAGTTTAGAGCATAAATTTTCATTTTAGTCTTCCGTCCTCGTGAGATGTGACATATACGCGGCTATCTTTGGATCTCTCGACTCAAAACACCCACTTGCTCCCTGCACGGACATAGGCCCCCAGAGGAACGAGACTGATAGCTCTGAAGTGGGAACAGCCACACAAATTGAACCTGCAGTTGGAATATGGGGTGCTTTTAGAGGTTTGAGGGGTTTTGCTTTTTTTTTTTTTTTCCAATAAAAACTTCCTGAATCTTTTACACAGGACCCGAAAGGGACTCAAAACAGCCAAACAGGAGTCACCCTTCGTTCCCAGCCACAGCGCCCTCTGCTGGGTATCTAAGAGGTCTCCCACAAGCCAACTTTGCTTCAGACCCGTAACTATTTCCTAATACTCACTTTCTGGAGTAAAGTGAGGAAGAAAATTACATAGGTAAGAGCCATGTAAGAGAGAAAAAGACCTCACACAGCAAAAGTATCCACTAAATCTTTGATGAGTGAATGAGTGAACATATCTGAGTATGACATGGCACACAGTGTCTTTTTGAACCTAAGATTCTACATAACCAGTCGAAGCTTTGGTAAGATAAATTAAGCAGTGTCTTTTTCGTCTCTTCTTAAAATATAGACGCTATCATACATTTTTAAAGTAATAAAACTAAAGTATGGAAAATAAGAAATGGAAGTTCTCAAAGTCTTATTTCTTAGATGCTATCTCCCGTAACAGTTTGCTGCATATTCTTGGCAAGAGTACTGGAGTGGGTTACATATTCTTTATGCACACATAAAATCCATGTACATATTTTTTATAAATGGAGTCCTATACTGCATTAATATTCTGTAAGTCACCTTTTTGGCCTTCTTGGCTGTACCACACAGCTTGCAGGATCTTAGTTCCCCAACCAGGTATCCAAGCTGGGTGGTGGCAGTGAAAGCTCCAAGTCCTAACCACTGAAGGGTCAGAGAACTTCCTGTAAGTCATTTTTTAAATCTAAGTATCTATCACAGACATTTTCCATGTCAGAATATGTAGTAACTATACCTCACTTCTTCAAAGGCTGAATAATATTCCATAAGTCACCTGGCTGACCCCCTAGAGATGAAGTATAATTGTTAAGGTCGAAAATATAGACACTCTTTAAAAATACATATGGTCAAATTTATCTCTAAATAATTATACCACCATCATCAATATTGAGTACTCTTACTCGTCTTAATATGTGTGATATCATGGAGGAAGTGCTATTTCGTTGTTTTAATTTGTATTAATTTGATTATCAGTGAGGATAAGCAGCATCTCTTCTGCTTAGGAGATATTTATACATTTTCTTCAATGAATTCTTTTTTCATATCCTTTTTCCATTTTAAATTGGATTAGCACTGAATCCAATTTAAAGCTTTAACATGTTAATTGCCTTCTTACTGATACTTAGACACTTCTTATATTAACCTTTTTAAGTTACATGTGGTGAATATCTTTCCCAGCTTGATATGCTTTTTAAAGTTGGGGTTATATAGCTTTTAGTTATACAGAAGAATTTTGTTTCAATGTTATCAAATATATCATTCTAAATCACTTGACTTCTGAGCCATATGTCATTCTTTTTCAGTGTTTTGCTCACCCCAACATAATAAAAATATTTCCTATGTATTTACTAGTATTTAAAAGATTTTTTTGTGTTTAGAACTATAATCATTTCAAATTTACTTTTGTATGTATGTGTTATAAGTTAAAGACATAACTTTCTTTTTAAATGTTTTAACTTCTTAAATCTTAGCTTGATTACTTTTTAATTTTACCAAATTGTGGCCAGATGTATAAAGATAATTTGTTCAATAATTTATCCTTTCTGCAGTGATGTAAAATACCTACTTTATCATCGACCAATTCTTCATGTATGTTGAAGGCTTTACGAGCAAAGACTGATGTTTTTAGAAGAAGAAACAATTCTGCCCAAGACTGCAACACAAAAACCCTGGCTGAATCTCCTGGTCCCTGGCCTGCGGCATCTGGACTCAAGACAGTAACGTCAGCTCTCAGCATCGCCTCATCTCTCGGTCTAATCCTGAGCCAACATTTCACTCTTTTCATAACTGTAACTTTATAATTCATTTTCCCATCCAGAAAAATAAAACTCCCCTTCATTCTTCCTTTTCAAACGTTTCTTGGCTCTTCTAAAGGCATTTGCTTTTCCAGATTAACTTTAAAATCAAATCTGCAATACAGTAAGTCCCCTACACACAAACCTTCAAGTTGCGAACTTTCTAAGAAGCAAACATGTGCCAGCCCCTGTATGCCAGCTATTGTCCTGTACCACTGTACTTCTCAAGGTACTGCACTGTAGGATTAAAAGATGTTTTATTTAACTTTTGTCTTTGTTCTCTAGGTATTACTTGTGTGAAAGGTATTATCAGTCTATTACCATACAGTACTGTTGTGTTAGCTGTGTAGGTAGATCAATTGTGTTAGCTCAATACCTAAGCTAATTTTGTTGAACTTAAACAAAAAAATTGGACTTAAGAACACACTCTTGGACCAGAATTTGTTTATATGCAAGGGACTTACTGTAGTACAATCATATACATTCTGCTTTGGAAGGTTTCCTCTTTTCCTCTCTCCAGAGTACACTAAGCCTCTTCTTCGTACTGGCCATTGCATGTAGGGACCACTCTTACACTGGTTCCAAACACCAGAGAGCCCACAGTCTAAGATGGCATGGGCTAATAAATAGTACCTTTCTACAGTGGTGGGAGAAATGAAGGATGACCTGGATGCTCAAAGAAGAGTTGTCTAACCCAGATGTTCAGTTCAATTCAGTTCAGTCGCTCAGTCATGTCCAACTCTTTGTGACCTCATGAACCGCAGCACACCAGGCCTCCCTGTCCGTCACCAACTCTCAGAGTTTACTCAAACTCATGTCCATTGAGTCGGTGATGCCATCCAACCATTTCATCCTCTGTCATCCCCTTCTCCTCCTGCCTTCAATCTTTCCCAGCATCAGGGTCTTTTCAAATGAGTCAGCTCTTCACATCAGGTGGCCAAAGGATTGGAGTTTCAACTTCAACATCAGGCCTTCCAATGAACACCCAGGACTGATTTCCTTTAGGATGGACTGGTTGGATCTCCTTGCAGTCCAAGGGACTCTCAAGAGTCTTCTCTAATACCACAGTTCAAAAGCATCAATTCTTCTGCACTCAGCTTTCTTTATAGTCCAACTCTCACATCCATATATGACTACTGGAAAAGCCATAGCTTTGACTAGACAGACCTTTGTTGACAAAGTAATGTCTCTGCTTTTTAATATGCTGTCTAGGTTGGTCATAACTTTCCTTCCAAGGAGTAAGTGTCTTTTAATTTCATGGCTGTAATCACCATCTTCAGTGATTTTGGAGCCCAAAAAAGTAAAGTCACCCAGATGTAGAGCTTCAGAAAGGTTTCCATAGGAAGTGACATATAAATGTTGATGGAAACAATTATGGGAGTTAGCCAGAGAAAACAGAAGGAGGAGAGTATTTCAGGGAGGCAGAACAACAGGACAATAGGGAAGAGAAGGCACATTGAATCGCAAGACCTGAAATATCCAGGGTGACTGGAAAATGGTGGCCAGGGCCAGGGGCCTAACAAGCTGTATGAAGGTGTCTGTGTTCTTTCCCAAGAGCAATGAACTGCCTTCAAAAGGGTTTTGAGCAGACTAGAGTAAAGGAAATGAGACATTGCGTAGTCATTGAGTACCCAAGCACGCCCCTTCCCAGAGAAGGCTAGCGCTAAGGACGCATTGCCGTGGACCAGTTCTGGCTGATGTGCTGTGAGTGGAAGTGATCCGTGGCTTCTTTATGATGAAGCATTTAAAAACTGACCCTCCCATCCTGGTTGCCACAACAACCTGGAAACCACATACAGAGACATTGGCTTCCCAAGATGGAAGCGGCCCGGATCGCTAAGTCCCTGCGTGGAGGACAGTGTTCTGAAGACTGGCCCAACCCACACCAGAATTTTCACAAGCGAGAAAGAACTCTTTATTGTGTAAGCCATGGAGCTCTAAGGTTTATGTATTGCTACAGTACAGCTTGGTACTAACCTGACTAATAAGGTCTCCAAATATAAATCTGATGACTGAGGATCCAGCTTTTCAGAGCTCCCCAACGTCATTGAAAGTCCTCATCTTCAAAAACTAAGAATGCTCCTTCCTCTTTGGGGCAGAAAATGACTAATGTAGACAAGGCTATCCCTATGCCTTCTTAGGGGTTTACAAGCAAATCCATTAATGAACAGACTGCACTACTGAGCGGGTGTGAGGTGCTTCCTGCACAGCATGTGAATAATCCACAATTTTCCATTCCCTCTCCTGTTTCAGTTGTACCTTCCTTTCTCATGTCTGTCTGTTCCTTCATCCCTGACCTGTTTCCTGTCTTCCTTGAGC
Organism: Bos mutus; assembly: GCF_027580195.1. NCBI lineage: Eukaryota > Metazoa > Chordata > Mammalia > Artiodactyla > Bovidae > Bos > Bos mutus. Next base: position 152,437,298 of record NC_091617.1, on the reverse strand, counting down.
AGTAAGATGGTCCTGGATGGTCCCTCAAGGGTGGTCACGTGACAGCTACAACCACAAGTATGCCTTTCCCTCCAGCCCCGCTGAACCCCCACAGAAAGTGGACAGACTTCTGAGCACTGCTGCGCCTGCAGGCAGAGAGATCCAAGTTCAAATCCAGCCTGCTCACTTCTTCTTTGTATGAAGTTTGAGAGTTGCTTGACTTCTCTGAGATTTCATTTCCTAGTCTGCGAAATGAGGATGGCAACTTGCTTGAGAGTGTTACCGAGGATCAGAGGAAACAATCAGTATAAAGTTCCCAGCACCATGCCTGGCACAGAATAGGAACTTCCTAAGAGTGTGTTTCCTTTGCTCTTTCTCCTGAGGGAGAAACTGACTCCTCTCAGATCTCCATGATTTAATCCTACATCTACTTATATCGGCCTTTTGATGGACAAAACCGCATCCTTAGGTCTGTAGGGGACACAAATGATTGAACAATGTAGCTGGGGAGGCAAGACATTCACACAGGGAAAAGTTAGCAGGCTTATTAACTAGATGTGTAAATATCCAAGTGTTTAATTAATATAAGCCATGAAAAGTTTGTTAGTTGCTCAGTATCTGACTTTTTGTGACCCTATGGACTGTAGCCCACCAGGCTCCTCTGTCCTTGGGATTTCCCAGGCAAGAATCCTAGAGTGGGTTGCCATTTCCTACAAAGTGTCATAAGAGGTACTCATGGCTCTGCAAACATCATCTGCTAATGCCCTCAAACTTCTAAATGGGTGGTGTCAGCTTCTTATTGGGAATCTCACCTTACTCAGCTCACATGTGCTGCGGCCTAGATGAACAATGCCTTTCAAAAATCTCACAATAGAGGGTATCATTTAGCAAATGTATAGAAATATTGAATCGCTATCATATGCACTTGGAACTAGTACAGAGTTGTAGGTCAATTACACTTCAATTGTTTTAAAAAAGAGAGAAAATAAAGGATGTAATTACAGTATTCTAATAGGTTCTGTCTGCAGTGAATAACAGTTACATTATTATTATCTTGCAAACACTAATTATTGGCATAATTAAAAATAGGATAATTTGGGGGAGAGAATGAGGAAGGAGAGGTGGACTAAATCTTCATCTCTTATAACATTGATAAATTTAAAAATTGCTTTTTTCTTTTCTCTTTATTGTATCTCTATAAGATGACAGATGTTAACTAAACCTATGGTGGTAATCATTTCACAATTCACATAAATCAAACCATCATACTGTACACCTTAAACTTTTACAGCAATGTTTGCCAATGATTTCTCAATAAAACTGGGGGGAGGGGGTGGAAATCTAACAAAGCTCCAGCCACCATTCCCAAAGGAGAACATGATTTATAGTGTGATCGCATCACAGTAAGTATGCAAAAATATGCAAAGTTGCATATCAGCATAATATGTCCACTGGCTGAAGATTCTCATATCAAATGACATATTCAAAGGCCAAGATAAAAGCAAAACAAATTAATAGTGACTAGGTCAAAATGTTCACTTCATCTTCTTTACCAAACTCTCCAGGTACATGGACTTCCCTGGTGGCTCAGCTGGTAAAGAATCTGCTTGCATTTCGGGAGACCTGGGTTTGATCCCTGGGTTGGGAAGATCCCCTGGAGAAGGGAACAGCTACCCACTCCAGTATTCTGGCCTGGAGAATTCCATGGACTATATAGTCCATGGGGTCGCAAAGAGTCAGACACGACTGAAGGACTTTCACTTTCTGGGTACATGGAAATGGAATGGCAGGTTGATTATTTTTCAAACTTTAAGGTAAACACAAGCCAATAGTGTGACACAGTTGCCAAAAAATACAATGAGATCTCAGGCTGGATGAATTAATAGAAGCATAATGTCATAAACAAAGGAGGTGACAGATCTCCAGATGTGAGCACTGTGTGGGATCCACAGTGTGGCTGAGTGGCCCCTGCAGGAGGTGACTGTGTCCCTCCTTCACATCAGAAAGCAGTGAGGACAGTCAGACGATAAGACAACACAGACACCAGTGTCATCTTTAAACACAGAAAGGACCTCCGTATGGAGAGACCTGGATTTGTTCATATCGTTCCAAAGGATAACACTGAGACTAGGAGGCACAATTGATAGGGAGCCGATTTTTAGCCAAATGCAAGGGAGGCCTTTCCCACAAAGAAGACTATTCAAAAACTGGAACCATCTCATGAGGTGGTGGGCCCTCCTAGCACTGAAATTTTCCTACAAAGGTGTCTTTCCACTTTTTTTTTTTTTTTTTTGGCTGTGTGGAACTTTAGAGGAACGTGAGATTCTTCAAGCTTCAAGTCAGGTCCTCCCTGAGGACAGAAAGGTTAGGCCGGGTGGCCTCAAATGACTGCATACAAGCTAACCCAAAATTCTAGCTTCCTTGTATAATATGTTCCCCTATTACAAAGGTTAAGAGTTTCCCCAGCTCAGATTTTAACAACATGATGGACATGAGTTTGAGTAAACTCTGGCAGTTGGTGATGGGCAGGGAAGCCTGGCTGATGGGGTCCCAAAGAGTCAGACACGACTGAGTGACTGAACTGAACCAAACCAGATCACTAAGGTTCCCACTCTTTCTTCCCCCAACTGGGAAAAGATCCTGTGCTCACCCGCTTTTGTTGGGTTCTGCCCCCACCCGTACCCCCACCCCCATCCCCAAAGTCACACCAGCACTCTTGCTAAAAGCTGCAGACTGTCAACCTCATCGTTTATAATGCAGAAAGAGAACCATTGATTTTGTTCTGATCAGTCATCATAAGGCCTCTCTCTCACATGCACTTAAAACACTGCAGTTTCTCCAAAAACAGGAAGCTTTCCTTTCTATGGGAGAGTCTCAGTAGCTCTCTGAACAGACACCAGCTGGGCCAACAGTGCAGAGAATTTCAGGGGGCTGCCAGAGGACCACCACGCGCTCAGCCACCACCCAGCAGCTGTCCGCCCAGTGGCCAGATTACAAACGGCGGTGGAGTGATTCCTTGATCTAACAGGGATGCTTCTGTTTCTGAAGAGGACGTTCCAGCTAGCTTTATGATTAGTCACAAAGCTCGAAAGTGATAAATGTTCCATCGCATCAGCCCGTGTGTCTCTCTTCCAGGACTAGGACTGCTCGGAGCCTGAGCATCAGCTCTGCAACAAGAAATAGAATCACAGCTGGCCTCCAGGTAAGGGGCCGGCACGAAGGGCTTCCCCACCCCCACCCCCCACCAAGTCCTCATTTCTCCGCAGCCTTCACTGCCCACCCTGTGCAGCCCTGCCCGGGGGATAAGGCCTTCTGTCCTTTGCAGCATTAAGCAGGTCAACACAGAAGGCAACACGCATGAAAGCATAGCTCACCTCTTGCTCCTAAGAATTCCTAGAATCCTTAGAATTCCCAGCAGCTGTTTAACAGGGTATATTTCCTGGTGGCAGACAATAAAGAATCTTCCCACAAAGAAGAAACCCAGGTTCTATCCCTGGGTGGGAAAGATCCCCTGGAGGAGGGCATGGCAACCCACTCCAGTATTCTTGACCTGGAGAAGTCCATGGACAGAGGAGCCTGGTGGGTTGCAGTCCATGGGGTCGCAGAGAGTCAGACACGACTGAGTGACTAATACCCACACATGCCCACCCACCTTCTCTGATTGCTGAGGCTGGATGAGATGGGGTGAAGATAAGATGAATGAACAATTCCTGTGAGATGGAAGACTGTTGAATAACCAGTTGGCATTCTCCCCTTAAGGAATGTTCTAGTGTTGGGGCAAGGCAGATTTGAGAAGGGCTGCAGCCTCCTCGTGTGCTGGGGGAAGCAGGCTGCTGCCGCTGCTACGTAGCTTCAGTTGTGTCCCCAGCTCTTTCTGACTCTGTAGGCCGCCAGGCTCCTCTGTCCATAGCATTCTCCAGGCAAGAATACTGGAGTGGGTTGCCATGCCCTCCTTCAGAGAATCTTCCCCACCCAGGGATCAAACCCGATCTCTTACGTCTCCTGCATTGGCAAGCAGGTTCTGGGAAAAGCCACCAGGGAAACCCAGGCAAAGCAAACTGGTCAGAGGCTTTTGCTATGCAGAGTTTCCTTGTAGTTGGCTCTGGGAGTATCCCCAGCTCAAAGCACCAGCAGGCACTGCAGCAAAAGGAACTGGAACAGGGTCTTCATGCAGGTCTGACCCCAGGCACAGTCAGTCCTCCAGACAGGCCACAGTGAAATTGGAGCCTGTCTCCTCTGGGTGGTGGGACCGCTTGACTACTTGTTCTGCAGGAGGAAGTAGGAAGCTACGTCTTTATGTGGCATCTTCTCATTAAGTGGAGTCAAAGCCCTTTTCTATCCCTGGATATTGTGGTTGCCTTGACTGGGTAGTGTCTTTACATTCCAAATTGCCAGCTACAAACACTTTTATTTATTTTCAATCTGTCTTTATACATGCTGGAACACACTCAAAGGAAGCTGAGCCTCATTCTTTTTCTGGGAGGTGCCAAGTTCAGGCTGCAGAACCCTGACCACATTACTAATGTTGGGTCCACCTGGGCCAGGTCTTAATGCTGAACGCTGACCAGAGGCTTTTAAGTAAATACAGGACTCAGTGAAAACAGAAGAACTATTAAACCCTTCTTGTAAACAGAAAGCTAAATTCTATGTATATTGGTTCTCTCATGTTGCATTAATCGTTCAGTCATGTCTGACTCTTTGTGACCCCATGGACTGTAGCTCACCAGGCTCCTCTGTCCATGGGATTTCTCAAGCAAGAATACTTGAGTGGGTTGCCATTCCCTTCTCCAGGGGATCTTCCCGGCACAGGGATTGAACCCCAGTGTCCTGCCTTACAGGAAGATTCTTTAGCATCTGAGTCACCAGGGAAGCCCATTAGAAGGTGACTTAGGCATTGGTGACATCCACATCGGAAACTCACGTTTATCAAGAAACTGATATCAACAAGGCGTGAGACCCGGAGCAACAAGGAGCTGTCTCCTCTTCTTTGAAGAGAGGAAAGGAGCCGAGCTCAACAAGGACAGAATCTGGAAAGACGTGGTGGGGAGGGACAGCAGGAGGCAGGTGGGAGCTTTCTTTGTTCACAGAAAAGCACACGTGAGCAGAGAGGGCACAGGTGATGAAGGCAGCCTCGGAGAAGCCGCATTCGACCGCCACCGAGACCCAGGGACCGTGTCTCACCTTCTCTCCACGCTCCGCCTTTGCCCTTCCTCTGCTCTCCCAGACCTTCAGGGGAAGCCCCTGGGTCGTGGGGCGGTGTCCAAGCTCCAGGCACCCGTGTCCTGTCCCTGGACACAGCAGGGGGAGCCGCCGACTTCCCTGGGTGAGGGCAGCGCACTGGCCGCGATGGTCCAGACCCATGCTTGCGCCAGTTTCTACCTGCTGCCCCTGGAGGGCCGCCCTGGTCATCCGCTCTGGATCTGATCCCAGGGACCCTGCACTTCCTGTCCTCTGTACCCTGCATCCTAGGGACCTAACTTTTGGTTTTTCCTTACGTGTCACCCCTAGTTTTCTTTCTGTATCAATTGCAGATCTTCCTCACCTGTGTCTGCTTCCCTTGGATTGACAAGTGTCCACAGCCACCTTGGGCTTCTCTGGTGGCTCAGCTGGTAAGGAATCCACCTGCCATGCAGGAGACCTGGGTTCGATCCCTGGGTTGGGAAGATTCCCTGCAGAAGGGAAAGGCTACCCACTCAATATTCTGGCCTGGAGAACTCCATGGACTCTATTAGCCCATGGGGTTGCAAAGAGTCGGATACAACTGAGCTACTTTCACTTTCACAGACTGTAAAGATTCTTCGCACAAAGCAAGAGACCTGGGTTCTATCCCTGGGTGGGGAAGATCCCCTGGAGAAGGGAATGGCCAACCACTCCAGTATTCTTGACCTGGAGAATTCCATGGACAGAGGAGCCTGGTGGGCTGCGGTCCATGGGGTCACAGAGAGTGGGACATGACTGAGTTACTAATACCCACACATGCCCACCCACCTTCTCTGATTGCTGAGGCTGGATGAGATGGGGTGAAGATAAGATGAATGGATGACTCCTGTGAGATGGACTGTTGAATAACCAGTTGGCATTCTCCCCTTAAGGAATGTTCTAGTGTTGGGGTGACACAGGTTTGAGAAGGGCTGCAGCCTCCTTTCACTCACTTTCACAGCCACTTTGCTGAAAACCTGGGCAAAGCCCAGAGCTCTGGCTCCCTCTCCATCCCCTGTGCTCTCTCTGACAGCCATATGCTCCATGGCAGGCAGTGCCCTGCGTGTTCCAGGAGAGAGATCATTGGGGAGAGGCGTTTCTCTGCTGGGTTCCAAGCTGGAAATGTTTCCTTTCATGTGGAGCCATAAATACTATGACGTGTTGGGAAGGGAAAGTCAACAACAGCTGGCATGAGATGTGAAGGCAGGGAGAGGATCCCTCTGTGAGTCCCCAGCTTTGAACTTAGATGACTGAGTGGATGGCAGGTGAGAGGAAATAGACAAAAGAGAAGGAGATGTGGGTGGACATCCATGTGGAATCTTCCCTCAAAGGTAACAGCTACCTGGAATGTTGTTAATCATCCCCTTGCTTCATCACGGGGCTTCCCTGGTGGCTCAGCTGGTAAAAAATCTGCCTGCAGTGTGGGAGACCTGGGTTCGATCCCTGGGTTGGGAAGATCCCCTGGCAAAGAGAATGGCTACCCACTCCAGTATTCTGGCCTGGAGAACCCCATGGGCTGTACATAGTCCCCAGGGTCACAAAGAGTCGGACACGACTGAGTGACTTCCGCTTTCACTTTGCTCCACCATATGTATAAGTAGTGAATTGGTAAATGCTTAACAACCAGTTCTCCAAAAATTAAATGTGTGCCTGCATCCTCCCAGTTTGTTGTAAGTTTTTTGATACAAAGAATTATAGCACCCAATTTACAAATTATAATAAAATATATATAATATCCCTTATCGTAAATCTATACAGTCAAATGATTCTCAAAGACTGTTTTTGTTGATTTTTGCCAAACCTTCATAATTGCCACCAACGTATGATTGCAACCGATGAACCAACATAGTTTCAGGATGAAGGTGGGTGGATTTTTGTTTTTACATTGATCAGTAAAAAAAGCAAAATGACAAAGACACATGGTAGAAAATCACTTTTTCATCAATCATGAAAGCAACTGCTTTGTTGAATCAGATAGCTTTCAAATACTAGAAGACTGTTTCCTCAATTTCTGTGTGATTCACAATGTCACAGACATGACAAGCTTTTCAGCTTAATCCGTTTATCATTACTAACATTTTGCCCACCATTCTGTTATGTCGGTCTGATCAGCCAAAACCATCAAGCCCTGATGTGCAGCATTTGCCAATTTCTTTCATATAAATAGTGGCCCATTTCAAGCTACCGAGGTGATGTCACTGAATGATAAATTGTAAAGAGATCCAAGTAGCACGCCAGTTTATAGGATCTTCACCACACAGATGCAACAGATATAATAACCTCCAAAGCACAGATAATAGTATAAGAAGTACAATAATTAAGAGGTGATGAGTCAGAGTATTTATTACTGTCCTCTTTGCTATAATTTACTTTATTGTAAGTTTATATGATTTAATTTTTTAATAACAGCTGTGTTTAACAACTGACTTGCTAAATTCCTGAGAATTTAACTAATGGATTTCACAAGCCAGTTTCTCAAGCTAGCTCTGGCACACCATTGCCTGAATGTTCAAACAATACGTTCAGTTTTGTTCCTAATAAAAAATGGCACCATGTTGGAAATTCCCTAGTGGTCCAGTAATTAGGACTCTGTGCTCTCAGGGCCTGGAGAAGGCAATGGCACCCTACTCCAGTACTCTTTCCTGGAAAATCCCATGGACGGAGGAGCCTGGTGGGCTGCAGTCCGTGGGGTCGCGAAAAGTCGGACACAACTGAGCAACTTCACTTTCACTTTTCACTTTCATGCATTGGAGAAGGAAATGGCAACCCGCTCCAGTGTTCTTGCCTGGAGAATCCCAGGGATGGGGGAGCCTGGTGGGCTGCCGTCTATGGGGTCACAGAGAGTCAGACACGACTGAAGTGACTTAGCAGCAGTAGCAGCAGCAGCAGCTCTCATGGCCAAGAGCCCAGGTTCAATCCCTGGTCTGAGAACTAAGATGTCACAAGCATGTGGTGCAGCCAGAATAAAAAATGGACCATGTTGTAAGTAATCTCTTGGGAGCTGCTTTGTCACTCACCTTTGTGTTACTCTTGTCTCAGGACACTCAGCACCATCCCATCCCCTTCGGTCTCATCTCTGTCACAGGAAGTAGAAGCCTGAGGACCACAACTCCCAGAATCCCTTGCTAACAGGATCCTGTTCTGTGACCATTGACAGGTGGGCACTGGGGACAAAGGCGGACGTCACTCTTCCTTAGGCAGCAACGGTGTCTCGGGTAGCCATAGCAGCTTCCTGCTGTATCCTGGTTTCCAAGGAGCACCCCACTTCTGGATTTCGCCCCCCTCCCATCCCTTCCAACAATTTCATAGGACTTGATTTCCTGTCCTAAATCCTTCCTGCTGGGACTATATAGAGGGTTTCTGGGCTTCAGGTTAAAAGAATAGGATTTATTCATGCTGATGCACATAGCCTAAGACCAGTTTTCACTGTAGCATAATAGTCCATGCTCTGATGGTATCACATAGTTTACATACTGCCTGCCCACCTTTGACACTTTCAGTACAGCCAGTACTGCCTAGATGATACTGCCACAGGCAACACATGACCATGCCCTGGTGTTTGCCCACATGGTCCTCACGCTCACTCACTGAACTCATCATTCCTGCTCTTATCACCTCCTCCATCTTCTTCCGTGGATGGATCCTGGATCCTGCTTTCCAGTCCATCAACCTTGGCCAAACATGCTATCAGGTATTAAAGGAGGGTCTGTTGGTGATAGTATTCAACCCTGAATATTCACTGGAAAGACTGATGCTGAAGCTGAAGCTCCAATACTTGGCCACCTGATGCGAAGAGTCGACTCACTGGAAAAGACCCTGATGCTGGGAAAGATGGAACGCAGGAGGAGAAGGGGACAATGAAGGATGAGAGGATTGGATGGCATCACCAACTCGATGGATATGGGTTTGAGCAGACTCCAGGAAATAGGGAAGGACAGCAAAGCCTGGTATCCTTGGAGGTCCATGGGGTCACAAAGAGTCGGAACAAATGAGCAACTGAACAACAACTGTAATGGGTGATAAAGAAGTCTGGTTCCTGTGGGTCAGGACAGGGTTGCAGTCACAGCATGGAAAAAAATCATATAATAAAAATGTAGCTCATCTGCTCACAGTAAATTACCATGAAAGTTGACAACTGTGCCCTGAGGAGGCAACCTCAGTCCCCTTTTCCCCCAGCACTGAGAACTACCGGTGTAGCCTATCCAAAGGGTGAGAGTGAGAACAAGCAAAGAGACCGTCACTGAATTATAATCTAGCATCGTCCAGGACTTTAATGCACTGGATAGAGATCTAAGCATCTGCACTGCCTTTTAAACAGAACTGTGACAGCACCATAGAAGCCGCTGGGTTGGGGCATCAGTTAGATCTCTCCAGTCACACCCTCTAGGAATCTGAGGGGTGGGTGTGTAAATGGCTCACCCAAATGGAATAGTCTGGACTTGAACCCAGAACTGTGGGTTCCAACCCTCTGTTCTGAAGTAATAGCCTGCTCTTATAATCCTACAAAGAAAGGGGAAGACAGACTGGGGGTTAAAATTAAGGCAATGGAAAATCAAGTTGACCCTTAAGGAAAAAAAAAAAAAAATTACATATCAATACTAGTACCTGGTGGCTCAGATGGTAAAAAATCTGCCTGCAATCCAGGACACCTGGGTTCAATCCCTGGGTCAGGAAGATCCCATGGAGGAGGGCACTGCCATATTCTTGCCTGGAGAATCCCATGGACAGAGGAGCCTGGCGGGCTGCAGTCCATGGGGTCGCAAAGAGTCGGACACGACTGAGCGACTAACACTTTCACTTTTCACTTTTCACTGGTCTCTTAAGAGTTAAAAATACAAAAGCCTTTAGGTATTTCATGTGGGCAAATGAGTGCCAGAATTTGTATCAACGTGGACTTTAATTCCTACATAAAATGTTTCAGTACAAGCCCTCATGAGCTGCTCTCTTTTCTGCATCCAGAAAAGTGCTCACCATCCAGGACGGAAAGAAGTGCCAAAACCTAGTTCAGCGAAAGCCATGGTGAACTTCAGTGGAGTACCTCTGCTGCCTGGTGGCGAGTTGAAGAATTGCCCTTCAAACGTGCGACGCCACGAGGTCCTTCGAAATGTGCGATTGACTAAGTGCCTCCGCTGCTGAGTCAGACACGAATCGATGCTCCAAAGTGACTAACCAGATTGACACCAGATTTTAGCAAGTTGGAGAGCAGAAAAACTATTGATTACATATGGAATTACAAAGCTTGAGCAACTCCTAAAGAAAAACATTATTTTGACTTTAAACTTTCCCTGAGAAGCTAACATGCCCCTCATCCTAATTCTCAGAAATATTTTCAGCGCACTATAATGCTTTGCTTTGGAGGCAAAGAGAGACAGCAAGAAAGAAGGCAGGGGATAAAGAAGAAATGGAAAAGAGGGGTCACTCCCTCCATATGCAGCGCCAAAACCCATAATTCTTTTAAAAACATGTGCATATTAGCCAAAGATGTTTAAATGTGTGAATCAGGTTCTCTCAGGAATCCAGAAAAACATCATCTAAAAAAAATGAATAATTATTTCTTAGCTAACATCATAAATCTACTTAAAAGTGGGATTAGTGACCAATACTAAGATACATATACATAACTCATGTTGGTAAAAAAAAATAATAATTTCCTCCAATTGTTTTATATTTCAAATGTAATTGTCTCATGTCTACGTTCCTCAAACCTTTAAACTGTTCTCTTCCTCTGTGCAGTTATATCATAGAAAAACTTACAACACATTTTCATTAATCTGATATTTTCCTGAGCATCTGCTATGTATCAGGCATAGGAATATAGCAGTGAATGAGAGATATCCTACTCCCATGGGGGCCACACTTCAACAGGGAGAAAGGTGAACCACAGCCGCTGTGGACGGTGTTAAGTGTCATCTCATTTAATTTTCACAGCTCTATGTGGTCGGTTTTATTAATCCCGTTTTATACATGAGTAAACAGAAGCTTGGAGAGATTCAGTGGACTGTCCAAGAACTCAGAAGATCAAATGGCAGAAGCAGGATTCAAAATCAGATATATCTTGGGACTTCCCTGGTGGTCCAGTGGTTAAGACTATGCTCTTCCAAAGCAAGGGGTTTGGGTTCCATTTCTGGTTGATTTCCACATGCTGCATGGAGTGCCAAAAAAGAGGGAAAAAAATCAGATATATCTTCTCCAAAGCTCTGCTCTCAACACCCGTACCATCCAGTCACAAGTTCTCAACAGGTGCCCTGAGAACTGATATGGCCAGGGCTTGATGCCAGACCCTGAGGGGTACAGAGGAGGTACCCCGAGCCTTAGAACAGCATCTGTCTGCAAAGATTAGTACATGAGGCTTCCAGCTCAAAAACACAGTCCTCCACTCACCAGCATTCTTCAAAAATAACAAATTATCCCAGACTCCATTCCAGCATGCTGAGGACAGGGGGGAAGAATCATTCTTCAAATTACAATTTAAAATGTATAATAAAAGTGAAACTCTCATAAAAAAGATTATCATTAAGAGGAGATCTTGCAATTTCCTCCATAGAGGGAAGGAAAGTCAGGTTTGGGGCCACAGATTCTAAATTCACAGATTCCTCCCTCGGGATGATGGAGGCCAACGGCTGGAATTTCCAGGTGGCCAAACGCAGCAACTGACGTGGAGATCTTGTTTCTGTACCAAGAGTGCATTCTGAAAGGCTCAGGGAGGCAGAATGGACATGGAGGAATGAGAAACTACAAAAGACACTCCACTTGAACAGAAGGAACGTCAGCACTTCCGGATATCAAGTGCCTCTAGGGCGGGTATCCTAAGTCTAGACTGCATCTCAAGAAAACTGGAGTTGACCTCCGGAGAGGATCCCCGCGGTACACACCGCAGTTTAAAGCCCATTCCTCCTGGCCATTTCTGGCAGACCTCTGATTTCCACTTCTTGTCTGAAACACACTGTTTGCTTGGCCAAGCCAGGAGACCTGAGCACCTCCTAGGACAAATGTCGATCTAAAGGAAATGTCCTAAGTGATTGGTGGTGTTTATCCAGGTATTATTTCCGCCACCTGCGCTGAGTTTACCAAGCAGGTGGGGAGGGTTGCTCCCTCCTCGTGTTCCACTTGAGTTGCCTGGATACCACTTGTTATGTTCAACAGGGAACATAAGTGTAATTGTTCCTCTCTTCACTGGAACCCCAAGGATTCCAAATTAGATCGTATCGCTGAACCACAGGAAGGATCCCTGGGCACATGAGCTCTGCGGCTGACCAGAGCTGCCCTCTGAAACCAGAGGTGGTGAGCTTTGGAATCGAGAAGATGTTTCAGGGTGTCGCCAAACAAGCCAGCGTTCCAGAACCTGCCCTCTTGGCAGGCGTCAGTTTTGCTGTGATCACTCCTAATTGCTGGTGATACCAAGGAGCGGATCTCCGAGGTCTCATTCTTTCTCTGCAGCCAAATTGCTGACGTACATTGAAAACACCCTCATAAGCAGCCATTTGTGGGCAAAACCATCATGCCCATTCCAAGACAGACTTGGCTTCCACAGACTGGAAAAAAGAAGAAATTGGAAAAAATAAAATAAAATAAGCCCAGAGAAGAACACAGTTACAATAAACGTAATACAAGGAGTAAAATCCAAAGTTGCAGCTACCATAAAATCTTTGGCAAATCTTAAAATAAGGTTACAAAACATCGTGGAAACGTTTTAAGTTATCTTTTTGCGAAATCAACCTTTTTTGGTTCTGTTTTCATCATGGCACTTGCACAACTATGACTCATGAATTATGTGCGTAATTTTTTATTTGAGGTCAGCCTCCCAGGTGGTACTACACTGATCTGTTTACATTCCCAACGCCCCATAGATTAAGGGGCGCATAGTAGGTGCTCAAGAAAATATCCATGCTATCTTTGCAACAGAACCGTGATTTCATCATCTTGATGGGTCACCGAGCTGTTTCAAAAGCACTCTGCTTCATTTCCCAGTTTTGTTATTACACTTTTATTAAGCAAGATGCTACAGGGGTGAAGGGTACGGGGTACCTCCCTGTGTATATTTTTTTTGCAATTTCCTGTGAACCTATGACAAAAAGCAGAGACATTACTTTGTCAACAAGGGTCCCTCTAGTCAAGGCTGTGGTCTTTCCAGTGGTCATGTATGGATGTGAGAGTTGGACTATAAAGAAAGCTGAGCACCAAAGAATTGATGCTTTTGAACTGTGGTGTTGGAGAAGACTCTTGAGAGTCCCTTGGACTGCAAGGAGATCTGACCAGTCCATCCTAAAGGAGATCAGTCCTGGGTGTTCATTGGAGGGACTGATGTTGAAGCTGAAGCTCCAATATTTTGGCCACTGATGCGAAGAGCTGACTCATTTGAAAAGACCCTGATGCTGGGAGGGATTGAGGGCAGGAGGAGAAGGGGACGACAGAGGATGAGATGGCTGGATGGCATTACCGACTCAATGGACATGGGTTTGGGTGGACTCTGGGAGTTGGTGATGGACAGGAGGCCTGGCGTGCTGCGGCTCATGGTGTCGCAAAGAGTCGGACACGACTGAGCGACTGAACTGATGATTACTCCAATCTTGGATTTTACCTAAATAGTGGAATTTCCATGGCGCTCATCATCACCGCCATGATGTCCAATGCCCATGGCTTCCCAGGCTTCACCAGTACTTTCTGGGTTTCCCCACCTCTCCTTCCAACAATCAGACACTCTGGGCAGCCCAGTAACAGCTTTTTCTTTTGCCCTCTAACTCATGGCAGAGAACCTCTCTCTACATAACAGCTACCCTTCTGAGGCACCAGCCAAGAAGCCAAGTGTGAGGACAATTTTCACACCATTTACCCTTCTCTGCCTTCTCCACACAGAGACCACCCACGGCAGTAACTTTCAAGAAGAACCAGCTGGAGTTCCAAGGGTCAGGGAGACGTGTTACGTTGCTAAGCCACCCATGCCCTCAAGATTGTTAGCTGGCAATTGTGTCCAGGCTCCAAGTCGGTGAGCCACATGCTCCTGACTCGTCTCTAGCCACGTCCACACAGCCTTGTGTTACACAAAGAATCAAGGCACCACTGAGCTGCCAAAAGTCTTGGAAAACTGTACAAATTGCATTAAAATCAACAGAAAAGCTTCCCGTGTCACAATATTTGGATAACTTCTCACCCCTGCATGCCACCACCCCCGACCTCAAAAGCCGCTGGCTGAAGCCTGACATTGGCTTGAATCGCACAGTCAGATTCAAACTTTTAAACAAACCACAGTGCAGATATTAACTTCCCCGGGGTCCTGGGAACACAATCCAGACCCGCTGGACGTGAGGAGAGATCCCGTATCTGGAGGCAGAGACGAGTTAGGACTGCAGAATGCACTCAGACACTGAGTTGACCAGTGGTCCCCACCATCCCCGAGCTGAGTCCACTCTCTGGCTCTTTTGCTCCCATGACCTTCCCCAGGAGAAAAAAAACAATTCCTGCCTTTAATAGTCACATCAGCCTCTGTGGGTCATAAGACAAAGGCTGTCTGACTTTTCAGGATCTTCACAGGCCGGAGCATCATCTTCTATTTTATCTTGTAAAAGCAGATGACGGCAGCTCAAGAAAGAACAGCTTTGAATCCTGCTCCAGGAGTCAGATCAGGCTACCAGGAAAGAGAAAAAGAAGTGAAAACCAGTTTTCATTGCCTCCTGGACCAAAGTGGGAGAGAGGAAGACAGGGCCACGAAAGGTGAGAGAAATGATCTTCATTTATTAAAATGCTTTGATAAGGTAGCATGATCACGACGTATTCTCACCGCCAGTCAATAATCCAGAGACAGACACATGCCCCATCCTCTCATGGACTGTTTTTAGTGGAAAAGTAATGTCCATTGGTATAGCATTTTTTAATCTATTTATTTTTAATTGAAGGATAATTACAACATTGTCTTGGTTTTTGCCATACATCAACATGGATCAGCCATAGGTATACATATATCCCCTCCCTCTTAAGCCTCCCTTCCACTTCTTACCCCATCCACCCCTCCAAGTTGTCACAGAGGTAGAGCATTTTTAAATCAATAATGTACTTACACATACAGAAACTCACAAACTCTTAGCAGCCCTAATCTATTGTACCCACTTTACAGGTGAGGAAACTGAGGCTCATAGAAACATAGAGTAAGGGGAGAACCAGGGTAACAGTGGGAGATTCAGCAGCCAGTCTGAGATGGAAGAAACAGGTGAGAAGCGCCTTTCTTCTCTTTGAAGAAAAATTAGAATAAAACATAGTCCCCAGATCAGGGTGTGGGAGTTCATCTCCACTTTTGTGATGGGCCTAGGGTTACGGAAAGGACTTCAGAGAGTTTGTTTCTTCTTATTCTGACAATTCAAAGAGAACAGCCCCTAAAGCTGATAAATTCTCATTTCAAAAGTGAGTCATAGGACACAGTCTCCAAAAAGAAATCCACCCAGAAATGTGAGAGGAGAGGAGAGATTTATAACCAAAGGGCCCCGGCGGTTACTTGAATCGGTAGGTGCCTCAAATGGGACAGCAGCTTCGGCCGAAACATCAAAGGCCTTTAAAGCTGGGCAGCTTACCTGGAAGTGACTCTGGAATAAAACTCGGCCGCAGATGGAGCTGGGGAAGCTCCACCCAGGCCCCCGGTGGCCGCAGGAGGTCAAGTTCAAGGCTCGAACCTCTGACCTCGAATAATGAAAGGCAAGTGGGCCACACCCCCTGGGGCTGCTGGAGAAGCCCCTCTGATCCAGGCTTCACAGAACGCCCATGATTTGTCCTTGTGACTTCCAGGTGGAAACAGACGTGGCTGTGGGGGATGGGCCATAGGGAGGGAGAGGAAAGGGTACCCTGGGTGCAACGGGAGGGGTGCTGACCTGCGCCCTGCCCCTCAGCTCAGTTCAGTTCAGTTCAGTCACTCAGTCATGTCCAACTCTTTGCAACCCCATGGACTGCAGCACGCCAGGCCTCCCTGTCCATCACCAACTCCCGGAGTTTACCCAAACTCATGCCCATCGAGTCAGTGATGCCATCCAACCATCTCATCCTCTGTCATCCCCTTCTCCTCCTGCCCTCAATCTTTCCCAGCATCAGGGTCTTGTCAAGTGAGTCAGCTCTTCCCATCAGGTGGCCAAATTATTGAAGTTTCAGCTTCAACATCAGTCCTTCCAATGAATATTCAGGACTGATTTCCTTTAGGATTGACCGGTTGGATCTCCTTGCAGTCCAAGGGACTCTCAAGAATCTTCTCAAACACCACATTTCAAAAGCATCAATTCTTTGGCACTCAGCTTTCTTTATAGTCCAACTCTCACATCCATACATGACCGCTGGAAAAACCATAGCTTTGACTAGACGGACCTTTGTTGGCAAAGTAATGTCTCTGCTTTTTAATATGCTGTCTGCTGCTGCTGCTGCTGCTGCTGCTAAGTCACTTCAGTCATGTCCGACTCTGTGCGACCCCAGAGATGGCAGCCCACCAGGCTCCCGCTTCCCTGGGATTCTGGTTGGTCATAATATGCTGTCTAGGTTGCCCCTCAGATCCCCGTCCTAATAACTCATCCTAGCCTGACAGTGCTGGGGTACAAATCCAAGCCTGGAGGGTCCCCCTTGATTATATAAAAGTAAAAGTATATATAAAACCTTGGGGAAAGGAGTTTGCTGTCAAATTCAACCTACAATTGCCTTTGTGTTCAGTCACTCAGTTGTGTCCGACTCTTGCGACCCCATGGACTGCAGCCCACCAGGCCCCTCTTGTCTGTGGGACCCTCCAGGCAAGAATACTGGAGTGGGTTGCCATTTCCACCTCCAGGGGATCTTCCCCACCCAGGGATGGACCAGGAGTCCCTTGCATCTCCTGCCTTGGCATGTGAGTGCTTTACCTTTGTGGGGGCCAGGGGTTTCTCCACTCTTTTTTTTTTTTTCTACTTTTTGGGCATGCCACACAGCATGTGGGATCCTAGCTTCCCCAACCAAAAGTATAGAACCCAGGCCCCCTAGGGTGAAAGTGCAGACTTTTAACCTCTGGACCACCAGGGAAGTCCCACCTTTAGGGAACTTTTCCGACTGGTTTCCTCGACTGGTTTCCTCTGCCTTCTCCAGCTGTGTTCTCTGCAACCACACTGGTGTCCCCA
The DNA here is from genome assembly GCF_027580195.1 of Bos mutus. Lineage (NCBI taxonomy): Eukaryota > Metazoa > Chordata > Mammalia > Artiodactyla > Bovidae > Bos > Bos mutus. The sequence continues at coordinate 152,420,010 of NC_091617.1, read as the reverse complement.
CAGGCTGTGGGGGAGGAGGCACTTGTTTATTTCAATGTATTGAATCCAGTTGACCTTCCCAGGGCTGGGTCACTCAGACTGTATCTCCCCCTCTGGTAGAGAATCTGGGGACACCCCACCCTGGGCGGGGGCTGAGAGCAAAGAGTGCACTCCCCAACTGTAAACACCCAACTCAACCTGAAGGCTGGGTAAGGGACTGGGCAGGGACCCTGAAGAAGGCCCAGCCCCTGTCTGCCAGGCCCTAGGGCGACCCCTGGAGCGGCAACCACTGAGCGGCCCCCCACCCCCACCCACACCTGCTGGGGAAAGAGAAATAAATGTCTCTTTGAAGGTGTTCCAAACACACACAAAAGCAGAATAGAGGGAGGTGGCAGCCTAGGATGGAACTTCCTTTTGATGAGAATTTGGTTTCTATGTCCTTTTTTTTTTTTTTTTTTTTTGGCTGCACTGGGTTTTGGGGCTTCCCCTAGTTGTGGCCAGTGGAGGCAACCCTTCCTTGAGGTGTGCGGGCCTCTCATTGTGGTGGAAAACAGTGTCAGACTTTATTTTTCTGGGCTCCAAAAATCACTGCAGATGGTGACTGCAGCCATGAAATTAAAAGACGCTTACTCCTTGGAAGGAAAGTTATGACCAACCTAGATAGCATATTAAAAAGCAGAGACAGTACTTTGCCAACAAAGGTCCATCTAGTCAAAGCTATGGTTTTTCAGTAGTCATGTATGGATGGGAGAGTTGGACTATAAAGAAAACTGAGCACCAAAGAATTGATGTTTTTGAACTGTGGTGTTGGAGAAGACTCTTGAGAGTCCCTTGGACTGCAAGGAGATCCAACCAGTCCCTCCTAAAGGAAATCAGTCCTGAATATTCATTGGAAGGACTCATGCTGAAGCTGGAACTCCAATCCTTTGACCACCTGATGTGAAGAACTGACTCATCAGAAAAGACCCTGATGCTGGGAAAGATTGGAGGCAGGAGGAGAAGGGGTCAACAGAGGATGAGATGGTTGGATGGCATCACCTAATTGATGGACATGAGTTTGGGTAAACTCCGGGAGTTGGTGATGGACAGGGAGGCCTGGTGTGCTGCAGTCCACGGGGTCTCAGAGAGTTGGACACAACTGAGCAACTGAACAACAACTCTAGTTGTGGAGCGCAGGCTTTAGGGTGTGTGTGCTTCTGGAGTTGTGACTCCCAGGCTCTAGAGCACAGGCTCAGTAGCTGTGGTACACAGGCTTAGCTGCCCCACGGCATGTGGATTCTTCCCAAACCTGGAATGGAATCTGTGTCCCCTGCAGTAACATACAGATTCTTAACCACTGGGCCACCAGGAAAATCCTCTGTCTTATGGTTTAATCCACCAGTCGGTCTCACTTCACGCCCTGTGAAATAACCAAGCTTCCCTCCATTTTCCCCAACTCAGTTTTCAGAAGTTTTCTTCCAGATTTCTCTTCTCACTCTAAAAGTTACAACAAATTAGGCCCTTTTCTTGTCTTTTCATTTTTTTTTTTATTGTGGTAAAATACCACGTAAAATTGACCATCTTCACCGTTTTTAAGTGTGCGGTCCAGGGGCATTCAGTACATTCACATTGTTGTACAGTCTACACACCATCATCTCCAGAACTCTTTCAACATCTCAAACAGAAACTCTGTTTCCAGTAAATAGTAACTCCACTCCAGCCTCTGCTAACGACCCTTCTGCTTTCTGTCTCGATGGATCTGACTCATCCTGGCATCGCATGCAAGTGGAACCATTCAATGTCTGCTCTTTTATGACCAACTTTTGTCTCCCAGCACGTGTGCACGCATGAACAATTGCTCAGTCAGGTCTGAATCTTTGTGACCCCATGGACTGTGGCCCACCAGGCTTCTCTGTCCATGGGATTCTCTAGGCTAGAATACTGGAGTGGGTTGCCATTTCTTCCTCCAAGGGATCTTCCCCACCCAGGGATCGAACCCCTGTGTCTCTTGTGTCTCCTGCTTTGGCAGACAACCCTTTATCCCTAGCACCACCTGGGAAGCCCATCTCTCAGAATAATGAGAAGCAACCTCGTGGTTCATCTGTGTGTGCCAGTGTCAGGATTCCCTTCCTTTTCAAGACTGAATAATATTCCATTCTGTGGGTGGACCACGTGTTGCCTACCCAGTCATCCTTCAATAGACACTTGCGTTGTTTCCACATTTTGGCAGTTGTGAAGGATGCTGCTATAAACATTTGCCGACAAGTGCTGTTAGATTTTGCTGCTCTTTCTTACAGCTCCCCAGACTGTTCAGTTCAGTTCAGTTGCTCAGTCATGTCCGACTCTTTGTGACCCCATGAACCGCAGCACGCCAGGCCTCCCTGTCCATCACCAACTCCTGGAGTCTACCCAAACCCATGTCCATTGAGTCAGTGATGCCATCCAACCATCATATCCTCTGTTGCCCCCTTCTCCTCCTGCCCTCAATCTTTCCCAGCATCAGGGTTTTTTCCAATGATTCAGCTCTTCACATCAGGTGGCCAAAGTATTGGAGCTTCAGCTTCAACATCAGTCCTTCCAATGAATATTCAGGACTGATTTCCTTTAGGAGGAACTGGTTGGATCTCCTTGCAGTCCAAGGGACTCTCAAGAGTCTTCTCCAACACCACAGTTCAAAAGCATCAATTCTTCGGCGCTCAGCTTTCTTTACATGACCACTGGGAAAACCAGACTGAGAGGGTTAGAAATGAACGGTGCCTCACAGAAGACTGGAGGTTGCCTGTCACAACGCCCCAGCATCCCCGTCTGAAGCTTGAGCTCAGGGATCTGTCTCAGCAACTCCCAAGGGCCCCTTGCTTTCCGTGCCTCCCCAGATGATCACCAACCCCCACCACAGGCCCAGTCATCAAAAAATACAGACCTCCAACTCACACATGACTCAAGCTTCACACAACACAACTCTCATACAAAACCTAACTCACACACAACGCAGTTCTCATGCACCCCACCTCTCTCACATAGCCTTGATCCCCAGAGGCCGCGTTGTCTCTGTGGACCTCACGGAGCAGGCTCCCACCTACACACCACTTCCCAGCCTCATGGCATCACTCCAGGGCCCCAGCACTTTCATCCCCGTCCTCAGCCCCCTCTAAACCGCACACTTTTGAAAACAGAATGCTTCAGGCCTCTGTCCCGGGGGCAAGGGCAGCTCCAGGTCTCCTAGAAACAAAAGCCCTGCCCTCCCTTCAGACATCAGAAGTTGAGAAAACGCACCCCCGTGAATCATCCTGCCCTGTGAAGGGTTTTGCATCCTCTCTGACTCTGCCCTCTTCGGTTCTATTTTTATTACTTTACGTTCACTTTGCCTCTGAAGGAAGGAATCGATTAGAGAAACACATTTTAAATATCCCCATGAGATTCTCCTGCTGTCCTTGGGACGTAGATGATACAGAAAAAATATGGAGAGAATTTTTAAGGAAGGACAATGTGTCTAGAAGCTCTTCTGTGGGTTGGAGAGAAACAGACCATGCAAGTCTCATTCACAACTACAGCCCCAGGGTGTGTAGTTGGTGCTCAGTATATAACTGCTGGATGAGAAATGAATGAATGTTGGAAGTCAACGGAAGGATGAAGGGAGAGAATAGGAGCCCCCTTGTGCGCCTGCCTTCACCGTGATCAGCCAGGGCTGCTCGGGACAGGGAACTCTGGGGAAAACAGGGAATCAGCCCGATGGCTCTTTGCTCTGAGCTCATTACAAGAGCACAGGCCAAGGAGAAATTCACAGGCAGAGGACTCGGTGTGCACCCACCCAGCTCATGGACCATACCCAGCCTTTCTCTAAACGGTGGCCATGTGAAATGTAAGGACAAATGCCATGAGAATCACACAGATGCTGCTTCCCAGGTGGCTCAGTGGTAAAGGATCCACCTGCCAATGCAGAAGACGTGGGTTCAATCCCTGGGTCAGGAAGATCTCCTGGAGTTTGAAATGACAGCCCACTCTAGTACTCCTGCCTGGGAAACCCCATGAACAGAGGAGCCTGGCGGGTTACAGTCCATCGGGTCACAAAGATTTAGACACAACTTAGCAACACAACAACAACAGGAAAGGCAGTCCGTCTTCCTGGGTCAAGTTGACAGTGGGATGGATACCCATGGCAACAAGAACAGGAAGGGACGGCACATGTCACCCTGGACTTGACCCCCTAGGGAGGAAGACTCACTGCTCAATAGACAAGCACCCTTCACCCTTCAACCACGGGCAGGTAAACATCAAGACGGTCAAAGAGGGGAGAAAGATGCTTTTCCTCACTCTTCAGAAGATTGGAGAAGAAAAGGCTCTTGCCAACAACATCTGTACATGGACTGGCTCTGCCGAGCCTGTGGATGGTGCCAGCCATGGATTTGGACAAGATGCACAAGGCAAAATGTCCCAGGGAGCAGAAACCACGTCTGCTTCTCAGCAGGGTCCTGGGGGGCAGGGATGGAGGGACCAATGAAGTTTCTTTTAGGAAACATGAACAGAAACGATGGAAAGGACATCTTCTGGGCCATCTCCATTAGATGGGCCTTTTTCTGCACCAGACCTGGAGTTTCTGTCATTTGAGCCGGTGCATGTAGCCGTATCTCGAAAGACACCTGGCTCTGGATCCATCAGGGGTCCAGAGGAAGACTGGAAACCATGCCACTGGGAACCAGGACAGGTAACCTACGAGGAATTTCCAAGCCATCGGAACCTCTTGTAGAAAGTGTTGCTCTCGGTTTATTTAAAGCGCTAGGGCAACTACAGAAATAATTCCCTGCAGTAAAAAGACTACTCTCCACTTCAGGCGACCTCTTCACAGCAACTGAAACCCAGGAAAGTCTGTCATTAGGCCCAGAGAGAAGAGAACGGCGAGTCAACATTGAGGTTTTGTGGTGAGCGGAGATGGAACCTCCCTGGAGTTCGCTGGTTCTGTTTCATCCAGCTACTTTATCCCAGCATGGCTGTGGTTTGGTCTTCAAACAAGCTGAAAGATAAGCAAACACCCTGCCTCCTAGGTTACATCTGATTTCCCTCAGCATCTAGTGTGTGAACACCAGCAGTACAGTAGAAAGCCACAACTCATCCACACTCAACCACAGAACCCTCACCTAGAATAAACCATGACTAGGGCAGCAGCTCCTCCCCAAACAACAAAATGAAGTTTGTTTAAAAGGTGACACTGCCAGCCTCTTTCAGCCACTGATCATTTTGATGTGGGAAATGTGAGAGTCAGGGAGATCAAATAGATGATTCAAGCCACTATAAATCACAAATGATGTCTTACCATCAGAAATGAACACCTTGGGATGGATTGAGAGACTAAACGTGTACTGTCCAGTTGAGTATCCCTAGACACATATAGTTATTTAACTTTCAGCTAATTAAAATGAAATAAAATTTAAAATTCAGCTCCTCGGTCATGCTAAGCACACATGTCCAGTGCTCAAGTCTATGCCGAGCTCTGGACTTGGGCCTAGACGTAAAACATTTTCAGGAACTTCTCTGTGATGGAGCTAGTGGTTAAGAATCCACCTGCCAATGCAGGGGACGTGAGTTCGATTCCTGGTCAAGGAATAAAGATCCCACCTGCCGCAACTACAGAACCCGCACCACAAACAGAGACGCCTGTGTACCGCCATGAAGGCCCAGCACAGACAAAAAGAGAAAACATTTCCATCCTCCCAGGAAGTGTTAGCAGACAGCACAAGACTAAATACCAAGAAAGGGAGAAGGAAAGGAGGCTTAAAAAGAAATAAAAGGGCTTGTTTTGTTTTTAATTGGAGACTTAACTACTGGGTGCATCTCTCAGTGTTGGCTGAAGGCGCGCTCAAACACGGCAAACCCGTTAATGACTTGACGCGCGCCTCCAGGACTACACACGTCAATACTCCTCCGTTAAGAGGTAGTAATAGTACATGTGCCATGTGTAATTATTTTTATGGTTGTCATGGCTTTTTAAACAGACTGAGAACAACACTTTGAACAAAAGTGTGGTTGGTGGTCTCACACTCATTTTGGTGTAGTGTTCTTTGTATTTTTGCTGCAGAAAGCGGAGACAATGAAAGCTTTTTGGTTACTCATGGTAGCTCATTTTTTATGGCAAACATTAATATTGCATTTCTTTAATTCCATTTACCCACATTTTTCATACTGAAGATTCATTTCTAAAGGAATACTTCTCCCTGGTATTGAAAAAAATAATTTGTTTCCATGTGGATCTTTCCACCAGGTTATGTTTCCTCTCCCTAGAGTTCCCAGAATAACATAAAGATCAAGTCATTTAGAATGGAACTGGGTCTGCCTTATTGGTTTGGCCCAGAATGCCCAATCAAGTAGGTGAAAAGCTAAATTTTGTCCGTCCCATTGGCCTTTCATGTCTTAATGGTCCAAACTTTCAAGATTCCCAGCAATACACCCAGTTTCCCCTCTGTTCATAGTTAATGGAATAACAGGAAAAAATACAGATTTTGAAGTCATATACCACTGATAAGCTCAATGATTTTGAGCAAATTATTTATTGACACAGAGCCTGTTTACTCATCTGAAAATAAGGTTAATAATAGAAATATCATAGGTTAATTTTAAACATTAAATGAGTCAATGTGCGTAAAACACCTAACCTAGTCCTCAGCACACAATAATTCAATCTATATTAGTGTTGGAATTTTTGTTGTTGTCTTTCTTTCTACGGCATTGCTTTTAATATGTACTGTGTTTCTGAAAGTGATCTTCTTTAGTTTGGTCTTGAAAGAATTCCCTCTCTCCACAGTCTAATGGTCCAAGTCCCTCCCCAAACTCAGTTCCAATCCTGGAGTGCACCTCAGTCCAGACATTGAAACAAAGGAACATCAAGAGAAAAGCATTTTCTTTGAAACGGGTAATAAATATAGAGATGCTTCTGTAAGTCTGGTTACAGAAAAGAGAGAAAGCATGAATTAAAGAGATTAGGAATGAAGAACAGAAGTAGAAATATACACGTCCAAACTTAAAGATAGAAAATTATAAACAATTTTGATCAATAATTAGAGAACGCTCATCTAGAATCTGTTGAGTTGAAATAGATAAACATCTGCTGCTGCTGCTAAGTCGCTTCAGTCGTGGCCAACTCTGTGCAACCCCATAGACAGCAGCCCACCAGGCTCCCCTGTCCCTGGGATTCTCCAGGCAAGAACACTGGAGTGGGTTGCCATTTCCTTCTCCAATGCATGAAAGTGAAAAGTGAAAGTGAAGTCGCTCAGTCGTGTCCGACTCTTTGCGGCCCCATGGACTCTAACCTACCAGGCTCCTCTGTCCATGGGATTTTCCAAGCAAGAGTACTAGAGTGGGGTGCCATTGCCTTCTCCAGATAAATATCTAGCAAAACTCTGTCAAAAATGAGTATGGAAGAGATAGAAAACCTGCAGGGTTCTATAACTATTTACAAAATTTAATCACTAATTTAAATTCTTTTCTCAGCTGGATCATAAGTACATGGAGTTTATGACACTATTCTCTTCAATTTTTATGTTGGCAAATTTGAGGTACAAACAAAAGTAAAATGAACAATAACTCCCCACATAGAAACGTTTTTGCAGGTAAATTCTATCAAACACTCAAGTAAGAGGAATTCTAGTTTCTTTTTTCTTTTTTTTTCTTTTTTAATTGGAGGAAAATTGCTTTATGATGTTGGTTTGTTTTCTGCCATAAAACGACGTGAATCAGCCATAAATATATGTACATCCCCGTGGAATTTTAATTTCTCATACAATTTTTCAGATACTAGGAAAAGAGGAAATAGCACAACTCACCTTTTATGCAAATAAAATCTTGAAGTCAAAAGCAGATGAGGATGAAAAAGGAAGCTTTAGGCCAGAGGAGTGAGTCACACTGAGAACTGATGTGTGTCCATGCAGAGGTTGAATTCCATGGTGACCTTGCCCTTCAATAAAATCAAGCCATATTTTACATTAAAATCCTTCTCATCCTTCCCCTTTTACATTGTGATTTATTGTAAGACCCTTCCATTAACACCTGATAAATTTACACACTTGGAGAAGTGAGAATAGGGAGACAGAAGAGGGGACAGAAGTGAGAAATAAAGCCTGCCGTGCACCCGCCGCCTGCCTCCCAGAGACCCACACAGCACACAGAGGTCTCTGGCCCCCGTGTCCTAGATGAAAGTCATAAGCAGAGTGAGTGGTGAGGATGTAAGTGTCTCTTCCTTTTTAAGATTTCTTTGTTTATATGGGCCATTTTTAAAGTCTTCATTGAATTTGGCCATTGAATTTGGTCAGTGAATATTGCTTCTGTTTTATGTTTTGGTTTTTTGCCTCCCATGAGGCAGGTGGGATTTTAGCTCCCCGACCAAGGATCCAACCAGTGCCCCTCATTGGAAAGCAAAGTCTTAACCACTGGACCACCTGGGAAGTCCCTGTAGGTGATTCCTAATGGCTTTGCTGTGGCTCAGGCCTCATACCTAGGTGACTATTCAAAGAAATGATTTGATCTGGACAAATCTCATGCGTCAGCCATGTACACCCTGCAGCAGCCCCACAACCACAGCTCAGGACTGGCAGATAGCTTCCCCCATCCCCTCTCATCAAAAGTGAGGCCCACTCCTCACCGCCTCTCCCCCAAAGGGGTGACATCAGAAACATTGGAGGTTTGAGCCGTCGACAACTTCACTCCTCTGTCTCTCCTGCTGGCATTGTGACCTCATTCGTATCATTAGCCCAACTATACACTGTCTTGCTAAGTGAGACCAATTTTAGCAACTTCAGGCACAAACATTTTCTTGTGGTAAATTTCCCATTTTCCAAGGCTAGATCATTTCAAACAGAACCATGTAAGTGGTGGTGGGCAGGAGGCATTTAAGAGGCTGGGAGGTTATCAGGCTGATTGAGGTGGAGAGCAATTTGGGGAGTACTAAATGGTACATTGAGTTATACCAAGCTAGATCAAGATGAGGGTGATTTTACGTGTTTGAATAGGCTGAAGGTTTTCCAGCATTTTTTTTTAGCAACAGTGTAGCTTTGGGGAATTAAATTTTATGTAGGTCTTCAATATGTAGAGTTGATCACATCAGAGCTGGTCTTCTTATGGTAAGAGGATAGAGATTCACACACTTGACCTTATCTTACCCCTCCGAGTTGACTCCTCCAGACCCTGGACTCCAGCCTTCAATACTCTGGGTCCTGAGCACATGGCTCAAAACCCACTGCCATAGGCGCTGAGTACCCAGTGAAACCTTCCTCACAGGGCCATGTATAATCTAGAGGCAGGAAGTTTGTGTAAACCAAACCCTTCATTTTACCGATGAGAAAACAGTGAGAAGGGTCTTTCCTGACCTGTCTGAAGTTCACAGCTATTCAATGGCAGAGCCACAGCACATATGTGTTTTGACCCCTACCTCCTCCTATTTCTACCCTACCCAACTGACACCATTAAATAGAATTGAAATTTTTGAACTTGCGTCCCCTAATGACTCCTATATGGCTAAATCTTCCCATATTTGAATAATATGTGTACGCACTTCTCCACAGTTGTAAGGGTACGTGTAGCTGAAGTCCTGGCCAGGCTGTGGATGAAGCTTGTAGAGATGGCTGGACCACCCACACACATGTCATTCACTAAGTATCATGGGGGCCAGAGGCCTCCCAGAAATCACTTTAATATCTGTTGAAACTGGGGGCAGCCCTTTTACACAACTGGACCTTTGAGCAAAGCTGAGCACCCAAGTTATACTCCATAGAGACTTGTAGGCAAAGAATGGGCATGCGTGTGTGCTCAGTCATTTAAGTTGTATCCGACTCTTTGTTACCCTATGGACTGTAGGCCACCAGCCTCCTCATCCAGGCAAGAATACTGGAATGGGTTGCCATGCCCTTCTCCAGAGGATCTTCCCAACCCAGGGATCCTACCCACATCTCCTGCATTGCAGGTGGATTCTTTACCAACTGAGCCACCACGGACACCCACGAAGAATGGGATGTCATTGCAAACTCTGGAATAAGGGGGCCCAGCTTATTAAGCACTGATATGTGGGGGCAATTGGATAATTCAATAGATTCCTCCATTAACTATTTCCAAATGAAAAAGTGACAACAGATCTGGAAGATGTTACAAGAGCATTAAATGACTGGGATGGAAATGTTATGGGAACTCAGATACTAATGTTTATGTCCTTTCCTGTATTCAGCTCTGGAGCAGCATTTGTGACACTGGCATTTCCTGTGGGGAATGAGCCTCCTGCATGGAATCCCATTTGTTATCACCAGGCATGGACTTCTTTATTTTTAACTATTAATAAAAACAACCTCTTTAGTTTGTTTAAAAAAAATAAAGGAAGAAACTGGGGACAGGAAGAACAGGGCCAAGTAAGGACAATCAATAGAAGGCAGGACTAGAGGAGATGTTGAGGTTCCCCGGGAAAGAGCAACCATGCTGGAGAAAGGGTTGGGTCTGACGGGCCAGTTTCACCAGCAGGACCTAAGGGATAGAGGGGAATGGCAATTCCAGGTGTGATAAATGCCTCCCCTGGACACTGCCCAAACTCAACCATACTGACAGTGCACACGCGACTTGGGAAAGAAAAGGTATGGAACACAAACACTTAAGAAAACTGCAACTCATTCACAATAGCCAGAACATGAAAGCCACCTAAATGCCCAGCAACAGAAGAGTGGAAAAGACAATGTGGCACATAAATTACCACATTGGAATATTACTCACACCATAGTGGAATATTACTCACACCACAGCGGAATATTACTCACACCACAGTGGAATACTACTCACACCACGGTGGAATACTACTCACACCACGGTGGAATACTACTCACACCACGGTGGAATATTACTCACACCACAGTGGAATACTACTCACACCACGGTGGAATACTACTCACACCACGGTGGAATACTACTCACACCACGGTGGAATACTACTCACACCACGGTGGAATACTACTCACACCACGGTGGAATACTACTCACTCCACGGTGGAATACTACTCACACCACGGTGGAATACTACTCACACCACGGTGGAATACTACTCACACCACGGTGGAATACTACTCACACCACGGTGGAATACTACTCACACCACGGTGGAATACTACTCACTCCACGGTGGAATACTACTCACTCCACGGTGGAATATTACTCACTCCACGGTGGAATATTACTCACTCCACGGTGGAATATTACTCATACCATAGTGGAATATTACTCATACCATAGTGGAATATTACTCATTCCACAGTGGAATATTACTCATACCATAGTGGAATATTACTCAGCCATTAAAAGGAACAAAATTAGGTCATTTGTAGACATGTGGACGGACCTAGAGACTGTCGTACAGAGCAAAATAATTCAAAAAGAGGAAAAAACCATATATTAACAGACATGTGGAATCTAGAAAAGTGGTATAGATGCACTTATGTGCAAAGCAGAAATACAGACACAGACACAAGAGACAAACATATGGACACCAGGTTGGGGGAGGGGGAGGGGAATGGACTGGGAGATCGGGACTGATATAAATACACGATTGATGCTATGTATTAAAGTAGAAAACTAATGAGAACCAACTATAAAAATAACGTTTTTAAGAAATTAAAAAAGAAAATTAAGTCCTTGAAGTAATCTAGGACTTAAGCACACAGCATCTGCACAGATGCCCCCCACTCCTTAAGACAGAGATGGGAAAGGTGTCCCTTAACAGCAAGAGGGGAGTTGAGTGAGCTTCGGGACATGACCAGGAGGCCTTTTCCCCCTACACCAACTCTCCACCCGCTACCCTCAAGTAAGTATCAGCAGTCTGAAGGCATCTTGGAGCTCCAGCAGACTTGGAGTTCCAAACACAAGCTCTCTCTGCAAGTCTAATATACAAAACCCCAGAAAAAGCCACAAATAGGCCCTGCGTGTGTCCCATGGCAATGCCTGGCACCAACCACCATGGTGGAAAGGACGAGGTACCATGAGCGGTACACTTGGTGCCCACAGGCAGCCTTCCAGCCACCACACGTGATGGGGGAAGAATGGCACGACCTCAAAGGTGAGGAGAAAAGCTACTGTGGGAGGGATGAGTGCAAAATAGATCGTACTAGCAGGTACCTATCAAGACTGTGCTTGAGAAATTTCTAGACGGTTACCCCAAAAGGTCAAGAATAAAAGGCTTGAATAAGCTAAAATCATTTTAGAGAGGAAAAAGAAGATGCAACGAGGAGAATTTAAGAAGGTAACCATCACATCCAAGAGGATAATATAGAAAAAGATAAGGAGCTGAGGCAACCAAAGACAGAGGTGCAGGAACGCAAATGAAAGGAATAAACGGAAGAATAATCAAAGCCACACAGCGCGTGGCCTCACATCCTAGCACTACATGCATTGTTCATTTCATCCTCCCAACAACCCTGCCCTGCAGGGTGTCTTCCCTCCCCTTCTGCCCCTCCCCGTGAGAGCTGAGAAATCTAGGGTTCCCAAGGTCAAATAAACCAAGGTCATTCAGCTGGTTACGATGCAGAACCGGACATCAAACTGAGGTCCGAGGGCCTGAAACCTCTCCCACCACCTCTCACGTGTCTCTGCTCCCTTGCGCCGGCCCCCAGTGTCCCCCTCCACCACACTGTCTCCCTGCAGAGCCTGGATGCGACTTTACTATGGGGCCGTGGGCATCATCTGGGCAGAGGTGGCCTGGCCGTTAAATGGAGGCATGAAATCCAAAACACAAAAACAGAAACACTCTGTAGGGTGTTAAAGCCAAGTCATGAGGGTTTGGGAACTGGCACAAATGTTTTTGAAAATACAATAATAGCCATCCTAGCAGTTAGTGAATAAGAATTCAGTCACTACTTAAGCGTGTACCCAGAAGCAAGAGAAGAGAGTTGGGAAAGCAGGAGGGGAGTATTGGACGTGAATGCTGAAAGCAGCCCTGGGTCCTTGCTACACTGCACCTTCTGGGTTCTCCTCCAGAGATTAGGACTCCTTGGGCGTGAGGCAAAACCCAGGAACTGCAGCTTCAACAAGCACCAGGGACTCTGGGCCAGAACAGAGTTCAGAAACACTGGTGAGAAACCAGGGAGTTTCTATCATACCAAGTGTGATAGGAACGGGAGAAAGATGTACGTGTTCTAATACTGGGGGAACCGGAAGGGGGGAAAGAGAACATGTCCAAGGCCACTGCGAAATCCACTTATCTGCACTTGAAGATGGATGTAGTCTTTGTCCCAGAAAGAGAATATTCTGGAAGAGCCAGGCAACTGCTTGGGGAGGGTAGGGGGGAGGAAGGGGGAGGTACCTCCTGCATTGCTAAGTGGCAAAGGACCAAAGCTAAGCTAAGGCTTAAAACAATTATTAATACTTGATCTAAGGCTATAAAAGAGTAAGGAAGGAAAATAAGAGGAAAGAATGCACTAAGTCAACGTTATTGATTTACACTCTGAAAGAAATGCCAGAACTATTATTTAGATGTCAAAATAACTCCAAGAAGAGTACAAGGCTGTTTTGATCATTTGAAACCGAATACCTGCCTTCTTTGAGATGGGGCTTTCAGACACAGAGCCTCCTTAAATACCACTGCGATGCTCTGAGCAGATCACATTTCCCCTTCAAAGGTTATACCACGTTAAATTATATGCAATTTCAAAAAGAACAAGTCGTTGTCCTACTTTGAGTCCCCTTCTCTTAAAAGCATGTTTTGACTAAGATGAATTTATAGCCCAAGGAGATTTGGGGAAAGGAAAAAGCCTTGAAATTGCAAGTAAAAATAACTAAGAATTCCGGTCGCTTCTTAAATATCAAGTGACGTTGTTTTGGGACTAAGACCAGAATTGGCGCAGAGCTACAGGTAGATGGGCCGTCTGTGGGATCTGCCGTCTCCAGCAGACACTCAAGGGGGAGAATTCTAGCTGGAGGTGACGATCGGGGAATATCCATAAGGGGAACCCAACATGGCGGGGGGTGGGGAGGGGGGCAATCTGCCCATCAAATGGAAATCAGAGAGCAGGAATAGGAAAGTAGATGCTTACTTCACACGGATGTTGCTAGACTCTTTAATGAATGTTCCTGGAGCCCTGGCCCTGAAGATAGCTCATGGCTTCTTCTTTAGGCTTCTATAAAACATGCTCTAGTTCCATGGATAAGTGCAGCTTGAGCACTCCTACCAAAACAACCACAGACAGGCTCATCTATTTCTACCCTAAAGAAGATCCTTTATCTACTTGTAAGATCTGTTCATAATAATTTATCATTAGTGTTTCTTTTAAAAGAAAGAGAGATCTCCTTGTGCTTTTTTTTGTGCTTTCTTTCTCTCCAGGCATTTATCTGGAGAAAACTCTAATTCGAAAAGATACATGCACCCCTGCGTTCATAACAGCACTATTCACAACAGCCAAGATACAGAAGTGACCTAAATGACAGAGGAATGGGTAAGGAAGATGCGGTACCCATACACAACGGAATACCACTCAGCCATCAAAAAGAGTGAGAACAGAGAAAGATAAATATTATATGAAATCACTTACAGGTGGAATCGAAAACAAAAGATACAAATGAACTTATTTACAAAATGTACCCACAGACAGAGAAAACAAACTAGAGGTTACCACGGGGGATATTGGGTGAGGGATAAATTAGGAGCTGGGGATTAACATATACACACTACTGTACATAAAATAGAGAACCAACAAGGAGCTACTGTATAGCACAGAAAACTATCTCAATATCTTATAATAAACTATAAGGGAAAAGAATCTGAAAAAATATATATATGTATACATACAATGGAATGACATTGCTGTACACCTGCAAACACAATATCATAAATCAACTTTTCATTAAATTTTTCATTAAAAAAAAAAACAAGCACCTTCCTGTGCTTTTTTTGCATGTTTTCTTTATGCGTATTACCAATCTTTTCATCACTCTCTTCCATAACACTTGCTCTAACAATAGAACTCATTGCATAAGTGAAAGAGCCCCAGAAGAGCCTACATAGCAGTTAGAACTAGGGTTCGTTTAACCACCAAAGGAAGAAAAGCTTCTTAAACTTCCCATCTTTTTCGTATAGTCACTTTGGTAATTCTTTTTTCCAGTGTTTTTTTTTTTTTTTTAATTATTCAAATGCAAATTACTGAAAGGAAAAGATGTTTCCAGTAGGATAGGGGATTCGGTACTTGAATTGTGGCTTTGATCTGTTGGGGCATTTCCTGAGTCCTGGTCCAACACTTATTTCCTTAAAGAGAGGATCTATTAGCCTGCTAGGTCTGCCATAACAAAATCCCACAGCTAAATGGCTTAAACAACAGACATTTGTCATCTCACAGTTCTGAAGGCTGGACCTCCAAGATTACAGTGTCAGTAGGTCTGGCTTTTCCTACGGCCTTTCCGCTTGGCTTGCAGACAGCTGCCTCCTCCCTGTGCCTCACATGGCCTCTCCGTATGCACACATCCCTGGCGTCTTTACCTCTTTTTAGGGAACCAGTCCAATTGGAATAGGACCTACCCTCGACTCTATTGTATTAGTGGATCTCTCCAGGGAAACAGAACTAACAGGAGAGTAGGGGAGAGATTATAGGAATTGGCTCATGGTTACGGAGGCCAGAAATTCCCACAATCTTATCTACAAGCCCGAGAACCAGGAAAGCGAGTGGTATAATTCTGTGGAGTTCAAAAGTCTGAGAATCAAGGGTCTGGTGATCTGAGTCAGAGAACCGAGAGTGCCAGTGTCCAAGGTCAGGAGAAGATGAACAGAAAGTGAATTCACCCCTGCTCCACCTTTTAATTCTGTTTAGGCCCTCAGTGAACTGGATAATGCGCACCCATACTGCAGAGGGTATCTGCTTTACAGAGTTCACCAATTCAGATGCTAGTCTCCTCTAGAACACTCTCACACGCATCCAGAAAGAATGTTTTACCAGCTATGCCTTCACCCAGTCACGCTGACATATAAAATTAGCTGTCACACTCACTTCACCTTATTCACTCAAGGTCCTATCTGCAAGGGCGCTCACATGGAAGGTTAGAGCTTGAACATGTGAATTTGTGGGAACACAATGCGGACCATGACAGACATTATGCCAGAAACATTAGCAGAACCAACTGTTAAAGCTCTGCAGAGGGTACTTCCCTGGTGGTACAGTGGCTAAGATTCTGCACTCCTAATGCAGGGAGCTGGGATTCGATCCCTGGTTAGAGAACTAGATCCCACATGCTGCAACTAAGACCCAGCACAGCCAAATAAATAAATAAAAATATTTTTTAAAAAACTCTGTAGAATGATGGAGAAGTTTAAGGTATTACTCTCTTTTCACTTGACCCATAAAAGCATTAATGTACAAATACCATGAGTTAAACCATACCACTAAAATAAATATCTATCTTTTTGTTGTTTAGTCACCAAGTTGTGTCTGACTCTTGGCAACCCTGTGGACTGTAGCCCACCAGGCTCCTCTGTCCATAGGATTTCCCAGGCAAGGATACTGGAGTGGATTGCCATTTCCTTCTCCAGCGGATCTTCCTGACCCAGGGATCAAACCCACGTCTCCTGCATTGGCAGGTGGATTCTTTACCACTGAGCCACCTGGGAAGTAAATTTATGATTATTTATTTATTATCTATCTATAATAAAACACTGGGAAGTAAATTTATGGGAAGTAAATTCTATTTCTAACCTTTATCTTTTAATATAATTTAAAGGGGCTTCCCCTCAATCAGAAACCCTTGGACATTCATTTCAGATCAAAATGATAAAGTAAGTCAAAGTACATATCCTAGAAATCATCTGTAGTTAGCTTCTGATGGGGAAAAAATGTGGCTATAGCATTTAATAAATAAAAAACAACAACTTTTCACTCAATGTCCTTATGATCTGAAAAACCACTGTTGTTAAACTTAATAACCATTACTGTTTCAATAAGCAATGAGACACAATCTAGAAGGCACTTAACCCAAGATTGTAAAATCTATGCAAATCATCAAATGCGACTAGACAATGAGGGAGTTACAGCTTCCGGCACTGCAACACTATTGGCTCATGGTGTTTATTATTTTTCTTCACAAAGATGCCTGACTTTACAACTCCCTGAGGACTGACATATATCTGTTCTGTAAATGAACAACCAAGGGGTAACTTACAACATGGGAACATTGAAAGGAAGGGTAAGGTCTTGGGAACAGTCTTAGGTTATACCAAACAGCATCTTAAAACACATTTAACCAAAACCTACAGAGAGATTTTTCTGAACCTCAGGGTAACCAACCTTTTTTGGCAGCTCATGAATTTCTATCAGCTGCCCCACACCTGACATCATCAAAGTAAAAATGTGCCAGTGTCTTCTTAGCCTAATCAATATAGTTAGTTTAAATTTCCCATTTGCTTTTCATTGTCATTTTCTGCCTGCTTCCAGCATTAGGTTCCTTTCGGTTAAGTCCCAAATCCATGCTATTGGTGCTGCTGCTGCTGCTAAGTTGCTTCAGTCGTGTCCGACTCTGTGCGACCCCAGAGACGGCAGCCCACCAGGCTCCCCCGTCCCTGGGATTCTCCAGGCAAGAACACTGGAGCGGGTTGCCATTTATTTCTCCAATGCATGAAAGTGAACAGTGAAAGTGAAGTCGCTCAATCATGTCCGACTCTTAGCGACCCCATGGACTGCAGCCTATCAGGCTCCTCTGTCCATGGGATTTGCCAGTCAAGAGCACTGGAGTGGGTTGCCATTGCCTTCTCCGAATCCATGCTATTATGTATGACTAAATCTTCATACAACGTGTCCGAACTTCCATGGAGGTTCTCTTTCAACTTCTTTGGTGCTAGAGTGCTAGAGTGATGAAGACCTACTAATAATTATTAGCAAAATGGGATGGATTAGATGGTAGGATGACATCACCGACTCAATGGACATGAGTTTGAGCAAACTCCGGGAGATGGTGAAGGACAGGGAAGCCTGGCGTGCTGCAGTCCATGGGATCGCAAAGAGTTGGACACAACTGAGCAACTGAGCAATAATAGCAAGAGGAAACAGTGCAATTGAGAAGGAAACGCAAGAAGGAATATCCAGAGAACATATTTCTTTGCAGTAAATGTATTTGTAGATTTATAACATATTTTACCATTAAGGTATTAATATCTGATGCAACACAAATATGGCTGATAACAGTGTCAGAACTGAGGAAACTCTCGTTTTTGACACTTCCTCTAAAGTGAGAAGAACCAAGGCCAAGTTCTTTCTGTCAATGACACCAAAGTTCTGAAAAGCTTCCACAGATAGGACTAACTCTGGCCCATTTCTTTCCTGATTGCTGCTCCCAAGTTATTAGCCCAAAAAGTATACTATAGGTCAGGACCTATATTCTCCTATTGCTATAAAATAGCAAATTGTATGTTACTTCAGTAAGGTATATTAAAGGTGAGTAGTACAAAACATTATATTACATTAAATTCTCAAGATGGACAGGGAGGCCTGGCATGCTGCAGTCCCTGGGGTTGCAAAGAGTTGGGCACGACTGAGTTGAACTGAACTGAACTGAACTGAACCATCTTCTCACTTGGTTTATAGTCAAGATGGCCCTATTGGTTCCCCTAGCTTGATTTAAGTTTAGACAACCTAATTCTCCATTCTAGCACTTGACCTCCTTTTACTTAGAGCATTTTTTTGTAGAAGACTTATCATCATAAATTCTGTCTGCCACTTTGAGATGTATATAAACTGTTATAAACCCACTGCTAGCTTTACAACCTGGGGGTGTCTTCCTCAAGGACATGGGAACCATGTTCTTAAAATGTAATCATCAAGCAAGAGAGTCCCCTATCTCCCAGTCCCTATAGGAGGGTAGGAACCTAACTTGATGACCTTAATCACAGAGATTAAAATTCAATATTTGCAAATTCAGGAAATAACTCCATGTACTCAACACATCCCACTGATCAACCTCCCCTACCATCCTCCAGTATTTTTCCACTAGCTCATCCCAGCACTTAAAACACTGCCTGCCCTTTGCTGCAGTAGATTTGAGCTCAGACTTTGTTCTAGCCTCTTGCTCTCCTATTGCAATAGCCTTCAATAAACTTTCCCTTGCCTGTTTAAATTTGACCACTGCAATTTTTGCTTTGACAAGGGTTTATCATTTCTACAGCTCTGCCCTTCAAAGAATAAAAGGTAAAAGATCCTCTTCTTTCAGCTTCAAAGAGTTACTTGTTTTGCAATTATTCATAACAAAGGATCCACAATTCCTTCAGGGTATAATGTCTATAAGATATCTGCTGCAAATTGCTGGCAAGCATATATGTTTGTTTATAGGGATTTCTACTAGTATTCTCCATCATCATCATTACTCAACAAATGCTTGTTGGATTTTGGCCAGAAACTGCCTGGTCCTGGGAAAGCACTGGGCAGCATGCAGACACAGTCCATGCTGGAAACTTTAGTCCAGCATCAGTGTTAACAAGGATAGACGTTTGCAAAGCATTAATATGCTTTTCTCTTTTGCTTTGGAGACATGCCTTGGCTTGGGAGGGAAAAATGAGAATTATATAAGGACAGCAAAGAGACCAAGGTAATATCAACTTCATGCAACTTTAATCTACCATCAGTGTTACAAGGGTAACCATTTGCAAAGCATTAGTATGTGTTTCTCTTTTGTTTTTCTCTTTGCTCTGATCTTTGGAGACATGCCACTGCTTGGAAGGGGAAATGAGAATTATATAAGGAAAGCAAAGAGGCAGAGGAAGGTAATTCTCACCTTCATGCACTAACAATAATGGTTTTTCAGCAAGAGATAGTCTTCCAGGCTGGGCTGGTGGCCAGAGAAAGGATGCCCAGCTTTCCTTGTCTCTCCATTAGTGTATAAAGAGCCAGGCCTGGAGGACTAAACCATGTAGGGTTCATACAGGAGGGGAAAGGGACCCAGAGGCAGGAAGGAGGTCAAGACAAGTGCTTTGGGCCATTCTGGCTACTATGACAGAAATACCATAGACTGGGTGACGTAGTGAAAGTGAAAGTCACTCAATTGTGTCCGACCCTTTGTGACCCCATGAGATATACAGTCTATGGAATTCTCCAGGCCAGAACACTGGAGTGGGTAGCCTTTCCCTTCTCCAGGGGATCTTCCCAGCCCAAGGATCAAACCCAGGTCTCCCGCATTGCAGGCAGATTCTTTACCAGCTGAGCCACCAGGGAAGCCCTGGGTGGCTTAAGCAACAAGCATTTAACGCTCACAGTTCTAGAGGCTGGGAAGTCTGAGATCAGGGTGATAGCACAGTTTCTGGGGAGAACCCTCCTTCTGGTCTGCATCCATCATCTTCTTGCGTGTCCTCACACAGTGGAGGGAAAGAGAGGAAGCTCTGATCTCTTGGTCTTACAAGCACACTAATCTCATTATGGGGGCTCCGTTCTCAGGACCTCATCTAGACTTAACCACTCCTCAAAGATCCAAAACCATCACTCTGGGGAGGTAAGGTTTCAACCTATGAAATTTGTGGGGAGGGACGCAAATATGCAGTCTAAACCTACAAGCCAACAGGTACACAATAGTTCAAGTGAGGATACCCACCCAGGATGGAGTTCTGGCCTTACTACTGGGTCAGGCTATGACGGAGTCAGCTTACAGGCTACCTCGTATTCCAATCCTGGGTCCAGACACGTTACAAAATTTGGTTGCACAAAAACATGATCATTCTGAAGGATGCCTTGAAGGTCAGCTTCGTGGGGCCAGTTCGAGAATCAGGCTCAGGGATCTGCAGACAGCAAAACAGAGAGAGCAGATGTATCCCAGAGGTACTGCCTGAGCACGAAGAACAGACTGTCACTTCCCCAGTTCCAGGCAGGAGAACTCACAACCCAAAGCCATCTTAGGGGAAAAGCCAAGAGAGGCTATTGGGCAAATTTCACCTTAAAGGAGCTATTTCAACACAACTGAAGCCTTTTCAATTAAATTGGATGTGACAAGATTTAAACTGGATAGAACCAGAAGCCAAATTTTGCCTAATAACCCACAGGTGGGTCCAGAGAAGGATCGGGTCACACAGCCAAAATGAAGGCATCACATTTTCTCTGCAGCAGGAGTTAAACGGATGCTGCTGTACAGCAGCCAAGCCTGATTGCACACAGAGGTATGTTTCATCCTGACAACAGCCCTCAGGCATCAGTGCTTATCCACATTTACAAACGAGGAGGAGGAGGTACAAATAGATATAAACTTTCCGTGGTCACAAAACTAGTGAGTGGTGGTGTACTAGGACCCAAACCCAGGTCAAGTTCAGTTCAGTCGCTCAGTCGTGTCTGACTCTTTGTGACCCCATGGACTGCAGCACGCCAGGCCTCCCTGTCCATCACCAATTCCCGGAGTTTACTCAAACTCATGTCCATTGAGTCAGTGATGCCATCCAACCATCTCATCCTCTGTCATCCCCTTCTCCTCCTGCCCTCAATCTTTCACAGCATCAGGGTCTTTTCCAATGAGTCAGCTCTTTGCATCAGCTGGCCAAAGTATTAGAGTTTCATCTTCAACATCAGTCCTTACAATGAATATTGAGGACTAATTTCCCTAACTTCCTAAGCCTCTTATCAGTCTCCATCAGAGGGCAGACAGACTGAAAATCACAATCAAAAAATCACAATCACAGGTCAAGGTTAGGGCCCAATCTAGAACCCATGCTTGTAATCCATACCCCACATGGCCCCTGATCAGAGTATAACTAAGCAAAAAGCTCACATCATCAGGAGCCCATTAAAAATCAAAAGGAAGATACCATGTGAAGCTTTTGTTGCAGGAAGAGTGTTGCAGGAAGGGGGACCCCCTTTCAGGGCCTGAGAGTGGGTCTTGTCTAACACATGGAGACGAATTATCTGAGGAGACACACAGGCTGACATAGCAAGAGACTTTCGTGGGAAGGAGCACCCATGCAGGATAACGAAACCCAGGACAGCTGCTAGCCACGTGACTCACGGTCTCAGGGTTGATGGTATTGCGATTCGTTTCCAGGTTCCTTCTGGCCAGTCACCTTGTTTGGCCCATGTTTGGTATGACTCAGGGTCCTTGCTGGTGGCTCGGCCTCTCTCAGCAAAGATGGATTCCAGCATGAAGGATTCT
The DNA here is from genome assembly GCF_027580195.1 of Bos mutus. Taxonomy (NCBI): domain Eukaryota; kingdom Metazoa; phylum Chordata; class Mammalia; order Artiodactyla; family Bovidae; genus Bos; species Bos mutus. The sequence goes on along the minus strand of NC_091617.1, from coordinate 152,397,957 downwards.
GGACGGTTGGTAGGACATATGGACTGGTATCTTCCCTCCCTGCGGCCCCTCCTGAATTCTCCCGGTTAGTTTCCAGTTGCAGCACCATGTCCGGGACCTCTTTTGGCGAGATAACTCATGCAAGTGGTTATCATTGTGCTTGGCCAGGTGGGCAGTTTCTGTTCAAAGTTTCCCTAACAAACATTCAAAAATACACTACCGGCCAGCAAGGGTACATAACTTCAAAGTGCCTCGTGCCTGGTGACACGATCCAACCTCAAAACTTAAAAATAAAAACAAACCTAAAAAATATACATATATATACAATCAGTGGCAAAAATTAAAGACGAAATGAACAACGAAGAGAAAAGGAATGTTGGAAGAGGTTGCCTGTGAGAGTTGTATTTTTAGGGAAAGAAAGGGAGAAGAATGATTTTTCTTCCCAAGACTGGATCAAACTCTGAGGTTTGAGTAAAGAAATGACCTTCAGCCATAGCAGAGAATAATAAAAGACAATTTCCAGTAAGTATGCTAGCTCGAATTAATGACTTACTTTTATTTTTAAGCTCAATTCAGTAGAGATTTACATGCATTAGGTTACAATGATTAACATTTGAAATCTGACCTTGAAATAATCTTTACATTGTAAATTCTTAATGATCAAAACAATGTTCTCAGTGATTAAAACATATTAGAAATTAATTATTAAAAGAGAATAATTGCAAATACACATTCCTAAAATCTCAAGGCTTTTAAACCATTTATACAAATGACTGAACATTTTTTACATTTACAAAAAAAAAAGCCTCCATCTGATTCTCATTTTCATTGTCAATCCAACAAGAAAAATAGTACCTCTTTGCCTCTTCTTTTCTGTCATCTTGCAAACTAGAAATGAACACAACTACTTTTGATCCCATCAAAGCCAAAGATGGAAAGTTGTTCCATAAAAATCTGTAACATTAAGGAATAATCCCAAGAACTTTCTTAAGATTAATAAAAGGTCAGCAGTCTTGATGATCATTTGTCTTTTTAAAAAATCACTTTAGAAAACAAACAGTTTAATAAGATACAGTCAGGACACAGTCTTCCTGCCATACCAAACAACCACGATCGAGGCTCAAACTGGTAACAGGACAAGTGGAATTATTTAGCAAACTGCATTTGCCTGAACACTTTTTTCTGAATAATAAGGTTTCAAGAAATAGTTATATCTCATTACATAGAAAAAAAAATTCAACCAGATATTGGTTCCATGTATTTAAGCAATCTTTCCCAATGCCATGGCTTTCCTTAACTTGAATACGCTTACCCGAATAGATTTCCTTTTGATAGAAGGAACCCCAAAATGTGTACAGGCTGGTGCTGACTGTGGCTTCCACTGGCCAAGAACCAGGACGAGGGTCTCTCAGATGCACTGGCCTCCCAAGAGCTGGTCATACCTGGCCAGCTCTCCTGGGGAGATGAAAGAACATCCCCTATGCTCTCCTTGTCCTTGGGATCCCATCAGAAGTGATGATGTTTCATGCAGAAAAAAAAAGAAAAGATAATTTGCTGGGGCATTTGATATATGCCCTTTCCCGAGTTGTTAAACATTACTTTTAGTAATTTACTTTATATTGATCGTTAGCATATCTTTTCCAAAATAAAGGGGTGATATTTAAAATGCTACCTTTATTAATTTTTTACTGCTAAATAACAAATTATCCAAGCTTAGTGGTTTAGAATAACACAGATGTATTATTTCACAGTTTCCATAGGCCAAGATTCAGCACATTTTAACTGGGTTTTTTGCTCAGGATTTCTGCTATGGACTGTTTGTGCCACCTCAAAATTAATATGTTGAAACTCTAATCATCCAAGTGATGGGATCTTTGGGAAGTAATTAGGATTAGAAGAGTTCAAGAGGGTGGGCCCCCATGACAGGATTAGTGCCTTAAAAGAAAAGGAAGCGACCAGAGCTCTCTCTCTCTCTTGTGATTACACAGCCACATGCAAATCAGGAAGAGGGTCCTCACCAGACACGGAAGCCACCAGCACAGGGATCTTGGACTTCAAGATCTTGAACAGTGAGAAACAAATGTTTGTTATTTAAGCGACCCAGTCTGTGGTATTTTTGTTATAGCGGCGTGAGCTGACAAAGACAGCCTCGCAAGGCTGAAATCAACTTGTTAATTGATTAACCAGGTGCATCCTCATTTGGAGGTTCAGTGATGGAAAATCCACTTCTAAGCTACCACAGTGTGGTGGCAGAATTCATGGCCTTTCGGCTGCAGACACAAGGTCCTCATCTTCTTGCTTACTGCCAACTGGGGGCTACTCTCAGCTACCAGAGGCTACATTCAAGCCTTTGCCATATGGCCTCCTCCACACGACCCCTTACACTTCAAATCTACCTCTTCAGGAAGGACTCAGTCCCTTTAGAGGGCCTGACTTAATCAGGCCTGATTACTCAATAAGTTAACTGATTTGGAACCTTTAAAATCCCTTCTCTTATGTCATATAGCATTACCTAACATGATATTCCGGAGAAGGCAATGGCACCCCACTCCAGTACTCTGGAAAATCCATGAATGGAGGAGCCTGGTAGGCTGCAGTCCATGGGGTCGCTAAGAGTCGGACACGACTGAGCGACTTCACTTTCACTTTTCACTTTCTTGCATTGGAGAAGAAAATGGCAACCCACTCCAGTGTTCTTGCCTGGAGAATCCCAGGGACGGGGGAGCCTGGTGGGCTGCCATCTATGGGGTCGCACAGAGTCGGACACGACTGAAGTGACTTAGCAGCAGCAGCAGCAGCAACATGATATTCATAGTCTTGTTCACACTTAAGAAGAGAGGGGTGTTGGGACTGTCCTGGTGGTCCAGTGGCTAAGACTCCACTCCCAATCCAGGGGGCTTGGGTTCAATCAACCCCTGGTCAGGGAACTGGATCCCACGAGCTGCAACTGAGAGTTTAAATGCCACAACTAGGACCCAGTACAGCCAAAGGAATAAATTTTTTTAAAAAGACAGAGAGGGAGAGGGCTTGCCTGGTGGCTTAGCAGTAAAAGAAAAAAATCTGCCTGCCAATGCAGGAGACGTGGGTTCAATCCCTGAGTCAGGAAGATTGCCAAATAGAAATTTAAAAAAACAGAGAGAGAGAGAAGGGTGTTATATAGATTATGTACATCAGGGAGCAGGAATGTGGGACTGCCTCACAAGTCTATGGTTTAGATTCTCTGGAGAACCTTAACTAATACGCATGGTCATTGTATGAATTACAACTCAGGGCCTGCTGTATGTCACTCCAAACCCAATCAGTAACTTTATATTATCCACTGTCTTGCAGTGAGCAAAAATGGCAATCCCTTGAGGGTTTTTTAATGTCCATGACAGCTAAAGGGCCCTGGAAGAGCTATATTCCACATAACCTTGAAGCTGTACTTGATTTGCTTTATGCAGAATGCAGTGAATGTGTAGTCTCTCTTAGGATACCTTACTATAGGTGTTCTTTTAGCCTGATGACATATAAAATGGGGGGAAAAAAAGAGAAAACAGGGAATGCTCCTGTTGAAGATGATACAATAATAACTATCAGGTAGAAATTTTCAGCTGCAAATAACTGAAAACCTAGCCAAAGGGGCTTAAGCAATAATAAAGACGTGTGTTACTTCAAATAATAAGAGACCTGGGGAGAAAAAGGGAGACTCCAGGATGGATCATTCAGTTGCTCATAATGAATGTGGGTTCTTTCCTTCTTTATACTCTGCCATCCTCAGGGTGTTGACTTGGAATGACTCCCCTCACAGTCCCAAGGAAGTTGCATAAATCCAGGCATCATGCAGAGATGCTAACATCTAGATGCACAAAAGGACTATTCCTTCTTACTTGCTTCTCGTAACATTATAGAATGAAAGCTGAGGAGATCTGCATTCTGCTGCAAAACACAGTGAAAAGCACCAGTACTTTACAAGGTCTTAAGTCTTCCTAAGAAAAGAAGAGCAAACACTTCCAAACTCATTCCATGAGGTCAGTAGTACCCTGATACTGAAATCAGGCAAAGATATTACAAGAAAACTATAAACCAATATCCCATACGAACAGAAAAAACAAAAATCCTCAACAAAATATTAGCAACATATGAAAAGGATTATGCTCCATGATCAAGTGGGACTTATCCCAGGAAGGCAAGGTTAATTGATATGAAAACCAATTTGCGATCCCATGGACTGTAGCCTGCCAGGCTCCTCTGTCCATGGAATTCTCCAAGCAAGAATACTGGAGTGGGTTGCCATTCCCTTCTCCAGAGGATCTTCCTACCCATGGATCAAACCTGGGTCTCCTGCATTGCAAGTGGATTCTTTACTACCTGAGCCACTAGGGAAGCCCACAACATAATACACATTATTAAGAGAATAAATGGATTGAAAGCAGGAGGAGAAGGGGGCAACAGAGGATAAGACAGTTGAATGGCATCACCTACTCAATGGACATGAGTTTAAGCAAACTCTAGGAGACAGTGAAGGACAGGGAAGCCTGGCGAGCTGCAGTCCATGGGGCCACAAGAGTCAGACACGACTTAGCAACTGAACAATGACAAGACAATAGAAGACAAAAACCACATGATTAGACGTGGAAAAGGCATTTGGAAACCCTCAATACACTTTTATAGTAAAATCATTCAAAAATGTAGGAGTAGAATTGAACTTTCTCAACCTAATAAATGCTCTACAAAAACCCACAGTTAACGTCAGGCTTAATGGAGAAAGCCTGAAAACTTCGCCACTAATAGCAGAAACAAGACAGGAATGTCCCCTCGCCACTTCTATTCCACAATGTACTGGAGGTTCTAGCCAGCAAAATTAGATAAGAAAAAGAAATAAAAGGCATCCAGATTAGAAAGAAGTAAAACTTTCTCTCTTTGCAGATGATATACAGAGAACATCTTAAGAAATCCACAAAATAAATGGTTAGAGTTAATGAAGAGTTCAGAAGGCTGTAGGATGCAAGATCAGTTTACAGAAATTAACTGTGTTTCTGTATATACAGGGTGATGAGCAATCCAAAAGAACCCTTACATTTGCAATAACATCAAAAAGAATAAAATAGGCAGGAATTAATATAACAAAAGAAGTATAAGACATACACAGTGAAAACTACAAAACATCATTGAAAGACATTTTTAAAGATCTAAACAAATGTAAAGACATTTCATATTCACAGATTGGAAGACTTAACATAGTCAATAGTCATAATAGTCAGTTTTATGTGTCAGTTTGGCCAGGCTATAGTTTCCACCTATTAAATCAAATATTAATCAAGGTGTTGCTATGAAGGTATTTTTTAATAAATGTGATTATTGTCTATAAAGAGTTAACTAAAGTAAAGGAGATTATCTTAAATAATTTGGTGGGCCTGAATCAATCAGTTGAAAGTCCTAACAATATAACTGAGGTTTCCAAGTAGAAAACTGATTTCCTGGTGGCTCAGTGGTAAAGAACCTGTCTCCCAAAGCAGGAGACGAAGGTTCAATCCCTGGGTTGGGAAGATCCCCTGGAGAAGGAAATGGCAATCCACTCCAGTATTCTTGCCTAAAGAATCCCATGGACAGAGGAGTCTGGTGGCTCCCATGGACAGAGGGCTACATTCCATGGGGTTGCAAGAGTCAGACACGACTTAGTGACTAAACAATAACAACACTCCAAGTAGAAAATATTCTACCGTGGTCTGCAGTTTCCGCTCATGTCCCAGGGTTCTACCCTGCCCTTTAGACACCCTGGCCTACAGATTTCAGATTTGCCTAACCAGTCCCCACAATTGCATGAGTCAATTTAGGGCTGTATGTGTGAGTGTGTGCGTGTGTGGGTGAGTGTGTGTGTGTGTGTCTTGTCAGTTCTTTTTCACTAATAGAACCCTAACTGATATAATGGTTATACCTCTTAAATTCTCTACAAATTCAACACACTCTCATTCCAAATCCTGGCTGGCTTTTTTTTCAGGAACTGACCATTGATCCTAAAAATCGTATAGAAATTCAGGAGACTCAGAATACCCGAAAAAATCTTGAAAAAAAAATTTGAAAGACTCACATTTTCCAATTTCAAAATGTACTACAAAGCTACAGTAATCAAAATAGTGTGATCCTGGCATAAGGATAGACATTATAGATCAGTGGGAAAGAACTGAGATTCCAGAAGCAGACCCATACACTTATGAGCAATTAATTGACTTCCAACAGGGTGCCATGGCAATTCAATGGGGGAAAGAATAGTCTTTTCAACAATTGGTTTTGAGACCGTTAGATATTCATACACAGAAGAATGAAGTTGGACCCTTGCTTCACACCATATACAAAAAATTAGTTCAAAATGGATCAAAGATGTAAAAGCTAAAACTATAAAACTATTAGAAGAAAACATAGGTGTAAATCTTTGTGAGCTTCAATTAGACACTGGTTTCTAGGATATGGCATCAAAAACACAAGCAACTAAAGAAAAAAGTTGATTGAACTTCATCAAAATCAAAAACTTTTGTGCTTCGAGTGAAAGCACTCAGTCATGTCCGACTCTTTGCGACCCCATGGACTACACAGTCCATGAAATTCTCTAGGCCAGGATACTGGAGTGGGTAGCCTTTCCCGTCACCAGGGGATCTTTCCAACCCAGAGATTGAACCCAGGTCTCCTGCATTGCAGGCGGATTCTTTACCCGCTGAGCGACAAGGGAAGCCCTTGTGCTTCAAAGGAAAGTGAAAATAGAATGGGAGAAGATATTTGTAAATCACATATCTGCTAAGGGTTGAGTTTACAGAAGATACAAAGAGAAGACTTATAGCTCAGCAGTAAAAAGACAAACAATCCAATTTAAAAATGGACAAATGACTTGAATAGATATTTCTCCACAGAAGATACACAATGATCAATAAGAAACATGAAAATTTGCTCAACTCCATGGTCATAAGGAAATGCAAACAGAAAGCACCATGAGATACTATTTCATATTCACTAGGATAGCTATAATCGAAAAGACAGACAAAACAAGTGTTGGTGAGGATGCAGAGAAACTGCAACCCTCATACATTGCTGGTGGAGATTGAAATGATGCAGCCACTTTTGAAAGCAGTTTGGCAGCTCTGCAAAATTCCACTCTACATATATACCCAAGGGAATTAAAAACATATATTCACATAAAATGTTGTACAGAAATATTCATTGAAGCCATATTCATAACAGCCCAAAATGAAAGTAATACAATGTCCAATTGATGAATGAATAAACAAAAATATGATATATCCCTATAATGGGATATTCTTCCACATAAAAATTAATGAAGTACCGTGTGTGTGCACGCTCAGTCACTCAGTTGTGTGCAACGCTTTGCAATCCTATGTACTATAGCCTGCCAGTCTCCTCTGTCCATAGAATTTTCCAGACAAGAATACTGGAGTGAGTTGCCATTTCCTCCTCCAGGGGATCTTCCTGACCCACGGATTGAACCCTCATCTCCTGCATCTCCTGCATTGGCAGGTGGGTTCTTTCCCACTGAGCCACCTGGGCAGCCTTAGTGAAGTACTGATAGATGCCAAACGATGGATGACCTTTGAAAACATTATGCTAAATAAAAGAAGCCAGTCACAGAAGGCCAGCTACTATACAATTCCATTTGTATGAAATGTCCAGAATAGGCAAGTCTAGAAACAGAGAAGATTAAAGGTTAGAAGGGGCTGAAGGGAGAGGAAGTGGGAGTGACTGCTAAGGGACCAGGTGTTTCTTTTGAGGGTGAGGAAAACTTTCTGGGATTAGACAGCACTGATAGTTCTACAGATTTTGAATATACTGAAAACAACAGAATTGGATATTTTTAAAGGGTGAATTTTACATGTGAATTGTATCTCAGTTTTTAAAAGTACAGCGAGAATTTGAAGTTCCTAAGAGTGTTCCCCCAAAAGATACAAGGGGAAGGGGGTGGAAAGGATGAGTGTTGCTAAGGTAATGAGAAGTAGGGGCTTCTGTATGCATGTGGGGTGGTGGGGGAGAAATGTTTGTTTTGCAGGAGAACTAGCGGAGCGGAACCCAAGACAGAGGTCACAGAGAAACCAGGAAGGGGCCTCGGGGAAGGAGGGAGGAGTGGAAAGGTGTGGAAGCAACTTAGAAGGAAGAGAAAGGCACTCCTCCGAAGGGCAGGACCCTGTGGAGCGGCCTGGTGGCCCAAGGACTCAGACTGGAGAGAAGGCGTGTTTGAGGAAGACAGTTCTTCTGGGCAAAAGAATGAGAGAAACAGAGCTTTCTTAGGAGCCACCTTGAAGTATATTCTTGTATCCATTTAAGATTCTTCTAAAAGCTCTAATAAAGACACAAAACTCTTTTGGGGCTGTGCTTCCTTACACAGCACAACTCAGGGCAGGATGTGAATACAAAACTCCTGGAGGATGCACTCTATCTAAACTATTATGAGTCCTAATTGATGGAATTTTACTGCATAAGTCATTTAGAAACAGTTTCTGGACTCACTGCTCTTCTGAAGGTGAGCAAATCAATCTCACTTACTAAATGTGTCAGATGTGCAAAATGACAAAATAAGAAATACAGATGAACTGACTCCCCGACAGGCCTGGCTGGAAATTCAATCCACAGCCTCTCCATCCTAAATTCATTGCGTTTCCACCCACTCTTTCTTTAAAATTGCTCAGTAAAATGTTGGACAACATTCCCCAAAGTCTCAAAGGTCTGCACATTCAATATCCATTTTAAAAATATGTAAGACATGGGCCTTTTTCTTTTCCTGTATTCAAAATATAGAGTTTATGCTCTTTATATATGGAGCCCAGAAAACCCGTACAGATGAACCTATTGGCAGGGCAGGAATAGAGAGGCAGACATAGAGAACTGACATGTAGACACCGTGGGAAGGGAAGGCTGAGACGGACTGGGGGAGCAGCATGGACAGGTATACAGTCCCATGTGTAACACAGGCAGCGAGTGCGGTGCAGCTGCACAGCACAGGGAGCTCAGCTCGGGGCTCCGTGACGACCTCGAGGGGCAGGGGGGGAGGCTCAAGAGGGAGGGATATATGTATACATACAGCCGATTCACTTTGCTGTGTAGCAGAAGTGGACACAACACTGTAAAGCAGTCATATTTCAAAATGAAAGAAAACAAACCATAAAAGTACGCTCTTGTAATTAGAGGATGTAAAAAGTGTGTTTCTCCTTGGTAGTCACAGCGTCAATCATGAGAATTCACACTTTTGTGTGCAAGCGTTTCTCATACGTGATAAATGACTTCATTTTTGTGTATTACTGGTTATTTTTCAGATACATTACAATTGTGGGAAATATCCATTAGTTAGTATTTATCAAAATTTTGTTGGAAGGGCTGATGCTGAAGCTGAAGCTCCAAAACTTTGGCCACCTGATGCGAAGAGCTGACTCAATGGAAAAGACCCTGATGCTGGGAAAGATTGAAGGCAGGAGGAGAAGGAGATGACAGAGGATGAGATGGTTGGATGGCATCACTGACTCAATGGACATGAGTTTGAGCAAACTCCAGGAGTTGGTGATGGACAGGGAGGCCTGGCGTGCTGAGGTCCATGGGGTTGCAAGGAGTCGGACACAACTGAGTGACTGCACTGAACTAAACAGATTAACATTTTAGGGACTGATCAAAGTGATCAGGGTTTTCGGAATATAAAGGAAGCACTTGTGCTCTGAAGACAGTGAAGACATCTAATAGATCCTTGGCAAGAGAACAGTAAACAAGAATTTGGGGCCACCTATTACTGTCATTTGTTCTCTGTGACTTTACCAGTCAACTCTTCACTTTTACCTAAAAGCAGTTCCAAATGCTAAAAAAGTCAAGGGGGGAGTATAAATGCAATCTAATGTTACAATAAAAATTCACCACTTAGATTGTATCTGTGGTTCATCTTTGCTTTCCGTTTCCATCTTAATTTTTTCACTGGTGTCAGCACGCATTTCCTAGTTATTCATAGTAAATATTTACTACATTAACTGTTGAGCTTTGCAGGCCTGCGGGTCTTTGTTGCAACAATTCAACTCAGCCATTGTAAGAACAGTGCAGCCATAGACAATATGAAAACGGATGGGTATAGCTGTGCTCGTATAAAACATTTACCAAAAAATGAGCATCAGGCCAGATTTGGTCCATGGACTGTGGTTTGTCAGCCACTGGTTTACACTATGTTGTTTTCGTTCAGTCACCAAATCATGTCCAACTCTTCGCAACCCCTTGAACAGCAGCACACCAGGCCTTCCTGCCCCTCACCGTTTCCCGGAGTTTGCCAGGTTCACGTCCATTGCACTGGTGATGTGGTCCAACCATCTCATCCTCTGTCACCCTCTTCTCCTTCTGCTTATACTATACTGCAATCAAAAGTCATGATTTATGCTTTACAGTTGATACAGCTATTGTTGAATGATTATATTTCATATTTCTCCTAGTTCAGGGAGGTCATTTTTTTCTTTTCTTTGCACATTGCCAAATTATGTGGCAATGTTACGTCACAGATTTGAAGGTGACACATTTCAATGGGAAGCAAACACGGTGATATAAAGATAGACATTGCTCCAACTCTCCCCAACTCTGTACTACCAGCTTTCTCCATCCCTCCAAGCTGTAGACACAGAGTTGAGTTCCCACGGAAACGAGATGATGGGGAAGGGTAGAACCATTTTCGGGTGGAAGCTGCGACATGATGATCAAACCCTCTGCTTCTCTTCCGCAGTTCTTAACTTCCGAGAGGATTCTGCATGGCAAGATCTGGGGAGGCGTGTTCTGAAATTGAGTGTGCTTTGGATTGGGAGCCAAGGCGGGGACCCAGGGCATGAAGGGGGTGCTGGTTTCCCCCAGTGTGATAGCAGGCCACAGGTCACAGGTCACAGGCCCTCCCCGTGTGCTCACCCTGCCCCTCCCTGATTACAGATGCTGGAGAGCCTGCTCGTTACCTTGAAGTCTTCTTATCCTAATCCTAACCTGTTTTCTTTCTCCATGACCCACTTCAAAAACCTCACCTAGAACTCCTGAGGCTTGCTTTCCACCTCTCACAGGAAAGTCCTCTCCGCTTTGTTCTGCTCACCCATCTCCAGAAAATGTAGCTGTAATTCCCGTTTCCACCGCTGTCTCTGGCTGGAGAAGAACCTTATTTTTCAACAGGGAGACGATCTTGCATATTTAAGTTCAACCTTCACATTATCCCAGGCAGCTCAACTTGTGAACAAATAACTTGTTATTAATAAAAATTTAACAGCTCTGATATAAAATTATTCTTTCCATAATTTAGAGTGGATTTAATGTTAGCCCTGAAATAATGTCTTCTGGGTTTTTTTGGCCATGCCATGTGACATATGGGATCTTAATTCCCCAACCAGGGATTGAACCCAGGCCCCCTGCATTCGAAGCACGGACTCTTATCCACTGGACCACCATGCCTGGTCCAATGTCATTTTTTTTTTAATCAAGAGATAATGATACACCTTAGCACATGGAACTCTGCTCAGTGTTAAGTGGCAGCCTGGATGGGAGGGAAGTTTTGGGGAGAATGGATACATGTATATGTACGGTTGAGTCCCCTTTACTGTTCACCTGAAACTGTCACAATATTGGGTTTTGTTTGTTTTTGAGGGTTTTTTTTTTAATTGAAGGACAGTTGCTTTACAATATTGTGTTGGTTTCTGACATACATCAACATGAATCAGCCATTCAGTTCAGTTCAGTCACTCAGTCGTGTCCGACTCTTTGCGACCCCATGAATCGCAGCACGCCAGGCCTCCCTGTCCATCACCAACTCCTGGAGTTCACCCAAACTCACATCCATCGAGTCGGTGATGCCATCCAACCATCTCATCCTCTGTCGTCCCCTTCTCCTTCTGCCCCCAATCCCTCCCAGCATCAGAGTCTTTTCCAATGAGTCAACGCTTCGCATGAGGTGGCCAAAGTACTGGAGTTTCAGCTTTAACATCATTCCTTCCAAAGAAATCCCAGGGCTGATCTCCTTCAGAGTGGACTGGTTGGATCTCCTTGCAGTCCAAGGGACTCTCAAGAGTCTTCTCCAACACCACAGTTCAAAAGCATCAATTCTTCGGCGCTCAGCCTTCTTCACAGTCCAATTCTCACATCCATACATGACCACAGGAAAAACCATAGCCTTGACTAGCCGGACCTTTGTTGGCAAAGTAATGTCTCTGCTTTTGAATATGCTATCTAGGTTGGTCATAACTTTCCTTCCAAGGAGTAAGCGTCTTTTAATTTCATGGCTGCAGTCACCATCTGCAGTGATTTTGGAGCCCAGAAAAATAAAGTCTGACACTGTTTCCACTGTTTCCCCATCTATTTCCCATGAAGTGATGGGACCGGATGCCATAATCTTCGTTTTCTGAATGTTGAGCTTTAAGCCAACTTTTTCACTCTCCTCTTTCACTTTTATCAAGAGGCTTTTTAGTTCCTTTTCACTTCACATGAGGTGGCCAAAGTACTGGAGTTTCAGCTTTAGCATCATTCCTTCCAAAGAAATCCCAGGGCTGATCTCCTTCAGAACGGACTGGTTGGATCTCCTTGCAGCCACTAAGTTTGTGATCATTTATTACAGCATTCACAGGAAACTAATACATATGTGTTGTGGCAAGAAAAAAAAAATGATGATGCAGCACAGATCATCAGCTGTAGGTTTTAAGGGAGAGAATGAACAGAACCTCATTACTGCTAGTTCAGGCCATTAGGAGAGCAGATTATTAGGGCCTGAAGAGTCTGTCTGCAGTTGGAGCATGATACCAAATACCAGGTACCAAATACCTAGTAAAGTGGGTACCAAACGCCAGGTAAGGAACTAGGCTCTGTTCAAAACCAGTGGCCAGGAGGAAGAATGTCCAACAGAACCACCAAAGAAAGTACACGTTTGATTAGATCCAGGGCATGCGTCAGCAAGCTTTCTCTGCAAAGGGCCAGATAATAAATATGTTCAGCTTTGTGAGCCATCCTGTCTCTGTCACAACTATTCAACTCTACTACCATAAACTCTGCCACAGACAATTGGTAAAGAAATAGATCCAACAGAGTTACAATAAAACTTCTTTAACACACACCTGGGTATATACAAAAGAAGTAAAAGCAGAGATTCAAACAGATACTTTCACATCCAAGTTCATAGCAGCATTATTCACAATAGCCAAGAGGTAGAAACATCCAAGTGCTCATCCACCAATTTACAGATAAACAAAATATGATATATATACAAACAATGGAATATTATTCAGCCATAAAAAAGAAGGAAAGCCTGAGACTTCCCTGGTGGTCGAGTGGTTAAGAATACACCTTCCAACGCAGGGGACCCTTCCAATGCAGAGCTTGATCCCTGGTCAAGGAACTAACATCCCACAGGCGGTGGGGCAATGATGCCCCAGCTGGAGAGCCTGCACGTCCTGACTACCGAGCCTGCATACTCTAGAGCCCGTTCGCCATAATTAAAGAAGAAACCCACATGTCACAACTATAGAAGCCTGTGCACCATGACGAAAACCCAGCACAGCCAAAAATAACTAAAAAAAAGAAAGAAAGAAAGAAAAGGCAATCCTGTCACATACTACAACATGGAGGAACCTTAAGGACATGATGTTAAGTAAGCCAGACTCAAAAGGACAAACACTGCATGATTCTATTTATGTGCAGTATCTAAAGGAATCAAAATCTTAGAAACAAAAGCAGAATGCTGGTTCCAGAGACAGAGGGGAGAGGGGAAAGGGAGGCATGATTCAGTGGGTACAGAGCTTCAGGTTTGCAAAATGAAAAGGTTCTAGGAATCTGTTGCAAGACACGGTGAATATAGTTAACACTACTGCCCATACATTTTAAAAATGGTTAAGATGGTAAATTGTATGTTATGTTTTTACCACAATAAAAAAAAAAATTGATGATACAAAGTAAGTTCTGGAGATCTAATGTCTAACACTGTGACAATACCATACGATGTTCTTGAAATTTGCTAAGAGGGTGGATCTTAGGTGTCCTCACCACCAAAAATAATAATAATTTTAATTTTAAAAAAGATGGTAACTACATGAGGTCATGGGTATGTTAATTAGCTTGATCGTGTGATTCTTTCATAATGTACATCCAATCATCGTTTACATCTTAAATGTATACAATGTTTAATTATCAGTTATACCTCAATTTGGGACTTCCATTGGAAGGACTGATGCTGAAGCTGAAACTCCAGTACTTTGGCCACCTGATGCAAAGACTGACTCATTGGAAAAGCCCTGGATGCTGGGAAAGATTGAAGGCAGGAGAAGAAGGGGACAACAGAGGATGAGATGATTGGATGGCATCACTGACTTGATGGACATGAGTTTGAGCAAGCTCTGGGAGATGGTGATGGACAGGGAAGCCAGGCATGCTGCAGTCCAAGGGGTCGCAAAGAGTTGGACACGACTGAGCAACTGAACTGAACTGAAGGTGAAAGTGAAGTGAAATCACTCATTTGTGTCCGACTCTTTACAACCCCATGGACTGTAGCCCACCAGGCTCCTCCATCCATGGAATTTTCTAGGCAAGAATACTGGACTGGGTTGCCATTTCCTTCTCCAGGGGATCTTCCCAACCCGGGGATCAAACCTGGGTATCCCGCATTGCAGGCAGATGCTTTACCATCTGAGCCACCAGGAGCTAGCGGTAAACAACCCGTCTGCCAATGCAGGAGACATCAGAGTTTGGGTTTGATCCCTGGATGAGGAAGATCCCCTGCAGGAGGGCATGGCAACCCACTCCAGTGTTCTTGCCTGGAGAATCCCATGGACAGAGGAGCCTGGCGGGCTACAGTCCATGGGGTCGCAAAGAGTCGGACACAATTGAAGCAACTTAGCATGCATGTGCGACCTTAAAAAGCCACCAAATGATGGCGTTTACACTCTGCTGTGTACCTAAGGGGGCCTGTCTAATACAGTGTGAAGACTTACAGTTTGGGAGCTGGTGAACATTCATTTCCGGGCCCTCAGATGGTTTGCTTCTGCTCTCTGGGCCCCAATGTGATGAGATGATTCTCATTTGCTGGTTACAAGATGCCCTGTACCAGAAAAACACATAGCCGCCAATGAGCACTCAAGAGAGGGCATTCCTGCATACTGACAGCCACCACTATCCTCAGGCATATTTTCACCCAGAGGAATAAACATCCTAGTAGGAAGAGACATGAAATGCGAACCTTGAAGTCATAATTCAATGTCTAAGGACTCACAAACCAGTTCAAGTTTATTAGATGGCTAATAAAAATAAATCATGGTCATGTTTTTAAAATGACTTCCCATGTGTTGTGGTTACTTCTTGGGCACACTGTAAATTAGCTGTGAAGGGCTACTTCCTGCTGGGACTTTTTTTTTTTCTCCCTCAAATATAAAGGGTTATAAGGCTAAAGAATGCAGACGCGCATCATGTCTGCAGAAATCATTAAAAAAGATCAAATGTAATATGTACTTTCAACATGGACAACGGGCTTTGAGATTTTCCATTCAGGCAGCCTCGAACACTGCCTCCAGCGTTTGCCAGTTACTTCTGACAAATACCATTTGGGCCTGAGTGATGCTGTAAGTGAAATAAAACAGTGGGAGGAAAAAAAAACAGAGCATGATAAAAGGCATTTTTTTTGGTCTGCTGAGAACTTACTGTAAGTTATCCATTCACGGGGGAAGGCCTTGCTTCCTGCCAGGGAAGGGCCCCATGCGATCCAGAGTTCTAAGGTGACTTTTGTTTGACAGTAATAGAAAGAGAAGACAAAACTCAGTTTTAAAGTCCCTTGAAAGGGAGTCCGCTCTTTTCTTCACCCCCCCACAAAGGAAAATACTTCTGTAAACAAAGGAAGGGATGGCAGGCACTGCCGCAACCCCCGTTCTGCACAATATGAGCTAATGGATGAGAACAATGCTGTGAAATCAACCTGTCTCGGATCTGAGTGTGGAGCATGTCAGAACCTGCAGGGCACCAAGGCCGGCATTTAGGGGGCAGCTGACTGTTCCTACCCGCATCCTATCTCTCCCGAAATCTCCTCCACTTCTGAGGTCTTTCCGTCCCAGAACCCATGGGTGGCCTCTGACACGTGAGGACCACATCCACCCCCATGACCACCATCACCTTGGTCTTTAAGACCCCAAGGAAAGTCGACCTTAGTGCTGAAGGGAATCAGAAAGTAGCTCGTGGAAATGGCCAGAAAGAAGCTGGATGGGTATAAGGGCTACTCGGAAGGGACTTCGCCTCCTGCTCCCCTGGGCTGGGCTTTCCCCGTGTATCGAAAGAACAGTACCCAGTGGGGAAGAAATCCATTCACACGTGGCACCTGTCTGGTGCAGTGCTGGCCCCTAGGAAGCATGCACTCCCTGGAACTCCTAAGTTAATGGCATAGCCCAGTCTGAAAAATCCCCGGACTCTTCTAGTCCAAGCCCCACAGCCCCTAGGCATCACAGTGGCTCAGCGAATTCAGAAGCACACTGCTGCACTGGGATCTATTCTTCCCCTGTGAACACGAGCCTCAGAAAAGTAAGAAAGGGAGACTGGGATTCCGAGGCTGATTGCCCAGCTGCTCCCAGCAAGGGGTGTGGGTGAGGAGCTGGGTGGCTTCTATCAGGCCACCTCCCCTGGCACTTCACAGGTATTTGAGAACTTCCATCCCTCAAACTCAAAGGGGCAAAACTGTGATAATCACCAAGAATCTGGCCTCCAGGGTCCTCCCAGCAGAGTCCCTGGGCCCTGCCTCACTGTCTGTAGGTGAGTGACTCCAACAGCAGCCTCATGTCAAGGATGGGCATCCCCCAGCTGTGCCAAATATCTGCTGATGGTCAGGCCGACTGGTCCAGAAGACTGGGAATTCTCTACCAAAATGGCCTGAAGTCTGCAGACAGCCACACTTCTGTTTTTGTTCTGTTTGTGGTGTTGTTTTTTTTTTTTTTAATGTATTTATTTATTTGGCTCTGCGGGTACTGGGTTGTGGCATGTAGGGTCTACATGGAATCGAACCCAGGTCCCCTGTGTTGGGAACCCAGAGTCTTAACCACCGGACCCCCAGGGACGTCCCCAGCCACACTTTGAGGAACTGCTTCTCTAACTCTCAGCAGGTCCAGGGCAGGATCTGAGACTGAATTTCTCAAAAGCTCCTTGATGCTGTTGGTCTGCAGATCACCTTTTAAGAACCAGGGTCCTAAGGCAAGCGACCCCAGTAAAAGATGCTGAAAGGGCTTCTTTAGCTTCCTCAGGGACATTTTTGGTGGCAGAAGCCTCCCCCATAGATTCCTGCCAACAAGTAAACTATAAAAGATGATAGATTCCAACAGCTGCTCACTGCCAATATTTCACTCCTACTAGTATGCGAGATGCTGCCTTCTACAGACAGAATATTTCTTCTTCCATACAATTTCTGCTGATGGCTGTGTCCATGTGAACCACGGCTCCCAAGCTGGGCTGCACTGGGGCTCCCTGGCCTGAAGGATGAACCACAACAATCACAAACCAGCGCTTGTCATCCCAACCTGAACACTGGGTGCAGTATCGGTTTTCCAAATAGCTAGCTACCTCTGGTAAGGAAACTCCAATCAGAGACACAGTCATCTATAGTTTTCTCCACTCTTCCAATTAAGGGAGAAAGCTTCAATACCACAGTAAAGGCCTCACCAGGTCATGCTAGCATGCTCTAGGCGAAATGCCCAAGAGAAAGCAAACACCCACTCAAGACAAGTCTGTGTGTGTTAATCACTCAGTCCTGTCCGACTCTTTGTGACCCCATGGACTGCAGCCCACCAGGCTCCTCTGTCCATGGGGATTCTCCAGGCAAGAATACCGGAGTGGGTAGCCATTCCCTTCTCCAGGGGATCTTCCCGACCCAGGGATCGAACCCGGGACTCCTGCATTGCGGGCGAATTCTTTACCATCAGAACCACCTGGGAAGCACAAGGCTGGGATATGTATAAATGGCAAGGGGAGTGGAAGGGAAAGAGGAGAAGGCAGAAACCATGACGATCGGAGCTCCCCTGGTCTGCAAGCTGGATTCGTCTTGATGGAAGGACAGGTCATGGGTACCCTGGGAAAGTCCAGCAAACCAAAGAGCTCATTTCAAATGAGACATCCCCTCCCCCGCCACACCCCACCCCCACTGCACAGTCACTAGGCCACGCTGTGCTGGGTCACGTCCCATGCCCGGCCTTGAGGGGTCTGGAACCTGTCGGCCACCTGCAGATTCAGCAGTTCAAGGGCACCCTGGCGTTGTTTTCATTCCACTTTGAAGCTCTGTCCTCAGATCAAACGTGGGCCTGTAACAGCAGACGGGCAGCCCTCCCCTGCTCTGGGAGAAATGGCTCCTTTCCAGCTCTCCACCGAAGGGACCGATTTCTAATTCGAGAAGCATCTGGCAGAAGAGGAGACACAGGAGTCACCAACCCCCCTTTCCTTTGTGTGGGTGGTCAGTTTAAACTCCTTCAAAGGACCCTTGCTCTGTTTGCCTGCATGTCAAGACCTGTCTACCAGCCGCCAGTGATGATGGAAATTAAAACCTGTGAGCCGGTGCATGAAAGATTCTTTCCTTCTCAAAACAAGTCCCAAATATCGACCTCTGTTTACAGCTTGTCTGTTGGCAGAGACCAGGCAGTTCCTGCCTCTTATCACAGGCCCCTCTTCTCACCCCCACCTCGGAGGGCGCCACACCTGGCCAGGTCCCTTCTCTAGCAGCCCTCACCTTGAACTAAAGTTTATCTGCCTGTGTTTCTCACCAAAGGAGATCTAGGGGCTCACAGGAGAATATGAAGTCTAACTTTATCCCAGAAGCAACGCACAGAGCAGTTTTTTGCCTTGTCTGGATCCTACTAACATCTGAAAAAAAGAAACACACACACACACACACAAAAACCAACACGGTTGCCTGATTTCCACGGTAGCCTCCTGATCTGAGTCAGCATTCTCAGTTGGGTGGGCCTCGTGTGCCATCTAGTGTTCACAGATAGAAGTGTCTCAAGGTCATCGCAAAGTCCCCTACAATCAGAGATTCGGTTCATATTTTTCAGCCACCAACCACAACACTCGGGACACTCACTGGTGCAGCTTGTTTCCAAGGAGATGCGTGAAAAGAACTAAAGTGTACTGAGCACCTGTTCTAATCTGACCACCCTATTTAACCCTACTGACGGAACCGAACGCTAAAACATTTGTGCTTTGGATCCATCTGCATGCCACGTGGATTGGTATTATATTTAAAAAATACTTAGGCAGCATAAACTTGTACAGCGGTATAGCAATTGGCGCTCTCTGTCCTGCCTTCCCAGACTACTGCAGTTATAGGTTTGAAAATCCAGAATGTTCCAGCTGGGAGAAGTTAAAAGAGTTTGGTCCTGTAGCCAGGAGACTCCGAGAAGGAAGTTTGCTGAACGTCAGAGTCACCTGGGAGCTTTAGGACCCCGAGGATCTCGGCACACTCCAGGCCAGTTCAGTCAGACCCTCTGGAGTGGGACCCCAGCCTTCTCAGTACTGAAAGCTCAACATGTGAGAAGGCGGTGACATCAGCAAGAGGGAGGGCTAGGAGGCCCCAGTGTTTATCTCTTCATAAAAACAGTAAACAACTGCAAACCGACTAGCTCAGGAAAGCTCTGGAATACAATGACAAAGCAGGCAAAACCCTGCAGAGCTCAAAAACTGGGATGGTCACACGGACAAGAACAGGAAGTGTTTCATGTGTCACCCCATGCTCGAGACAAGAGCTCGAGTGCTCACCACACGCAGGACGGGAGCCACGGCGGCCTGGAGCCCTGCTCTCAGTCTCTGCCCAAGCCTTGTGCCAGTACATACAAGTCAGCCTCTGGGTCCCGGGTCACACCTGACCATTCCCAGCCGCGCCCTGCTACCGCCCCAGGCCCCACGCCTCGGTCCCCGATCGACAGTCTGAGCCATCACTGCCGAGACACACTGTCCGTGCTCCCAGCCCTGCCCCTGGGGCCCAGGTCAAAGCTCTGAACTGTCCTTGCCAGAGGCCAACTGTCATCGCCCTGAGCCCTGCTCCCTGGATCCTGCCACCAGGCTTTAACGGGCCACCACCAGGTAGGTGGCCCTCCACGGCATGGTTTAGCAGAGACATCACTTTGCCAACAAAGGTCCGTCTAGTCAAGGCTATGGTTTTTCCAGTAGTCACGTATGGATATGAGAGTTAGACTGTAAAGAAAGCTGAGTGCAGAAGAATTGATGCTTTTGAACTGTGGTGGTGGAGAAGACTCTTGAGAATCCCTTGGACTGCAAGGAGATCCAACCAGTCCATCCTGTAGGAAATCAGTCCTGGTTGTTCATTGGAAGGACTGATGTTGAAGCTGAAACTCCAATACTTAGGCTACCTGATTGATGCAAAGAGCTGACTCATTTGAAAAGACCCTGGTGCTGGGAAAAGATTGAAGGTGGGAGGAGAAGGGGACGACAGAGGATGAGATGGTTGGATGGCACCATGGACATGAGTTTGGGTAAACTCCGGGAGTTGGTAATGGATTGGGAGGCCTGGTGTGCTGCAGTCCACGGGGTCGCAGAGAGTCAGACACGAGTCAGACACGACTGAGCGACTAAACTGAACTGAACTGAACCAGGTAGGCGCTATCACCATCCTACAACTGCCCCTCAACTGGAGCCAAAGTTGGGACTTTGATCCACCATCTGGAGGCTGGGTGGCGACTGCACCCTGCACCCCAGGGCTGGGGACCTTGTCACTTCAGGACCTGAGCCTCTTCTGCACCAGCACTACCACCCCCGCCAGAGTCACTGTGGAGAGACCCCAGAGACCCAGACTTGGGGCCACAGGTGGTCTGCACACACGCCCACACCTTAGACAGCAGTGTCTCTGCCTCAGCAAATGGCCCCAGGGCTCCAGGTCCACTCCAGGTCTGCCAGCACACCAGATCACAGCCGAGAGGGACCCTGTTGGCTAGAAGCTCCTCCCATGGGGAAAACAGAACAGAAGACCCAGCAACCTTCACCTCCAAGGTTCCCAAAAGCCTTTGTTGCCAATGGTACCCAGAGGAGGACTTTCGCACAGAGGACTCTGGCCATTTGCACCTCTCTGACCTGAGCCAACAGAGCTGCACAGGGACAACGCTGCTGGGCCCAATTTAGGGTCAGGTCTGGCCAACACAGGGCTTCCGTGATGGCTCAGACGATAAAGCGTCTGCCTGCAATGCGGGAGACCAGGGTTCGATCCCTGGATCAGGAACATTCCCCTGGAGAAGGCAATGGCAACCCACTCCAGTACTCTTGCCTGGAAAATCCCATGGATGGAGGAGCCTGGTAGGCTACAGTCCATGGGGTCGCAAAGAGTCAGACACGACTGAGCGACTTCACCGCCCAACACTTCACATCAAGAGTCTATAGAATGATAACTGCAGGAAGCCCTGGGAAGACCAGGGCTCAGAGTTAAGGGCACAGGCCTCCTCTTTGCAGCCAACACCCCCTGAAATCCCCGAGGGGCTCAGCAAATACACATTTGTGGAACCGCACCCCCATCCCCTCGAGACTGACTCAGTGGGTTTGGGCTGGGCTCCTGCCCCCTGACGTTCCTGACGTGAGTCAGGGGACCCATCCTGACAAACATGAGCCCCACCTGCCTGTGGCGGAGGGCACATCACCCCACACTAACCTGTCCTCTGTCATGATCCTACTCTCCGCAGAGCCTGTTTCCTTTTCTACAGCCGAAGCCGTGCCGCGTTCAGTCGTGTCTGACTCTTCGTGATTCCCATGGACCATAGCCCGCCAGGCTCCTCTGTCCATGGAATTCTCCAGGGAAGAATACTGGAGTGGGGTTGCCGTTTCCTCATCCTCCAGGGGATCTTCCCGACCCAAGGATGGAAGCCGCATCTCCTCCATTTCCTGCATTGGCAGGCGGATTCTTTTCCACTGAGCCACCTGGGAAGCCCAGGTTTTCTAGAAAATGTGACTCGTAACACACCCTCTTGGGGCCAGTGTGAAATCAGGGGCTCTGGTCTGAGCTTTCTTGTATGGAGGGCTCTCTGTCAAGGGGAGGTGGTGGTCCATGCCAGGAGGGAAGGTGCTCAGCAGCAGAACCGCAGAACCCAGCCCTCCATGTCCATCCCAGGGAGACCATTCATCCCAGGGAGACCATTCATCCCAGGGAGACCATTCGTCCCAGGGAGACCATTCATCCCAGGGAGACCATTCGTCCCAGGGAGACCATTCCTTGGGAGACCATTCCAGCTGCGCTTGGCTCGCAGGAGGCTCTGATAGGGTGAGGGGAGGTGCCCACAGAAGCCAGCCTGTGTCTCACCAACAGTCGTGCAGCAGGAACCTTAGGAGGGTGGGGGTGGAGGGACTCCTAGCTGTGTGACCCCAGCTGTGACCTCTCTGAACTTCCGCTTCCAGATTTACAAAACCAGGAAGGTACTACCTCACAGATGGTTTTAAGGATTAAAGAGAGTGATAAACATCGTGCACAGGGCACAGGGCCTAACAGTGCCAGGGCGTTACCATCACCCTCAGGTTGACAGACTCTAGGCCTGGCTTCCCAGGTGGCTCTTGTGGTAAAGAACCCGCCTGTCAATGCAGGAGATGTGAGAGATGGATTGGGAAGATCCCCTGGAGAAGGAAATGGCAACCCACTCCAGTATTCTTGCCTGGAAAATGCTATGGACAGGGGAGCCTGGCAGGCTACAGTCCATGGGGCCTCAAAGAGTCAGATACGACTGAAGCAACTTAGCATGCACTCAGTCCTGCCTGTGAAAAAGTGTTAGCTGGGCATGAAAAGACGGCCAGAATTTTCCGATAAATACTAACCCTGTATTTTATTTATTCATTTTTTGACTATGCTGGGTCTTCATTGCTGCCCACAGGCTGCCCACAGCTCCAGTTGTGATGCTTGGGCTTCTCGATTGCAGTGGCTTCTGCCGTTGCAGAGCAGGCCTCAGTCACTCTGGTGCACCTTCTTAGTCGCCCCCTGGCATGTGGGACCCTCCCAGACCAAGGATCCAAAGTGTGCCCCCTGCATTGGCAGGCGGACGCTTAACCAGTGGACCGCCAGGGAAGTCCCTAACCCTACATTTTTAAAAGTAGTTTTATTGAAATATAGCTTACATGCCATACAATCCACCCATTTAAAGTGTATAATTCAAAGGGTTTTAGTATATTTAGTTGTGCAATGATTACCACAATCAATTTTAGAATATTTTCATCACCCCAAAAAGGAGCCCCGCACTCTTGAGCTGTCGCCCTCCAATCCCTCCAGGACTCTGCCCCGCCTTCAATCTCTAGTCTACCTCCCACCTCTAGGGGGTGGTTTAGTCACTAAGTTGCGTCAAACTCTTGCGACCCCATGGACCGTAGCCCTCCAGGCTCCTCTGTCCATGGGATTTTCCAGGCAAGAAAACTGGAGTGGGTTGCCATTCTCTTCTCCAGGGCATCTTCCCGACCCAGAGATTGAACCTGGGTCTTCTGCATGGAAGGCAGATTCTTTACGGACTGAGCAACCAGGGAACTGCCCCCACGTCTAGGGATTTGCAGCTGGATTCTTCTATTCAGCATGTTGTTGTTAAGGCCCATCCATGTAGCCTGTGTCAGTGCTCCCCCGCTTCTCTGGTGAGTAACACTGGTAGACCATATTTGTTTATCCATTCATCCACTGACGGCCATCTGGGTTGGGGGCTGCTACGAATATTCATGCTCGTGCTTTGACGTAGACATACGTTCCCAATTCTCTTGGGTTTGTACCTAAACGGGGAAGTGTTGGGTCATAAAATAACGTATATGCTTATTAACTTTCTGAGCCACTGCCAAATTGTTCCCCAAAGCGGCTGCACCCCTTTCCTTTCCACCAGCAGCGTACGAGGTCCCGGCTTCTCCACATCCTCCACACCTGTTGCTACCCACCCTTAACACTGCTGTGCTAGAGGGTGTGAAGCGGTGCACTTACATTTTTATTAAACCGTACTCTATTTTTGTGAGCAGTTTTATTTTTAATTTAGTCATAGCCTAGTGTTAAAACTACATGGAACAGAAGGAAATTAAACAAGAAACCAACTCCTCAAGGAAAGGTTACGACAGAATGGTAAACGACAGAAACGTCCTCTGCAAGGTGAGAGGCAACAGTCCTGGAGAGAGCAGATGGCGCTGCTGTACACGGTACACGGCACTGCTGCCTGGGTACGACACCCATGCGCACAGTACATTGCTGCCTGTGGTGCACTCACACTGCTGTGTGTGGCACACTGCATTACTGTATGTGGTGTCACAGTACTCTATGTGATACAAGGACACTGGTGTGTGGGGTGCGTTGCACGGTTGTGTGTGCTGTGACACTGTCTGTGGGACGATGACACTGGTGTGTGGGGTACACTGCCTTGTTGTATGTGGTATGAAATTGTTGTCTGTGGTGCAATCACACTGGTGTGTGTGTGTGTGTGTGTGTGGGAACACTGCACTGTAGTGTCTAGTATGACGTTATTGTAGGTCACACCGGTGTGTGGCACACTGCTTTGCTGCCTGTGCTGCGACGACACTGCTGTGCGTGCTACACTGGCGGGGATGTAGAAAAGTACATCAGCCCTTCCTCCTAATCTTGTTCCCTGTAACTCACACGTGACCTCCTGGATCTGCAAAACTAAGCTCTTTTCCAGTAAACTCAAACGGTGGCATTCCTGACAAAGCTCCACATTCAAACGTCAGCTGATAAACCAGAACAGGTTTTGTTATACTTCCTCCTCGGGACAACGCTTACTGCCCGAACTAATCTATCAGAGAATGTAGCTGCTGTTTACCAACCGAGGGGCTAAAGTAAACCCCTCACTTCTGTGCCAACGGCTCCTTCAAGGGGGTGTCCAGGTGCTTCGACGAAAGCCGTCTTCACGGAATCACAGCCCTGGTTTCCTGAAAGGTCATTCCCAGTCTCCACCTTCAGGCAGCAGCACTTAAAGTGCCCTAGTCTGAGGCGAGCCTCCTCTATGTCTAGCTTGAAAGATTCGAGCAACGCCTCGAACCATCCTTAACCTCTTGGCACCTGTCCCCTCGGGCCAGTCAGCAGCTGGAGCTTTACCGGCCACAAACTCTGGAACCAGACACCAACAAGGGCAGGTGTGTCAGGAACCTCAGGCCAGCCCAAGGTCTAGGAAAGAGAAAACAAAAAAGGGGGAAGGAGGAAAATGGCGACAGGGGAGGGGTGGTGAGTGAGAGAAGGGCCCAGACAGCACCGCTGGTAGGGGACACAGCGCTGCCCCATGGGGCAGACCCGCTGCGGCCCTCACAGAGACCAGCACGGACGAGCCCAGGCAGGCAGTACGTGGCCTGCCTGCGACCCACCCCGTGGGCCACACTGTCCACCAGGAGCCATGCGAGTCTCACAAGGAGTCAGAATACATTTACACGCCATGCATCATCTGCAAACTGAGAGTCTTATAATACTGGGGTTTTTTTCAATTAATTTTTATTGGAGTATAGTTGGTTTACAACGTCACGTTGGTTCCTGCTGTACAGCAAAGCAAACCAGTGATGTGCAGACATGCATACATATATACATCCTTTTTTTTAAGATTCTTTTCCCGTAATAGTACAGAGGATTGAGGAGAGGTCCCTGTGTCCGCAGTAGGTTCCTATTAGACTACTGATTTCTTTTCAAACAAGGGTAGATGTGTTGCAGATGATGAAACAGTTCTCATTTGCAAATGTCTGAGTGGTTGTTTCTTGTCACTGTCCATTTTTTCTAATCGTGGACAACGAAAGCACACAATTACCACATGGGTCTATCAAGTTTTTCTTGTCAAGGGGAGGCTTTAGTTTCAAAAGGCACAAAGCATCTACAAGCAGGAATTAATATGTGTGCGCTCACTCACTCAGTCGGGTCCAACTCTTTGCGACCCCATGGACTGCAGCCCACCAGGCTCCTCTGTCCACGGGATTTGCCAGGCAAGAATACTGGCGTGGGCTGCCATTCCCGTCTCCAGGGGGATCTTCCCAACTCAGGGATCAAACCCACATCTCTTATGTCTCCTGCATTGGCAGGCAGGTTCTTTTCCCACTCGGGAAGCCCAAGAATTAATATATTTAGGTCCTAAATGTCCACAGAGATGGAACAGGAAAATAAACGATGGTGCAGTCAGGGTCAGTGCACGGGGCCCGCGGCCTGAGTGGTGACTCAAGCTTTACCAGGACACACCACGCATTTATGTCTGCACGCCGCCCATGACTGCTGTGTCCTACAGCTTGGACAAATGCCCCGCAAGCTTCATTATTTACTATTTTACAGATATGTTTACAATTTTACAGAAAAAGCTGGCAAATGCATGGTAGAGCGTATCCTGAAACACACTGCAGTCAGTAAAAAACAAACTCAACACCAACTACATCTATGAACAGGGCAAGGGGTTCGTGATACAACAGTGAAGATGTTTTATTTCCAACTCTGACTCCCAAGGTGCCCAGCACGGTGGTGGCAGGGGTGGGTAGCATCCCTCCTCAACCTCAGGGCCCCGGCTTCTCTGAAAGTCCCCCCTCCTCTGACTTAGCCAGGGCTCCCTGAGACCAAAGACTGCCGAGGCCTGAGGAAGGGATACGTCCCCTTCCCACCCCAGTCCTAAAAAGGCTAAGAAATACTGTTTGGGAAGGATTAAGGCTAAAGCATGCCCATTTGCCCTAGGTCAGTCTCCCTACACAGAGTCCCAGAACCAAGCAGAGGGCCCCACTGAGGCTGGGCTGTGCTGGGTGGGGCTGGGACCCCCAGGGAGAGCTGCAGAGGGAAGATCCCGGGAGTAGAGCTAAAAGAGCTGTGCGGGGTGAGCCCCAAGCACAAAACTTGATCTCTGATTCCTCGCAACACCCCCATTAAAATGAAGAAAAGCAGCAGAAGAAAGGAGTCAAAACCCCACCACAGACAACGGGCTTCCCTGGTGGCTCAAACGGTAAAGAATCTGCCTGTGTTGTAGGAGACCTGGGCTCAACCCCTGGGTCAGGAAGATCCCCTGGAGAAGGGAATGGCCACCCGCTCCAGTATTCTTGCCTGGAGAATCCCATGGACAGAGGAGCCTGGTGGGCAGCAGTCCATGGTGTCGCACAGAGTCGGATGGAGGAGCTGACACACAAAGAATGGTAAAGGGAGGACACCGGTTGAGCAGAGATTCAAACACATTCTGGAAAAAAACTGTAAACAGAGGGAAGACTGGAGAGGGGGAGGGGAGAGGGGGAGGGGATGGGGAGCACCCCGTGCCGGCTCCTCCACCCCGCTGCTGGGTGGGAGCACAGGGAAACCCCCCTCCCCATCCCAGTCCAACAACCTCATTTTCAGATGTGCAATCAAGGGTGAAAAATTCAAAGTGAGTCACTCCAGCTCAGGGCGGTCGAGACCGGGATGGCTGTGCGTCCCCCACAACCCCACTTCAAAAGCCGAAATGGTGAGGGGGTGGGGGGGCTCTGAGCATAAAGAAGCACAGCCTCTTGTTACCACACACGGAGCCCCGGGCTGACCCTGGCTCTATCCCAGCCTCCCCTCCCCATTCCAGGTCGCACTTCGCTCAGACGTCTTCCTCCAGGACTGACTGTGAGTTACCCCAAGGGCATCAGAAGGGCTGCTGGGATGGACGGCACGTCCCCCTCACCGACAGCTCCAGGGCCCTCCAGAACTACCCAGCCCCTGCAGAGCGCCTCCACATCCCCAAGCAGCCACCACTTCCCCCCACAGACAGACAGAAGCACAGGGATGGGACTGAACAGATAACTCTTCGTTGACTCTCAATGAGTCCATATAAAATAAACCTGAGTTAAAAAATGTTTGAAGAAGCCACACCCAGCAGAGGAGGTGACCTTACGCACTCGGTGAAGTGTGTTACGAAAAAGCTGTTTGCAAGGTGGTCAGGGCCTTGGCAGAGGCCTGGAGAATCTTCAGCTCTTCCGTCCGCAGTGTTTCTACCAAAGTCAATTGGTTCATCAAAGCCACTTCTTCATCCTTCATGCGAGAAACCTGGAAGTTATTTTTAAATGGTTTTTTTTAGTGTAGTAAAATACACCTAAGATTTAAGACTCTAACCGGTTTTAAATGTACAATTCAGTGGCACTAAGTACATTCACAGTGTGTGAAACCACAGCCACCATCTGTCTCCAGGACTTTTTCATCTTCCCAAACAGAAACCGCACCCATCAAACATTAACTCCCCACCTCCCCTCCCCAAATCCCTGGGAACCTCTAGTCTGCTTTCTGTCTCCATAAATTCTGGAATACCAGACGTCTCATTTAATTTGAATCATACAGTATCTGTCTTTTCATGTCCTGGTTTATTTCACGCAACACAATGTCGCCAAGGTTCAATAAAATCATTTGTTAATCACAGCAATGTTTTCATTCAAATGAGCTGCTGCTGCTGCTGCTAAGTCGCTTCAGTCGTGTCCAACTCTGTGCCACCCCATAGACGGCAGCCCACAAGGCTCCCCCGTCCCTGGGATTCTCCAGGCAAGAACACTGGAGTGGGTTGCCATTTCCTTCTCCAAGGCATGAAGGTGAAAAGTGAAAGTGAAGTCGCTCAGTTGTGTCCAACTCTTAGCGACCCCATGGACTGCAGCCTACCCAGGCTCCTCCATCCATGGGATTTTCCAGGCAAGTGTACTGGAGTGGGGTGCCATTGCCTTCTCCCTCATTTAATTAAAACATTCACTACACAAACGGGAAAAAAGTACCTTAAAAATCTACGAAAAAGAATTCACGCACTAATTTACCTACTAAAAGGTGTGTGTGTGCTGTGTGCTAAGTCGCTCAGTCATGTCCGACTCTGTGACCCCATGAACTGTAGCCTGCTAGGCTCCTCTGTCCATGGGATTCTCCAGGCGAGAGTGCGGGAGTGGGTTGCCAGGCCCTCCTCCAGGGGATCTTCCCCACCCACGGGTTGAACCGTCTCTTACATCTCCTGCATCGGCAGGTGGGTTCTTTACCACTAGCGCCACCTGGGGAGCCCACTGAACAGTATAAACACATGTTAAGAGTCAAAAACACAGATTACGTCAGTGTTTATTTATTAAGGCGTTAACAGCACCCCAATAAGGTGGACTATTCCTATCCAACAAGTACAAAACAACTTCTCAATCAAAACACTTAAGAATGAGATATTCTAGAATCATACCTTTCGAAGCACAGCATGAGTCTCCTCTATGAAATAATGGCATATTTTCTGGGCTACGTCCAAACTTGCCTTCTCATTTGTATCAGAAATTATTTCCCCAAGAAGTACTTTTTTCCAGCACGTACTAGAACCAAAAATATTCAAGAAGGTCATTTCAGCAGGTTCTCAGAAATAAAGGCTTTTCCACTTCAACACTTGTCCTGTTTTTCCAAAAACATAATGAAACTCATTCCATCAGCGCATTCCTTCAAACCTCCTGCCAACGCAGGTCCTGTGTTGAAGCAGACACAGTAGACAAGAAGGAAGGAACCCTGGGGATCAGAAGCAAGGGGCTGAGTTTCCTAGCATCACAGTCCTTTGGCTCACAAGCAAGCGGAGCCACGGCCACCGGCCACAGGGAGGGGACAGAGGATGGACGAAAAGGCGAGCCCACAGCCAGAGGACCACAGACTAAGGAGCAGAGGCGGCGGGTTTCATTTTCTTCAAATCACAGCGTCTCCTTTAAACAACAACAAAAAAAATGACAAACTCAACACAGGACGTTTCAGAAAGTAAAGTGCTCTACAGATGGAAAAGAAGTCTTTTTCACCATGCTGGTCATGCCAATTTTATACAAGAAAGTCTGCAGGAAAGGGGGCTCCGTGGGCTGGTGGGGACAACTTTCTGCAGGCAGAACAGCGCTGCCGTGCCCGGACAGGCAAGACGCCGAGCCGGAGGCGGCCAGGCGGAATCGACACGCCCGTAGAAGCACAAAGAGGAAGGAAGCGGGGTGGAGGACAGGTTCCGGACGCGGAGACTGTGGATGTGGGCAAGGCGAGGAGGAAGAGGCAAGGAGAGGGCTGCACCTTCCTAGTGCAGGGCACGAGAATCGCTGAGAAATTCCCCACAGCCCCCAAGCCACACTCGCATACAGTCTCAGACGGGTCTCTAGAGACGGTGGCAACCTCAGCAGCAGGCTGGTTCTTGGGAAAGGAGGGAGGGGAGGGAGAGAGGGGGAGCAAGAAAGAAAGGACATTCCTTTGCGCTGGGTGCAGTGTTTCCTACTAAACCGCTATCTGTTTTAACCCTCACGACTGCCCAGCAAAGAAAGCATTATTATCCCCACCTTTTAGACACAAAGAAACTGAGAATCCAGAACAGTGAAGAACTGAGCCTAAGTGACAGAGCTAGTGAGAGGCAGAAATAAGCGTGCAAACACCAGTCAGGCAGAATCCCAAATGCACGCTTCCTCTGCCACACCACTCCAGTCAGTCAGAAAGAACTCCAAGGGACGGCTTCCCTAGTGGTCCAGGGATTAAGAATCCGCCTGCCAATGCAGGGGACACAGGTTCGATCCCAGGGCTGGGAAGATCCCATGTGCCTCAAGGCAGCTACGCCTGTGTAGCACAACTGCTGAGCCCACGCTCTAGCGCCCGAGTCACGACTACTGAAACCGCGCACTGCAACTACACAAACCCAAGGGCCCTAGAACCCGCTCTGCAACAAGACAAGCCGCCCCGATGAGAAGCCCACACCGCAACTCGACAGAGCGACCCCTGCTCTCCTCGACTAGAGAAGGCCCTCCTGCAGCAACCAAGACCCAGAACAGCCAATAATTAAATAAACAAAAAGTTTTCGATTAAAAAAAATAATAATAACTCCAAGGGAAGCAAAGAGGCCTCAGCAGGAGCCCTGGGAAACACCCAGTTGCTTTTTTTAATCCGAGGTTAACATGTCTTGAAAAAGCACTGGTACCTTTTTCCAAGGAAGATGCAAAGAAACTTACATGGTGGGTACACATGAGATAAAATGAAACGGAAGACAAACGGGATGGGCGAAACAAGACAAAGGAAAGACACGGGGAGGAAAGATGAGATGGCGAGTCAGGGATGAGCCCGTGATGACTCGCATGCCTTAAAATCCGGCACACTTGGACGGACCACAGATCAAGTTGCCTGAGTTTTCTAGCAAGCAACAAGACGAAGGAAGTGTGTCGGATACAGAATTCAGCGTCTGCTAAGAAAAACGCACGGTTTCTGGCGTGGAGACCTGGGAGGGAGTTTTTTTTCCTCCCAGAGTCCCTACAGAAACGTAGGAACGTCGCGAACAGGAACGTCGCAGGCGTGACGGAAGGAGCGCCGGCCGCCGAGC